>NW_026967555.1:0-600000 GCF_028390025.1 Pseudophryne corroboree | reverse complement strand
GTAATTCTGTGTCCAGAATCATTCCCAAAAACGACAGCCGTCTCGTCGGAACCAACTGATTTTGGCAATTTTAGGAGCCAACCATGTTGCTGCAGAATTGTCAGGGAGAGCGTAATGTTCTGCAGTAATTGGTCTTTGGACCTCGCCTTTATCAGGAGATCGGCCAAGTACGGGATAATTGTGACCCCCTTGCTTGCGCAGTAGAACCATCATTTAGGCCATTACTTTGGTGAAAATCCTCGGAGCCGTGGACAGACCAAACGGCAACGTCTGGAATTGGTAATGACAATCCTGAACTGCAAATCTCAGGTAAGGCTGATGTGGAGGATAAATGGGAACATGTAAGTAGGCATCCTTTATGTCTACCGACTCCATAAAATCTCCCTCCACCACACTGGAGATCACTGCCCTGAGAGATTCCATTTTGAATTTCCTTAGGTAGAAATTTAGGGATTTGAGGTTCAGGATTGCTCTGGCTTCGGGACCACAAACAGGCTTGAGTAAAAGCCTTCTCCCTGTTGCGACGGGGGAACCCTGACAATGACTTGATTGTGACACAATTTTTGTATTGCGGAGTATACCACCTCCCTGTCCGGACGAGAAGCTGGTAAGGCCGATTTGAAAAATCGGTGGATTTGGCAGAAGCCAGGGAGGACTTCTGTTCCTGGGAACCGGCCACGGCTAGTGATCTTCTTTTACCTTTTCCGTTTCCTCTATTAGCAAGGAAGGAAGACCCTCTGACTTTTCTGTAATTTATTGGGCCGAAAGGACTGCATCTGATAGTGGTGGTTTCTTTTGTGGTGCAGGCACATAAGGTAAAAATGATGACTTACACGCGGTAGCCGTAGATACCAAATCAGCGAGGCCCTCACCAAACAATACACTACCTTTATATGGGAGAGACTCCATAGCTTTCTTAGAGTCAGCATCAGTGTTCCATTGATGAATCCACAATGCTCTCCAAGCTGAGAATGCCATGGAATTGGCCCTTGATCCCAAAAGGCCAATATCCCTCACAGCTTTCTTTAGGTAGACTGCAGCATCCCTGATATAACCTAGTGTCAAAAGAGCGCTATCCCTATCCAGGGTATCTATTTCAGATGACAAGTTATCTGCCCATTTTTCGATACCCACGCAGATGCAATGGCTGGTCAGAGTAGCGTACCCATGGTGACATAAATGGATTTCAATGTATTTTCCTGCCTACGATTCGCAGGATCCTTTAGGGCTGCCGTGTCAGGGGACGGAAGAGCCACCTTTTTGGACAGTCGAGATAGAGCTTTGTCCACAATGGGGGGTGAGTCCGTTTTTCCCTATCCCCAGAGGGAAACGAATACGCCACTGGAATCCTTTTGGGAATCTGAAACATTTTGTCAGGATTTTCCCAAACCTTATCACAAAGCATGTTCAGTTCATGAGAGGGAGGAAACATTACCTCAGGTTTCTTTCCTTTATACATACAGACCCTAGTATCAGGAACAGTAGGGTCCTCACTGATATGTAATACGTCTTTTATTGCCACAATCATGTACTGAATGCTCTTTGCCAGTTTTGAATCTAATCTGGCATCACTATAGTCGACACTTGAGTCGGTGTCCGTGTCGGTATCTGTGTCAGCCAGCTGGGCAAATTAACGTTTTTGTGACCCCGAGGGGGTCTGGACTTGAAACAACACATCCTCTACGGATTTCTTCCATGCCTGGTTCTGAAACTCAGATTTATCCAATCTCTTATTTATCAGAGCCACATTAGCATTCAATGCACTCAACACATTTAAGCAATCAGGTGTCGGTGGTGCCGACAGGGTCACTCCCGCAGCCGTTTGTGTCCCTAACAGTCTCCTCCTGGGAAGAGGACTCCGCCTCAGACATGCCGATACACATGCACCCAACACATGCACTCTGGGCCTATAGAGGACAGACCCAGAGTAAAGCCTGTCAGAGAGACACAGAGGGAGTTATTGCCAGCTCACACCCCAGTGCCCAATCCCGGTCTGAAAACACCACAGAAAATGTCCCAGACCTGCAGCGCTTTTATAAGTTACATATAATGCACCAAAATAACTGTGTCCCCGCCGTTTTGCACTGTTACTTGTACAGCAGTGTGAGGAAGGAAGTGTGAGGAAGGACCAGCATCTCTGCAGCCTTGTGTAGAGAAAATGGCGCCAGGCTGTGTGCTGTGAGGGCTATGCTCCGCCCCCGTAATGGCGCACTTCCCGCTCTTTTAAAAAAAAATTATACTGGCGGGGGTCCGGACAGTGCCCTGGCACTTAGTCCACTCATGCCAGTTAGTTATTGAGGCTAGATATGTGGCCCAGGGCGCCCGCCCCCCACAACCCACTACACCCAGTAGTTCCGCTGTGTAGTGGGAGCATGGTGTGCAGCGAGCGATCACGGTACGGTACCTCAAAGCAGTCACTGAAGTCTTCTGATTTTCTTCTACTCACCTGTCTTCTGACTTCTGGCTCTGCAAGGGGGGTGACGGCCGGCTCTGGGAACGAGCATCTAGGCGTACCTAGCGATCAGACCCTCAGAGCTAATGGTGTCCTGTAGCCAAAGAAGCAGAGCCATTAAACTCACAGAAGTAGGTCTGACTTCTCTCCACTAAGTCCCACGAAGCAGGAAGCCTGTTGCCAGCAGTACTCCCTGAAAATTAAAAACCTAACAAAGTATTTTCAGAGAAACTCAGTACAGCTCCTCAGAGTGCATCCAGTCTGCCTGTGCGCAGATTCTAAACTGGAGTCTGGAGGAGGGGCATAGAGGGAGGAGCCAGTTCACACCCCTTTGAAAGTCTTAAAGTGCCCATGGCTCCTGTGGATCCCGTCTATACCCCATGGTTCTTGAAGTGACCCCAGCATCCTCAAGGACGTATGAGAAATATATATATATCATTTTCCAGAGCAGATTCTGTTATGAAAACCTATCAGTAGTATCCCAGGTTTTGTAGTTTTGAAAAAATAAGATTTTAAAACTACCGGTAAATCTTTTTCTCGTAGTCCGTAGAGGATGCTGGGGACTCCGTAAGGACCATGGGAATAGACGGGCTCCGCAGGAGACATGGGCACTTTAAGTAAGACTTTAGGTCTGGGTGTGCACTGGCTCCTCCCTCTATGCCCCTCCTCTAGACCTCAGTTAGAGAAACTGTGCCCAGAGGAGACGGACAGTACGAGGAAAGGATTTTTGTTAATCCAAGGGCAAGATTCATACCAGCCACACCAATCACACCGTATAACTTGTCTATCTATTAAACAGTTAACAGTATGAAAAAACAACGTAGCATCAGTCCAACCTGATGAAACTATAACATAACCCTTATGTAAGCAAAACTGTATACAAGTCTCGCAGAAGTAGTCCACACTTGGGACGGGCGCCCAGCATCCTCTACGGACTACGAGAAAAAGATTTACCGGTAGGTTTAAAATCTTATTTTCTCTAACGTCCTAGAGGATGCTGGGGACTCCGTAAGGACCATGGGGATTATACCAAAGCTCCCAAACGGGCGGGAGAGTGCGGATGACTCTGCAGCACCGAATGAGCAAACCTTAGGTCCTGTTCAGCCAGGGTATTAAACTTACAGAACTTTACAAAGGTGTTTGAACCCGACCATGTAGCCACTCGGCACAGTTGTAGTGCCGAGACCCCTCGGGCAGCCGCCCAAGAAGAGCCCACCTTCCTAGTGGAATGGGCCTTGACCGATTTCGGTAATGGCAATCCAGCCGTAGAATGCGCCTGCTGAATCGTGTTACAGATCCAGCGAGCAATAGTCTGCTTCGAAGCAGAGGCGCCAACCTTGTTGGCTGCATATAGGACAAACAGTGCTTCTGTTTTCCTGACTCTAGCCGTTCTGGCCACATAAATTTTCAAAGCCCTGACTACATCAAGGGACTCGGAATCCTCCAAATCTTGTGTAGCCACAGGCACCACAATAGGTTGGTTCATATGAAAAGATGACGCCACCTTAGGAAAGAATTGAGGACGGGTCCGCAATTCCGCCCTATCCATATGGAAAAACAGATGGGGGATTTTAGGAGACAAAGCCTCCAATTCCGACACTCGCCTAGCCGAAGCCAAGGCTAATAACATGACCACCTTCCAAGTGAGATATTTTAACTCCACCGTTTGAAGTGGTCCAAACCAGTGCGACTTAAGGAAACTCAACACCACGTTAAGGTCCCAAGGCGCCACCGGAGGTATAAAAGGAGGCTGAATATGCAGCACTCTCTACACAAAAGTCTGTACTTCTGGGAGAGAAGCAAATTCTTTTTGAAAGAAAATGGATAAGGCCGAAATCTGAACCTTAATGGAGCCTAATTTTAGGCCCAAATTCACTCCAGTCTGTAGGAAGTGAAGGAAACGGCCCAGATGGAATTCTTCCGTATTTTCACCATATCCGGTGATAATGTTTTGCTGTCACTTCTTTCCTAGCCTTTACCAGAGTAGGAATGAGCTCATCCGGAATTCCCTTTTCCACTAGGATCCGCCGTTCAACCGCCATGCCGTCAAACACAGCCGCGGTAAGTCTTCGAACAGACATGGCCCCTGTTGTAACAGGTCCTGTCTTAGAGGAAGAGGCCACGGATCTTCTGTGAGCATTGCCAGCAGATACGGATACTAGGTCCTTTGTGGCCAATGTGGAACAATGAGAATTGTTCTCACTCCTCTTTTTCTTATTATTCTCAACACCTTTGGTATGAGAGGAAGAGGAGGAAACACATAGACCGACTGGAACACCAACGGTGTCACTAGGGCGTACACAGCTACCACCTGAGGGTCTTTTGATTTGGCACAATACCTCTGCAGCTTTTGTTAAGGCGGGACGCCATCATGTCTATCTGGGGCAGTCCCCACTGACTTGCAATTTGTGCGAAGAATTCCCGATGAAGTCCCCACTCTCCTGGATGCAGGTCGTGTCTGCTCAGGAAGTCTGTTTCCCAGTTGTCCACTCCCGGAATGAACACTGCTGACAGTGCGCTTACATGATTTTCCGCCCAGCGAAGAATCCTGGTGGCTTCCGCCATTGCCACTCTGCTCCTTGTGCCGCCTTGGCGGTTTACATGAGCCACTGCGGTGATGTTGTCTGACTGGATCAGAACTGGTTGGTCGCAAAGTTCTCCGCTTGACGTAGGGCGTTGTATATGGCCCTCAGTTCCAGGATGTTGATGTGAAGGCAAGTCTCTTGACTTGTCCAAAGTCCTTGGAAATGTCTTCCCTGTGTGACTGCTCCCCTCCCTCTGAGGCTCGCGTCCGTGGTCACCAGGATCCAATCCTGAATGCCGAACCTGCGGCCTTCCAAAAGGTGAGCACTCTGCAGCCACCACAGGAGAGATACCCAGGCCCTGGGGGACAGGGTGATCAGCTGATGAATTTGTAGATGTGACCCGGACCACTTGTCCAATAGGTCCCATTGGAAAGTCCTTGCATGGAACCTGCCGAAGGGAATGGCTTCGTATGTTGCCACCATTTTTCCCAGGACTTGAGTGCAATGATGCACAGACACTTGTTTTGGCTTCAATAGGTTCTTGACTAGAGTCATGAGTTCCTGAGCTTTTTCTATAGGAAGAAAAACCCTTTTTTTGGTCTGTGTCCAGAATCATGCCCAAGAAGGTCAGACAAGTTCGTAGGAACCAGCTGTGACTTCGGGATATGGAGAATCCAGCAGTGTTGCTGTAACACCTTCAATGAAAGTGACACGCTGTTTAGTAACTTCTCTCGTGATCTCGCTTTTATGAGGAGATCGTCCAAGTACGGGATAATTGTGACACGTTGCTTGCGCAGGAGCACCATCATTTCCGCCATTACCTTGGTGAAAATCCTCGGGCCGTGGAAAGCCCAAACGGCAACGTCTGAAATTGGTAATGACAATTCTGTACCGCATATCTCAGGTATGCCTGGTGAGGTGGATAAATGGGGACATGAAGGTATGCATCCTTTATGTCCAGAGATACCATAAAATCCCCTCCTTCCAGGCTGGTGATGACCGCTCTGAGCGATTCCATCTTGAACTTGAACCGTTTTAAGTATAGGTTCAGGGATTTTAAATTCAATATGGGTCTGACCGAAGCGTCCAGTTTTGGAACTACAAACAGGGTTGAGTAGTATCCCTTCCCTCTCTGAAGCAGCGGAACTTCGACCCCCACTTGTTGAAGACACAATTTGTGAATAGCATTTAACACCATCTCCCTTTCTAGGCGAGAAGTCGGTAGAGCCGATTTGAAAAACCGGCGAGGAGGCACCTCTTCGAATTCCAGCTTGTATCCCTGAGAAACAATTTCTATTGCCCAGGGATCCACCTGTGAGTGAACCCAGATGTGGCTGAAAAGTCGAAGACGTGCCCCCACTGGGGCGGACTCCCTCAGCGGAGCCCCAGCGTCATGCGGTGGATTTTGCAGAGGACTTCTGTTCCTGGGAACTAGCTGTGCAGCTTTTTACCTCTGCCCTCCCCTCTGGTAAGAAAGAACGATCCACGTACACTTTTGCTTTTATTTGAACGAAAGGATTGCATTTGATAACGTGGCGCTTTCTTAGGTTGTGAGGGAACATAAGGCAAAAAATTTGATTTACCTGCCGTAGCGTGGAGACCAGGTCCGAGAGCCCTTCCCCAAACAATTCCTCACCCCTGTAAGGTAAGACCTCCATATGTCTTTTTCAGAAGCCATCACCTGTCCACTGCCGGGTCCAGAGGACTCGTCTAGCAGAAATTGACATAGCGTTTATTCTGGAACCCAGTAAACTAATGTCTCTTTGAGCATCTGTCATATATAAGATTGCATCCTTTATATGGCCTAGAGTCAATAAAATGGTATCCTTATCTAGGGTCTGAATTTCCGCTGATAAGGAATCTGTCCATGCTGCTACAGCGCTACAAACCCAGGCCGATGCAATTGCCGGTCTGAGTAATGTACCAGAATGTGTGTAAATGGATTTCAAGGTAACCTCCCGCTTGCCGTCAGCAGGATCCTTGAGGGTAGCCGTATCTTGGGATGGCAGCGCTATCTTTTTTGACAAGAGTGTCAACGCTTTGTCCACCTTAGGGGAGGATTCCCACCGTATCCTGTCCATTGGCGGGAAAGGATACGCCATAAGAATCCTTTTGGGAATCTGCAGTTTTTTGTCTGGAGATTCCCACGTTTTTTCACATAATTCGTTCAACTCATGCGAGTTCTTTCCCTTGTATATGTGTACCCTCGTGTCAGGGACAGGGGGTTCATCTGTGATATGCAAAACTTCTTTTATTGCAATAATCATATCGAATACATTAAGCCACTTTTGGCTGTAACTCTGCATCATCGTAGTCGACAGTGTATTCCGAATCTGTGTCGGTATCTGTGTCTCCTATCTGGGATAGTGGGCACTTCTGAGACCCTGAAGGTCCCGGCGACATAGGGACAGACATCGGTTCACTCCCTGACTGTTCCTTAGCTTCAGCTTTGTCTAATCTTTTGTGCAATAAGTTCACACTAGCACTTAAAATTCCAAATATCCATCCAGACCCCACATTCATATGCTCCCCCTCCTCCCTAGGTGAGCCTTCTACCTCAGACATGTCTACACACGCGTACCGACACCACACACAGGGAACCTTTTATCTGTAGATAGTTTCCCCACCAGGCCCTTTGGAGAGACAGAGAGAGAGTATGCCAGCACACACCCCAGCGCTATATGACCCTGGAAAAAAACTAAATGTTTATCCCGTAGCGCTGTTTATACTTTATATCCGCCAAATTTGTGCCCCCCCCCCCCCCTATTAAAACCCCTCTATCACCGTGTATTAGCAGGGGAGAGTCCGGGGAGCTTCCTCTCAGCGCTGTGCTGTGGAGAAAAATGGCGCTGGTGAGTGCTGAGGGAGAAGTCCCGCCCCCTCGGCGGCGGGCTTCTGTTCCGCTCAAAATTCCTAAAAACTGGCGGGGGCTCCGTTATATACATGTACAGTGCCCATCTGTACATGTATATACTTATTTTGCCAATGGAGAGGTTTTATTGCTGCCCAGTGCGCCCCCCCCTGCGCCGTGCACCCTTACAGTGACTGCGGTGTGTGAGGTGTATGGGAGCAATGGCGGACAGCTGCAGTGCTGTGTGTTACCTCAGTGAAGATCATGAAGTCTTCTGCCACCTCTGAAGTCTTCTTTTCTTCTCATACTCACCCGGCTTCTATCTTCCGGCTCTGCGAGGAGGACGGCGGCGCGGCTCTGGGACGGACGGAGAGGGTGAGACCTGCGTTCCAATCCCTCTGGAGCTAATGGTGTCCAGTAGCCTAAGAAACAGAGCCTTGAAACTCACAGAAGTAGGTCTGTTTCTCTCTCCTCAGTCCCTCGATGCAGGGAGTCTGTTGCCAGCAGGCTCCCTGAAAATAAAAAACCTAACAAATATACTTTCTTTCAGGAAACTCAGGAGAGCTCCCTGTAATGCACCCAGTTTCCTCTGGGCAAAGTAGTAAACTGAGGACTGGAGGAGGGGCATAGAGGGAGGAGCCCGTGCACACTCAGACCTAAAGTCTTTCTTAAAGTGCCCATGTCTCCTGCGGAGCCCGTCTATTCCCATGGTCATTACAGAGTCCCCAGAATCCTCTAGGACGTTAGAGAAAGATGGATTAATGCCGAAGCGAGAACCACAATTTACTTATTTTGGGTGTTTAGTTTTTATAAATTCATACATGCATTTGCTTTTATGTCCCACGTTTGAAATTTCAATGATATTTAGTTTTCTTGTACATTTTTGGTAGACTTTAGAAGATGTGTCAGGAGGAATAAGCAAACTAACGCTACACCCTGGAATGCAATGCCTTCTGGGTAACTAAGGTATAGTGACACTGCAGATTCAATAGAGATGAGAACTGAGCAGACAGGAGAGTAACAGGATAGCGGTAGCAAGTGTTTATTACTCACCTGTGCCGATATCTCTAGGGATTTCCTCCTCCTTACACTGCTGATCACCCCTCACATACGTCTCTTCTTCTACCTCTATATCTTCTGCCTTCATATCAGTCACATACGTCTCTTCTTCTCCCTCTATATCTTCTGCCTTTATATCAGTCACATACGTCTCTTCTTCTCCCTCTGTATCTTCTGTCTTCATATCAGTTACATACATCTTTTCTTCTCCTTCTATATCTTCTTTATTATCATCAGTCACATATGTCTCTTCTTCTCCTTCTTTATCTTCTGCCTTTATATCAGTCACATACGTCTCTTCTTCTTCTTTCTTTATATCTTTTACTTTAATAAGAGTCAGATCTTCTCCCTAAATAATCCATAAATCAATAAAAGAATACTGTAATAATGTATGCATTCATTAACCGAGATTGAAAAGTATAATGTTAGTGCATAAGACACACAGCTTCTCTACACATCATATAGTGACAGTCACTTTTATATATTGGTGAGACCCTAAATCCCACCTACCTGATCCTCCTGCAGAATCCTCTGATTCTTCTCTGTACAATCCTGGGAATACAGAGGACGGGGACATCTCTCTTGGGTATCTCTGTTACTGGGCCCATCTGTAAGAGACACACAGTGACTGAGTACAGTGTATATATGTGATTATCAGGTGATGTGTGTATATAGGGGCACCCATACCTGCTCTACCCTGTACAATACGTGACAGTCTCCTCTTACCCAGTGATGTGAGGGGCCGGTGATTCTCCATCATCACGTTCTTGTACAGATCCCTGTATTCCTCTATATACTCCTCCTCCTGCATGGAGACATAAACAGTGACCTCCTGACACCTTATAGGAACCTGACACACACAGTGATACAGTCATCACCCAGTCACATCCCCTGGTGTTACTGTATAAAGTCCCATTACCGGCAGTCACCTCTACAGTCATCACCCAGACACGTCCCCTGGTGTTACTATATAATGCCCCATTCCCAGCAGTCACCTCTCCAGTCAGCAGCTGAATGATCTTGTTGGTGAGTTCCAGGATCTTCTGGTCATTGTGTCTCTCATGTATCAGTGAGTGAGGTGGATGCACCGTGATGGGGCTCTGGGTCCTGCTCAGTCCTCCTGACACACGGAGAAGTCTGCTGGGAGTCTCACTCTCACGTGATGTCTTCCTCTCTACTGTGTAATCCTGTGTATTGGGCAACACATTACTAAAGGTAAATGAGAAGTATAAATAATTGTAACTTTTGGATTTTATTATTCATGGTCCATAGGCTCTACAGGAATACCATGGGGTGTAGGTGGTTTGGAACGAACCAGGCACAATACAGTTGAAGCTTTTCAGTCCCAGTCAGTTTTTTTATGTACCAGAGCTGAAAGTATCAGATGGCCGATGGACAATGGTGCCGCGACACTGGTGATGAGGTCCAGTGTTTAAGTGGGCACCAGTAAAGCATATACTAGCTATTGCTTTCCTGGGCCCAGAACCACAGGCGGACGAGGGAAGGTAAGTGGTGGTTCAAGGGCTCCAGAGTTGGAGACGCTCTGAAGGCACGGATAGCGTACACCGGGTCACTCGCATCTTCCGCTAGACCACCATGGCATACATATACAAGCATAGGGACGCTTGTAACCTGGTAGCCCAAGGGAAGGGGGAATATCAGTATAGGGGAGGAAGGCTCTCCCCGTTAGCCCCTCCCCCACAACAAAGCGTAATATTTTTAGAGATTCACTACTTTTTCTGGGCTGTAAAATACTACCCTCCACTCCCCCAGTTACACTCAGACAGTAACACTATAGTATAAGAGAGACACATTATCTCAGGTGTGACGCTATACAATAACACTATAGTATAAGAGTGACATATTACCTCAGGTGTGACGCTATATAATAACACTATAGTATAAGAGTGACACATTACCTCAGGTGTGACGCTATATAATACTCTAATAATATAGTGTTATTATATAGCGTCACACCTGAGGTAATGTATCACTCTTATACTATAGTAATATTATATAGCGTCACACCTGAGTTAGTGTATCACTCTTATACTATAGTGATACACTACCTCAGGTGAGACGCTATATAACACTACAGTATAAGAGTGACACATTACCTCAGGTGTGACGCTATATAATAACACTATAGTATAAGAGTGACACACTACTTCAGGTGTAAAGCTATATAATAACACTATAGTATAAGAGTGACACATTACCTCAGTGTGACGCTATATAATAACACTATAGTATAAGAGTGACATATTACCTCAGGTGTGACGCTATATAATAACACTATAGTATAAGAGTGACATATTACCTAAGGTGTGTCGCTATATAATAACACTATAGTATAAGAGTGACATATTACCTCAGGTGTGACGCTATATAATAACACTACAGTATAAGAGTGACACATTACCTCAGTTGTGACGCTATATAATAACACTATAGTATAAGAGTGACACATTACCTCAGGTGTGACGCTATATAATAACACTATAGTATAAGAGTGACACACTACTTCAGGTGTAAAGCTATATAACAACACTATAGTATAAGAGTGACACATTACCTCAGGTGTGATGCTATATAATAACACTATAGTATAAGAGTGATACATTACCTCAGTAGTGACGCTATATAATAACACTACAGTATAAGAGTGATACATTACCTCAGGTGTGACGCTATATAATAACACTACAGTATAAGAGTGACACATTACCTCAGGTGTGACGCTATATAATAACACTATAGTATAAGAGTGACACTACTTTAGGTTCAAAGCTATATAATAACACTATAGTATAAGAGTGACACATTACCTCAGGTGTGACGCTATATAATAACACTATAGTATAAAAGTGACACACTACTTCAGGTGTAAAGCTATATAATAACACTATAGTATAAGAGTGACATATTACCTCATGTGTGACGCTATATAATAACACTATAGTATAAGAGTGACACATTACCTCAGGTGTGACGCTATATAATAACACTATAGTATAAGAGTGACATATTACCTCAGGTGTGACGCTATATAATAACACTATAGTATAAGAGTGACACATTACCTCAGGTGTTACACTATATAATAACACTATAGTATAAGAGTGATACATTACCTCAGGTGTGACGCTATATAATAACACTACAGTATAAGAGTGACACATTACCTCAGGTGTGACGCTATATAATAACACTATAGTATAAGAGTGACACATTACCTCATGTGTGATGCTATATAATAACACTACAGTATAAGAGTGATACATTACCTCAGGTGTGACGCTATATAATAACACTATAGTATAAGAGTGACATATTACCTCAGTGTGACGCTATATAATAACACTATAGTATAAGAGTGACATATTACCTTAGGTGTGACGCTATATAATAACACTATAGTATAAGAGTGATACATTACCTCAAGTGTGACGCTATATAATAACACTATAGTATAAGAGTGACATATTACCTCAGGTGTGACGCTATATAATAACACTATAGTATAAGAGTGACACATTACCTCAGGTGTGACGCTATATAATAACACTACAGTATAAGAGTGATACATTACCTCAGTGTGACGCTATATAATAACACTATAGTATAAGAGTGATACATTACCTCAGGTGTGACGCTATATAATAACACTATAGTATAAGAGTGACATATTACCTCAGGTGTGACGCTATATAATAACACTATAGTATAAGAGTGACATTACCTCAGGTGTGACGCTATATAATAACACTACAGTATAAGAGTGACATATTACCTCAGGTGTGACGCTATATAATAACACTATAGTATAAGAGTGACACACTACTTCAGGTGTAAAGCTATATAACAACACTATAGTATAAGAGTGACACATTACCTCAGGTGTGACGCTATATAATAACACTATAGTATAAGAGTGACACACTACTTCAGGTGTAAAGCTATATAATAACACTATAGTATAAGAGTGACACACTACTTCAGGTGTAAAGCTATATAATAACACTATAGTATAAGAGTGACACATTACCTCAGGTGTGACGCTATATAATAACACTATAGTATAAGAGTGATACATTACCTCAGGTGTGACGCTATATAATAACACTATAGTATAAGAGTGACATATTACCTCAGTGTGACGCTATATAATAACACTATAGTATAAGAGTGACATATTACCTTAGGTGTGACGCTATATAATAACACTATAGTATAAGAGTGATACATTACCTCAAGTGTGACGCTATATAATAACACTATAGTATAAGAGTGACATATTACCTCAGGTGTGACGCTATATAATAACACTATAGTATAAGAGTGACACATTACCTCAGGTGTGACGCTATATAATAACACTACAGTATAAGAGTGATACATTACCTCAGGTGTGACGCTATATAATAACACTACAGTATAAGAGTGACACATTACCTCAGGTGTGACGCTATATAATAACACTATAGTATAAGAGTGACACACTACTTCAGGTGTAAAGCTATATAACAACACTTAAGTATAAGAGTGACACATTAACTCAGTTGTGACGCTATATAATAACACTATAGTATAAGAGTGATACATTACCTCAGGTGTGACGCTATATAATAACACTATAGTATAAGAATGACACATTACTTCAGGTGTAAAGCTATATAACAACACTTAAGTATAAGAGTGACACATTAACTTAGTTGTGACGCTATATAATAACACTATAGTATAAGAGTGATACATTACCTCAAGTGTGACGCTATATAACAACACTATAGTATAAGAGTGACATATTACCTCAGGTGTGACGCTATATAATAACACTATAGTATAAGAGTGACACATTACCTCAGGTGTGACGCTATATAATAACACTACAGTATAAGTGATACATTACCTCAGGTGTGACGCTATATAATAACACTACAGTATAAGAGTGACACATTACCTCAGGTGTGACGCTATATAATAACACTATAGTATAAGAGTGACACATTACCTCAGGTGTGACGCTATATAATAAAACTATAGTATAAGAGTGACACATTACCTCAGGTGTGACGCTAAATAATAACACTATAGTATGAGAGTGACACATTACCTCAGGTGTGACGCTATATAATAACACTACAGTATAAGAGTGATACATTACCTCAGGTGTGACGCTATATAATAACACTATAGTATAAGAGTGACATATTACCTCAGTGTGACGCTATATAATAACACTATAGTATAAGAGTGACATATTACCTTAGGTGTGACGCTATATAATAACACTATAGTATAAGAGTGATACATTACCTCAAGTGTGACGCTATATAATAACACTATAGTATAAGAGTGACATATTACCTCAGGTGTGACGCTATATAATAACACTATAGTATAAGAGTGACACATTACCTCAGGTGTGACGCTATATAATAATACTACAGTATAAGAGTGATACATTACCTCAGGTGTGACGCTATATAATAACACTACAGTATAAGAGTGACACATTACCTCAGGTGTGACGCTATATAATAACACTATAGTATAAGAGTGATACATTACCTCAAGTGTGACGCTATATAATAACACTATAGTATAAGAGTGACATATTACCTCAGGTGTGACGCTATATAATAACACTATAGTATAAGAGTGACACATTACCTCAGGTGTGACGCTATATAATAACACTACAGTATAAGAGTGATACATTACCTCAGGTGTGACGCTATATAATATCACTACAGTATAATAGTGATACATTACCTCAGGTGTGACGCTATATAATAACACTATAGTATAAGAGTGACACACTACTTCAGGTGTAAAGCTATATAACAACACTATAGTATAAGAGTGACACATTACCTCAGGTGTGACGCTATATAATAACACTATAGTATAAGAGTGACATATTACCTTAGGTGTGACGCTATATAATAACACTATAGTATAAGAGTGATACATTACCTCAAGTGTGACGCTATATAATAACACTATAGTATAAGAGTGACATATTACCTCAGGTGTGACGCTATATAATAACACTATAGTATAAGAGTGACACATTACCTCAGGTGTGACGCTATATAATAACACTACAGTATAAGAGTGATACATTACCTCAGGTGTGACGCTATATAATATCACTACAGTATAAGAGTGACACATTACCTCAGGTGTGACGCTATATAATAACACTATAGTATAAGAGTGACATATTACCTCAGTGTGACGCTATATAATAACACTATAGTATAAGAGTGATACATTACCTCAGGTGTGACGCTATATAATAACACTATAGTATAAGAGTGACATATTACCTCAGGTGTGACGCTATATAATAACACTATAGTATAAGAGTGACATTACCTCAGGTGTGACGCTATATAATAACACTACAGTATAAGAGTGACATATTACCTCAGGTGTGACGCTATATAATAACACTATAGTATAAGAGTGACACACTACTTCAGGTGTAAAGCTATATAACAACACTATAGTATAAGAGTGACACATTACCTCAGGTGTGATGCTATATAATAACACTATAGTATAAGAGTGACACATTACCTCAGGTGTGATGCTATATAATAACACTACAGTATAAGAGTGATACATTACCTCAGGTGTGACGCTATATAATAACACTATAGTATAAGAGTGACATATTACCTCAGGTGTGACGCTATATAATAACACTATAGTATAAGAGTGACATATTACCTTAGGTGTGACGCTATATAATAACACTATAGTATAAGAGTGATACATTACCTCAAGTGTGACGCTATATAATAACACTATAGTATAAGAGTGACATATTACCTCAGGTGTGACGCTATATAATAACACTATAGTATAAGAGTGACACATTACCTCAGGTGTGACGCTATATAATAACACTACAGTATAAGAGTGATACATTACCTCAGGTGTGACGCTATATAATAACACTACAGTATAAGAGTGACACATTACCTCAGGTGTGACGCTATATAATAACACTATAGTATAAGAGTGATACATTACCTCAGGTGTGACGCTATATAATAACACTATAGTATAAGAGTGACATATTACCTCAGTGTGACGCTATATAATAACACTATAGTATAAGAGTGACATATTACCTTAGGTGTGACGCTATATAATAACACTATAGTATAAGAGTGATACATTACCTCAGGTGTGACGTTATATAATAACACTACAGTATAAGAGTGACACATTACCTCAGGTGTGACGCTATATAATAACACTATAGTATAAGAGTGATACATTACCTCAAGTGTGACGCTATATATCAGGATTTTGGTACTTACCGATAAATCCCTTTCTCCGATTCCACAGGGGCCACTGGAGCGTAGTTACAATGGGGAATAGTAGGCAGTAATTGGGAGCTGGCACTTTAAACAAAATTCTAACCCTGTGGCTAGCTCCTCCCCTACAATCTCCCCTCCAAGCCAGTCTACGTAAAACTGTGCCCAAGGAGAGCTGTAATAGAGAAACCTATAAAGGTAGAGGAGGTTATTGACGTCTACTGAACCAGGATAATCCAAACTAACCCTGGAATCGAACCTAATAATCATAAACAGGTTAACCTGAACTCAACCAACGGTCATCAATTGAACCGCAGACCGTTAAACAAAAAACAACAAGGAAGAACAGCGCTGGGCGGGCGTCCAGTGGCCCCTGTGGAATCGGAGAAAGGGATTTATCGGTAAGTACCAAAATCCTGATTTCTCCTTCATCCACTAGGGGCCACTGGAGCGTAGTTACAATGGGGACGTCCCAGAGCTCCCAGAACGGGTGGGAGAGCGCTGAGAGTCCTGTAAAACCGCTCGGCCAAAGTGAGATGCAGAGGCCGCAAAAGTGTCAAACTTGTAGAATCTGATAAAAGTATGACGGCCGGACCAAGTAGCCGCCCGACATAAAGTAGTCATAGAGACCCCCCGGGCAGCCGCCCAAGAAGGTCCCACAGAGCGTGTGGAGTGTGCTGAAATAGAAGATGGAGGTTCCCGAGAAGCCGCCAAATAAGCTTGTCTGATGGTCAGTCTAATCCATCGAGACAAGGTCTGCTTAGATGCCGGCCAACCACGGCGGGCAGCATCGTACAGCACAAATAGGGAATCAGACTTCCGAATAGTCGAAGTCCTATCCACATAGATCTTGAGCGCTCTTACCACGTCCAATGATCTCACATCTGGAGAGTCCCCTGAGAGGGCCGGTACAACAATCGGCTGATTGATGTGAAAATCAGACACCACTTTTGGTAGAAAGGACATACGAGTACGAAGCTCGGCCCTATCCGCATGAAACACCAGGTAAGGAGACCTGCAAGAGAGAGCCCCCAGTTCCGACACCCGTCTAGCTGAAGCCAGTGCCAGGAGCAGAACCACCTTCCAGGTGAGATATTTTATCTCTACTGATTCCAGGGGCTCAAACATTGAAGACTGCAGAAAGGACAGGACCAGACTGAGGTCCCATGGTGCTGTCGGAGGACGAAAGGGAGGCTGTATTCGAAGAATCCCTTGAAAGAAGGTCTGAACCTCAGGCAGCAAGGCTAACCGTTTCTGGAAGTAAACCGAAAGAGCAGAGACCTGCACCTTTAGTGAGCCTAGTCTTAGGCCTGCTGAAAAACCCGCCTGCAAAAAACGGAGAAGACGGGCTAAGCTATACACGGAAGGAGAATACTGTCGACTTTCACACCATGCTACATAAGCCTTCCAAATGCGGTAGTAGTGAGAAGATGTAACCGACTTTCTAGCCCGAAGAATAGTAGGTATAACTGTACGAGGAATCCCCTTCCTTGTCAAGATGGCTTTCTCAACAGCCACGCCGTCAAACGTAGCCTGCGTAAGTCTGGATAACAAAAGGGGCCCTGTTGTAGAAGGTCGTCTCGTAGTGGTAGGGTCCAAGGCTCGGCCACCGACAACTGATGTAGAGCGGAGTACCAAACCCTGCGCGGCCAATCTGGAGCTACTAGGAGAACCAGAGCGTCTTCTCTCTTGATGCGTTGCAGAACCCTTGGCAACAGCGGAAACGGAGGAAAGAGGTAAACGAATTGGAAATTCCAAGGAGCCGTTAGAGCATCCACGCCCGCCGCCGCCTGGTCCCTCGTCCGAGAGTAGTAAAGAGGCAACTGATGGTTCAGGCGGGACGCCATGAGGTCGATCTGTGGTCTTCCCCACCGGCGGACCAGTTGCCCAAACACCTGGGGATGTAGCGACCATTCTCCCGGGTGCATGTCCTGCCGACTTAGATAGTCGGCTTCCCAATTGTCCACTCCCGGGATGAATATTGCCGAGAAGGACAGAGCATACTTCTCCGCCCAGAGAATGATGTTGGTGACTTCCCTCATCGCTGCTCGGCTGCGAGTGCCGCCCTGACGGTTGATGTATGCTACCGTCGTGGCGTTGTCGGACTAAACTCTCTGACCGCTCGACCTTGCAGGAGGTGATGTGCCTGCAGCAGGGCGTTGTACACCGCCCTTAGTTCGAGGATGTTTATGTGGAGAGCGGATTCGTGGATTGACCAGCGCCCCTGAAACTGATGTCCCAGGGTCACTGCTCCCCATCCTCGCATACTGGCGTCCGTGGTGAGGAGAGTCCAATCCCATATGCCGAACAGTCTTCCTTCCAACAGATGGGTCGACTGGAGCCACCAGAGCAGCGATGACCGTGCTTTTGGAGATAGCGTCACCCGCTGATGAAGGAACAGATGAGATCCTGACCATTGATTTAGAAGACATAGCTGAAACGGTCGAGAGTGGAAGCGACCGTACGGAAGAGCCTCGAACGCCGCTACCATCTTTCCCAGCAGGCGAATGCACAGATATACCGACACCCGACGGTGCTGAAGGACCAGTCTTACCAGTGTCTGCAGAGAAAGTATCTTGTCCCGCGGAAGGAAAACCCTCTGACGGACCGTGTCGAGAATCATTCCCAGAAACAACAGCCGTTGTGCGGGGCATAAGTGAGACTTCGGGAAATTCAGGACCCACCCGTGTCGGATCAGAAAGTCCTGTGTCATCTGGATATTCTGAAGTAACCGTTCTGCTGTGTTTGCTTTTATTAGCAGATCGTCCAGATAGGGGACAATTGTCACACCCTGCTTCCGAAGTAGGGCCATCATGACCGCCATGATCTTTGTGAACACTCTGGGGGCAGAAGAGAGACCGAAAGGAAGGGCCTGGAACTGTAAATGAGTGTCCTGTATTGCGAACCGGAGAAAAGCCTGGTGAGGAGGCCAAATGGGAACATGTAAGTATGCGTCCTTGATGTCTAAGGATGCCAGAAACTCGTCCTTTTCCAACCCCGCAATAACAGACTGGAGAGACTCCATCTTGAACTTGAACACCTTCAAATACGGATTGAGGTCCTTCAAGTTCAGGATTGGTCTGACTGAGCCGTCCGGCTTCGGTACTAGAAACAGGCTTGAGTAATAGCGCTGTTTTCGATGATGCGAGGGAACCGGGATCACTACCCTTGCAGACAGAAGCTTCTGGACCGCGGTTTGTAAGGCAACTCCCCGGTTGTCGGAAACTGGCAAACCCGTGGTAAAGAACAGCTGGGGTGGTTGTTCCCGAAAAACGAGCTTGTAACCGCAAGTGATGAGATCCCGGACCCAAGCATCTGGGCAGGACTGTATCCAGACCTCCCTGAAATCCCACAAACGAGCTCCCACCCTGTGATCTCCCAGGTGGGAGGGAGGCCCGTCATGCGGTGGCAGTGCCAGAAGACTTAACGTCTGACTGGGTTGAGGCTGCGGAACCTCTACCCCTGCCACCGCCTCTACCTCTATGGCCACGGAAGGTAGAAGCTCCACCCCTGGCCCGTCCTCGAAACCTGGAAGGGGCACGAAAGGATCGAAAAGAGGGACCCCTATATGGTCTGCGAGCGGCTGGAGCAGTAGAAGGAAGATAAGCCGACTTACCCCCCGTAGCCGTAGAGATCCAGGCATCCAGATCCTTACCAAACAGAAACTCACCCGTAAAGGGTAATGCCTATGCCGCCCTTTTGGATTCCGTATCCGCCTGCCAATTTCGGAGCCATAACGTTCTGCGGGCCGCAATTGTTAAAGCGGAAATTCTAGCTCCAAGAACACCTATGTCCTTGGACGCTTCGCAAAGATAAAGGGCTGATTCACGGATGTGCTCCGCCAGGTCTATCAATTGATCCGCCGGTAATTCGTCACGAATTCCAGAGGACAATTGTTCCGCCCAAGCTTCGATCGCCTTGTTGACCCAACAACCTACCTGTGCCGGGCGCTGCAAAACCCCTGCCGCAGAGTAAATATTCTTTAAGGTAGACTCCAACTTCCTATCTGGCGCCTCCTTAAGTGAAGTTGCCCCCGAAACAGGCAGGACCGTCTTTTTGGACAGATGAGACACAGAAGGATCCACGATCGGAGAGTTCTCATAGCGCGTTCTGCTATCTGCGGGAAAAGGATAGGAAGACAACATTTTTCTTGATACCTGAAATCTTGCGTCTGGATGCTTCCAGGCTGTCGTTATGAGTGCATCCAGCTCCTCCGAAACTGGAAAAGTCACCGGCAGGTATTGGTCTGTGCCAAACCTTGAAGGGCGTAAGGTGTCTTCCGTCTCCTCCACCTGTAACACTGAGCGAATAGCAGTAATAAGAGCCTCTATACCCTGTGCTACTGGTTCAGAGTCCCCATATACCTGATCGTCCACAGTATCCTGGATATCCACATCCTGTATATCCTGTACATCTACCTCCGCCTCATCTAATTGAGGCATATCATCGTCAAAGTCCTGTAACACCGAGGCTAGCAATCTCTTTTTTGCAGCCTGTTGGGGGGGGACTAAAGGACGGGGCTTGGGAAGGTATTACAGCCCTGGAAAGTCCTTCCACTGACTTTGCCAATGAGACTGCCCATGCAGGTTCTGGCACCGGTACCGGGACAAGCTGTCGGAACTGGGCCGCCTCTCTATCTTTCCGAGAGGCTTTAAGTTCCCCAGTCAGCAGGGACATCACCTCTGTGAGTTGTGTCGTCCATGTCGGGGCGCTCTGGGGTTCCGAGGAGGTCTGGGCTGATTGTTGTGATTCCTCACTTAAAACCTGACCCTGCTTTTGAGCTGCCTTGGAGCCTTTAGTGGCCATGGCAGCACCTAAACTTGATACCCTTCCCCCACAGGAAACAGCTATAGGCAGAATGGGAGGGAGGGGAGGGAAGCAGGGAAGAACGTAGCCACAGCAGCCTATCTGTCCTGCACGATACTGTGTGCAGTGACAGGCTGCAATAAACAAAACCTGTACCTGCAGTGCCCCCGAGTGCCCCCCCTTCCCCACTGTAACTCACTTGCCGTGTCGCGTGGCCTCCGTCCCGCGCTGCTGAAGAACGGGTCCCCGCCGCGCTGTACTTCCGGGCGCGCAGAGCGGGATTAAGCCCCGCCCCCCTCCTTGACGGCGCCAAATTTAAAACTGCAATGTGGCAATGCGCGCCTATGTCGGATCCCTGTAGCGGCTCTGTGAGCCGCGCTGCCAGGGATCCGAGCAGTGAGGAGAGCGGGCGGCTGGCGGTCGGGCGGATGTGAGCGCGGCACAGCGCTCTTTTTTTTTTTTTTTTTATAATAATAATCCGAGGGGGGGGAGGTGGTGGGTTGGGTGAGTGGGTGGTTGTCAGGGTGCTAAGTCACTTGTAGTCACTGACAGTCTAGTTATAGCTAGAGAAGGAGCACTAACCCTCTAGTCTATAGAAGGGCTCAATATAAAATTAATTCAGTAAAAAACCCCTTGTCACCCCTTCAACCCATGTCTGGGTGGGGGGTATGCACACACTCACCTTTCAGTGGTGGGGGGTGGCCCCGACACACGCCGCACGCAGCGGTGTCCGGCCGCAGATACTCACCGCTGCCATGCTGCCGGAATCTTCTGCTGGGTGGAGTGGCCGCGACACGCGCCGCACGCAGCGGTGTCCGCCAACTCAGGAGAGCTCAGTGTCTCCCTCAGCCGGGGCCCATCCCTAGCCGCACGCAGCTGCGATGGGACCCCGCCGGCAGCTCCCACGGTGCAGACTGGCAGTGGCAGAGCAGCCAGTCTGTGTGTGTAAGAAAAAATAAAATAATAAAGAAAAAATTAAAATTTCTTCAGCTAAACCCAAGTGAACCAGCTCCCTTGGGCACTAAACTAAGACTGGCTTGGAGGGGAGATAGTAGGGGAGGAGCTAGCCACAGGGTTAGAATTTTGTTTAAAGTGCCAGCTCCCAATTACTGCCTACTATTCCCCATTGTAACTACGCTCCAGTGGCCCCTAGTGGATGAAGGAGAAAATAACACTATAGTATAAGAGTGACATATTACCTCAGGTGTGACGCTATATAATAACACTACAGTATAAGAGTGACATAATACCTCAGGTGTGACGCTATATAATAACACTATAGTATAAGAGTGACATATTACCTCAGGTGTGACGCTATATAATAACACTATAGTATAAGAGTGACATATTACCTCAGGTGTGACGCTATATAATAACACTACAGTATAAGAGTGATACATTACCTCAGGTGTGACGCTATATAATAACACTACAGTATAAGAGTGACACATTACCTCAGGTGTGACGCTATATAAGAACACTATAGTATAAGAGTGATACATTACCTCAGGTGTGACGCTATATAATAAAACTATAGTATAAGAGTGATACATTACCTCAAGTGTGACGCTATATAATAACACTATAGTATAAGAGTGACATATTACCTCAGGTGTGACGCTATATAATAACACTATAGTATAAGAGTGACACATTACCTCAGGTGTGATGATATATAATAACACTACAGTATAAGAGTGATACATTACCTCAGGTGTGACGCTATATAATAACACTATAGTATAAGAGTGACATATTACCTCAGTGTGACGCTATATAATAACACTATAGTATAAGAGTGACATATTACCTCAGGTGTGACGCTATATAATAACACTATAGTATAAGAGTGACACATTACCTCAGGTGTGACGCTATATAATAACACTATAGTATAAGAGTGACACATTACCTCAGGTGTGATGCTATATAATAACACTACAGTATAAGAGTGATACATTACCTCAGGTGTGACGCTATATAATAACACTATAGTATAAGAGTGACATATTACCTCAGTGTGACGCTATATAATAACACTATAGTATAAGAGTGACATATTACCTCAGGTGTGACGCTATATAATAACACTATAGTATAAGAGTGATACATTACCTCAAGTGTGACGCTATATAATAACACTATAGTATAAGAGTGACATATTACCTCAGGTGTGACGCTATATAATAACACTATAGTATAAGAGTGACACATTACCTCAGGTGTGACGCTATATAATAACACTACAGTATAAGAGTGATACATTACCTCAGGTGTAACGCTATATAATATCACTACAGTATAAGAGTGACACATTACCTCAGGTGTGACGCTATATAATAACACTATAGCATAAGAGTGATACATTACCTCAGGTGTGACGCTATATAATAACACTATAGTATAAGAGTGACACATTACCTCAGGTGTGACGCTATATAATAACACTATAGTATAAGAGTGACACATTACCTCAGGTGTGACGCTATATAATAACACTACAGTATAAGAGTGATACATTACCTCAGGTGTGACGCTATATAATAACACTATAGTATAAGAGTGACATATTACCTCAGTGTGACGCTATATAGTAACACTATAGTATAAGAGTGACATATTACCTTAGGTGTGACGCTATATAATAACAGTATAGTATAAGAGTGATACATTACATCAAGTGTGACGCTATATAATAACACTACAGTATAAGAGTGACACATTACCTCAGGTGTGACGCTATATAATAACACTATAGTATAAGAGTGATACATTACCTCAAGTGTGACGCTATATAATAACACTATAGTATAAGAGTGACATATTACCTCAGGTGTGACGCTATATAATAACACTATAGTATAAGTGTGACACATTACCTCAGGTGTGACGCTATATAATAACACTACAGTATAAGAGTGATACATTACCTCAGGTGTGACGCTATATAATAACACTACAGTATAAGAGTGACACATTACCTCAGGTGTGACGCTATATAATAACACTATAGTATAAGAGTGATACATTACCTCAGGTGTGACGCTATATAATAAAACTATAGTATAAGAGTGACACATTACCTCAGGTGTGACGCTATATAATAACACTATAGTATAAGAGTGACACATTATCTCAGGTGTGATGCTATATAATAACACTACAGTATAAGAGTGATACATTACCCTCAGGTGTGACGCTATATAATAACACTATAGTATAAGAGTGACATATTACCTCAGTGTGACGCTATATAATAACACTATAGTATAAGAGTGATACATTACCTCAAGTGTGACGCTATATAATAACACTACAGTATAAGAGTGACACATTACCTCAGGTGTGACGCTATATAATAACACTATAGTATAACACTACAGTATAAGAGTGATACATTACCTCAGGTGTGACGCTATATAATATCACTACAGTATAAGAGTGACACATTACCTCAGGTGTGACGCTATATAATAACACTATAGTATAAGAGTGACACACTACTTCAGGTGTGACGCTATATAATAACACTATAGTATAAGAGTGACACACTACTTCAGGTGTAAAGCTATATAATAACACTATAGTATAAGAGTGATACATTACCTCAAGTGTGACGCTATATAATAACACTATAGTATAAGAGTGACATATTACCTCAGTGTGACGCTATATAATAACACTATAGTATAAGAGTGACATATTACCTTAGGTGTGACGCTATATAATAACACTATAGTATAAGAGTGATACATTACCTCAAGTGTGACGCTATATAATAACACTATAGTATAAGAGTGACATATTACCTCAGGTGTGACGCTATATAATAACACTATAGTATAAGAGTGACACATTACCTCAGGTGTGACGCTATATAATAACACTACAGTATAAGAGTGATACATTACCTCAGGTGTGACGCTATATAATAACACTACAGTATAAGAGTGACACATTACCTCAGGTGTGACGCTATATAATAACACTATAGTATAAGAGTGATACATTACCTCAGGTGTGACGCTATATAATAACACTATAGTATAAGAGTGATACATTACCTCAGTGTGACGCTATATAATAACACTATAGTATAAGAGTGACACACTACTTCAGGTGTAAAGCTATATAACAACACTATAGTATAAGAGTGACACATTACCTCAGGTGTGACGCTATATAATAACACTATAGTATAATAGTGATACATTACCTCAGGTGTGACGCTATATAATAACACTATAGTATAAGAGTGATACATTACCTCAGGTGTGACGCTATATAATAACACTACAGTATAAGAGTGACACATTACCTCAGGTGTGACGCTATATAATAACACTATAGTATAAGAGTGATACATTACCTCAGGTGTGACGCTATATAATAAAACTATAGTATAAGAGTGACACATTACCTCAGGTGTGACGCTATATAATAACACTATAGTATAAGAGTGACACATTACCTCAGGTGTGATGCTATATAATAACACTATAGTATAAGAGTGACACATTACCTCAGGTGTGACGCTATATAATAAAACTATATTATAAGAGTGATACATTACCTCAGGTGTGACGCTATATAATAACACTATAGTATAAGAGTGACATATTACCTCAGTGTGACGCTATATAATAACACTATAGTATAAGAGTGACATATTACCTTAGGTGTGACGCTATATAATAACACTATAGTATAAGAGTGATACATTACCTCAAGTGTGACGCTATATAAGAACACTATAGTATAAGAGTGACACATTACCTCAGGTGTGACGCTATATAATAACACTATAGTATAAGAGTGACACATTACCTCAGGTGTGACGCTATATAATAATACTACAGTATAAGAGTGATACATTACCTCAGGTGTGACGTTATATAATAACACTACAGTATAAGAGTGACACATTACCTCAGGTGTGACGCTATATAATAACACTATAGTATAAGAGTGACACATTACCTCAGGTGTGACGCTATATAATAACACTATAGTATAATAGTGATACATTACCTCAGGTGTGACGCTATATAATAACACTATAGTATAAGAGTGACACACTACTTCAGGTGTAAAGCTATATAACAACACTTAAGTATAAGAGTGACACATTAACTCAGTTGTGACGCTATATAATAACACTATAGTATAAGAGTGATACATTACCTCAGGTGTGACGCTATATAATAATACTACAGTATAAGAGTGATACATTACCTCAGGTGTGACGTTATATAATAACACTACAGTATAAGAGTGACACATTACCTCAGGTGTGACGCTATATAATAACACTATAGTATAAGAGTGACACACTACTTCAGGTGTAAAGCTATATAACAACACTATAGTATAAGAGTGACACATTACCTCAGGTGTGACGCTATATAATAACACTACAGTATAAGAGTGATACATTACCTCAGGTGTGACGCTATATAATAACACTACAGTATAAGAGTGACACATTACCTCAGGTGTGACGCTATATAATAACACTATAGTATAATAGTGATACATTACCTCAGGTGTGACGCTATATAATAACACTATAGTATAAGAGTGACACACTACTTCAGGTGTAAAGCTATATAACAACACTTAAGTATAAGAGTGACACATTAACTCAGTTGTGACGCTATATAATAACACTATAGTATAAGAGTGATACATTACCTCAGGTGTGACGCTATATAATAAAACTATAGTATAAGAGTGACACATTACCTCAGGTGTGACGCTATATAATAACACTATAGTATAAGAGTGACACATTACCTGAGGTGTGACGCTATATAATAACACTACAGTATAAGAGTGATACATTACCTCAGGTGTGACGCTATATAATAACACTATAGTATAAGAGTGACACACTACTTCAGGTGTAAAGCTATATAACAACACTATAGTATAATAATGATACATTACCTCAGGTGTGACGCTATATAATAACACTATAGTATAAGAGTGACATATTACCTCAGTGTGACGCTATATAATAACACTATAGTATAAGAGTGACATATTACCTTAGGTGTGACGCTATATAATAACACTATAGTATAAGAGTGATACATTACCTCAAGTGTGACGCTATATAATAACACTATAGTATAAGAGTGACATATTACCTCAGGTGTGACGCTATATAATAACACTATAGTATAAGAGTGACACATTACCTCAGGTGTGACGCTATATAATAACACTACAGTATAAGAGTGATACATTACCTCAGGTGTGACGCTATATAATAACACTACAGTATAAGAGTGACACATTACCTCAGGTGTGACGCTATATAATAACACTATAGTATAAGAGTGATACATTACCTCAGGTGTGACGCTATATAATAACACTATAGTATAAGAGTGATACATTACCTCAGTGTGACGCTATATAATAACACTATAGTATAAGAGTGACACACTACTTCAGGTGTAAAGCTATATAACAACACTATAGTATAAGAGTGACACATTACCTCAGGTGTGACGCTATATAATAACACTATAGTATAATAGTGATACATTACCTCAGGTGTGACGCTATATAATAACACTATAGTATAAGAGTGATACATTACCTCAGGTGTGACGCTATATAATAACACTACAGTATAAGAGTGACACATTACCTCAGGTGTGACGCTATATAATAACACTATAGTATAAGAGTGATACATTACCTCAGGTGTGACGCTATATAATAAAACTATAGTATAAGAGTGACACATTACCTCAGGTGTGACGCTATATAATAACACTATAGTATAAGAGTGACACATTACCTCAGGTGTGATGCTATATAATAACACTATAGTATAAGAGTGACACATTACCTCAGGTGTGACGCTATATAATAAAACTATATTATAAGAGTGATACATTACCTCAGGTGTGACGCTATATAATAACACTATAGTATAAGAGTGACATATTACCTCAGTGTGACGCTATATAATAACACTATAGTATAAGAGTGACATATTACCTTAGGTGTGACGCTATATAATAACACTATAGTATAAGAGTGATACATTACCTCAAGTGTGACGCTATATAAGAACACTATAGTATAAGAGTGACACATTACCTCAGGTGTGACGCTATATAATAACACTATAGTATAAGAGTGACACATTACCTCAGGTGTGACGCTATATAATAATACTACAGTATAAGAGTGATACATTACCTCAGGTGTGACGTTATATAATAACACTACAGTATAAGAGTGACACATTACCTCAGGTGTGACGCTATATAATAACACTATAGTATAAGAGTGACACACTACTTCAGGTGTAAAGCTATATAATAACACTATAGTATAAGAGTGACACACTACTTCAGGTGTAAAGCTATATAATAACACTATAGTATAAGAGTGACACATTACCTCAGGTGTGACGCTATATAATAACACTATAGTATAAGAGTGACACATTACCTCAGGTGTGACGCTATATAATAATACTACAGTATAAGAGTGATACATTACCTCAGGTGTGACGTTATATAATAACACTACAGTATAAGAGTGACACATTACCTCAGGTGTGACGCTATATAATAACACTATAGTATAAGAGTGACACACTACTTCAGGTGTAAAGCTATATAATAACACTATAGTATAAGAGTGACACACTACTTCAGGTGTAAAGCTATATAATAACACTATAGTATAAGAGTGACACACTACTTCAGGTGTAAAGCTATATAACAACACTATAGTATAAGAGTGACACATTACCTCAGGTGTGACGCTATATAATAACACTATAGTATAATAGTGATACATTACCTCAGGTGTGACGCTATATAATAACACTATAGTATAAGAGTGACATATTACCTCAGTGTGACGCTATATAATAACACTATAGTATAAGAGTGACATATTACCTTAGGTGTGACGCTATATAATAACACTATAGTATAAGAGTGATACATTACCTCAAGTGTGACGCTATATAATAACACTATAGTATAAGAGTGACATATTACCTCAGGTGTGACGCTATATAATAACACTATAGTATAAGAGTGACACATTACCTCAGGTGTGACGCTATATAATAACACTACAGTATAAGAGTGATACATTACCTCAGGTGTGACGCTATATAATAACACTACAGTATAAGAGTGACACATTACCTCAGGTGTGACGCTATATAATAACACTATAGTATAAGAGTGATACATTACCTCAGGTGTGACGCTATATAATAACACTATAGTATAAGAGTGATACATTACCTCAAGTGTGACGCTATATAATAACACTATAGTATAAGAGTGACATATTACCTCAGGTGTGACGCTATATAATAACACTATAGTATAAGAGTGACACATTACCTCAGGTGTGACGCTATATAATAATACTACAGTATAAGAGTGATACATTACCTCAGGTGTGACGCTATATAATAACACTACAGTATAAGAGTGATACATTACCTCAGGCTCAGGTGTGACGCTATATAATAACACTATAGTATAAGAGTGACACACTACTTCAGGTGTAAAGCTATATAACAACACTATAGTATAAGAGTGACACATTACCTCAGGTGTGACGCTATATAATAACACTATAGTATAATAGTGATACATTACCTCAGGTGTGACGCTATATAATAACACTATAGTATAAGAGTGATACATTACCTCAGGTGTGACGCTATATAATAACACTACAGTATAAGAGTGACACATAACCTCAGGTGTGACGCTATATAATAACACTATAGTATAAGAGTGATACATTACCTCAGGTGTGACGCTATATAATAAAACTATAGTATAAGAGTGACACATTACCTCAGGTGTGACGCTATATAATAACACTATAGTATAAGAGTGACACATTACCTCAGGTGTGACGCTATATAATAAAACTATAGTATAAGAGTGATACATTACCTCAGGTGTGACGCTATATAATAACACTATAGAATAAGAGTGACATATTACCTCAGTGTGACGCTATATAATAACACTATAGTATAAGAGTGACATATTACCTTAGGTGTGACGCTATATAATAACACTATAGTATAAGAGTGATACATTACCTCAAGTGTGACGCTATATAAGAACACTATAGTATAAGAGTGACACATTACCTCAGGTGTGACGCTATATAATAATACTACAGTATAAGAGTGATACATTACCTCAGGTGTGACGTTATATAATAACACTACAGTATAAGAGTGACACATTACCTCAGGTGTGACGCTATATAATAACACTATAGTATAAGAGTGACACACTACTTCAGGTGTAAAGCTATATAATAACACTATAGTATAAGAGTGACACACTACTTCAGGTGTAAAGCTATATAATAACACTATAGTATAAGAGTGACACATTACCTCAGGTGTGACGCTATATAATAACACTATAGTATAAGAGTGACATATTACCTCAGTGTGACGCTATATAATAACACTATAGTATAAGAGTGACATATTACCTTAGGTGTGACGCTATATAATAACACTATAGTATAAGAGTGATACATTACCTCAAGTGTGACGCTATATAATAACACTATAGTATAAGAGTGACATATTACCTCAGGTGTGACGCTATATAATAACACTATAGTATAATAGTGATACATTACCTCAGGTGTGACGCTATATAATAACACTATAGTATAAGAGTGACACACTACTTCAGGTGTAAAGCTATATAACAACAATTAAGTATAAGAGTGACACATTAACTCAGTTGTGACGCTATATAATAACACTATAGTATAAGAGTGATACATTACCTCAGGTGTGACGCTATATAATAAAACTATAGTATAAGAGTGACACACTACTTCAGGTGTAAAGCTATATAACAACAATTAAGTATAAGAGTGACACATTACCTCAGGTGTGACGCTATATAATAACACTATAGTATAAGAGTGACACATTACCTCAGGTGTGACGCTATATAATAACACTACAGTATAAGAGTGATACATTACCTCAGGTGTGACGCTATATAATAACACTATAGTATAAGAGTGACACACTACTTCAGGTGTAAAGCTATATAATAACACTATAGTATAAGAGTGACACATTACCTCAGGTGTGACGCTATATAATAACACTATAGTACAAGAGTGATACATTACCTCAGGTGTGACGCTATATAATAACACTATAGTATAAGAGTGACATATTACCTCAGTGTGACGCTATATAATAACACTATAGTATAAGAGTGACATATTACCTTAGGTGTGACGCTATATAATAACACTATAGTATAAGAGTGATACATTACCTCAAGTGTGACGCTATATAATAACACTATAGTATAAGAGTGACATATTACCTCAGTGTGACGCTATATAATAACACTATAGTATAAGAGTGACATATTACCTTAGGTGTGACGCTATATAATAACACTATAGTATAAGAGTGATACATTACCTCAAGTGTGACGCTATATAATAACACTATAGTATAAGAGTGACACATTACCTCAGGTGTGACGCTATATAATATCACTACAGTATAAGAGTGACACATTACCTCAGGTGTGACGCTATATAATAACACTATAGTATAAGAGTGATACATTACCTCAGGTGTGACGCTATATAATAACACTATAGTATAAGAGTGACACACTACTTCAGGTGTAAAGCTATATAATAACACTATAGTATAAGAGTGACACACTACTTCAGGTGTAAAGCTATATAATAACACTATAGTATAAGAGTGACACATTACCTCAGGTGTGACGCTATATAATAACACTATAGTATAAGAGTGATACATTACCTCAGGTGTGACGCTACATAATAACACTATAGTATAAGAGTGACACACTACTTCAGGTGTAAAGCTATATAATAACACTATAGTATAAGAGTGACACACTACTTCAGGTGTAAAGCTATATAATAACACTATAGTATAAGAGTGACACACTACTTCAGGTGTAAAGCTATATAATAACACTATAGTATAAGAGTGACACATTACCTCAGGTGTGACGCTATATAATAACACTATAGTATAAGAGTGACATATTACCTCAGTGTGACGCTATATATAACACTATAGTATAAGAGTGACATATTACCTTAGGTGTGACGCTATATAATAACACTATAGTATAAGAGTGATACATTACCTCAAGTGTGACGCTATATAATAACACTATAGTATAAGAGTGACATATTACCTCAGGTGTGACGCTATATAATAACACTATAGTATAATAGTGATACATTACCTCAGGTGTGACGCTATATAATAACACTATAGTATAAGAGTGACACACTACTTCAGGTGTAAAGCTATATAACAACAATTAAGTATAAGAGTGACACATTAACTCAGTTGTGACGCTATATAATAACACTATAGTATAAGAGTGATACATTACCTCAGGTGTGACGCTATATAATAAAACTATAGTATAAGAGTGACACACTACTTCAGGTGTAAAGCTATATAACAACAATTAAGTACAAGAGTGACACATTACCTCAGGTGTGACGCTATATAATAACACTATAGTATAAGAGTGACACATTACCTCAGGTGTGACGCTATATAATAACACTACAGTATAAGAGTGATACATTACCTCAGGTGTGACGCTATATAATAACACTATAGTATAAGAGTGACACACTACTTCAGGTGTAAAGCTATATAATAACACTATAGTATAAGAGTGACACATTACCTCAGGTGTGACGCTATATAATAACACTATAGTATAAGAGTGATACATTACCTCAGGTGTGACGCTATATAATAACACTATAGTATAAGAGTGACATATTACCTCAGTGTGACGCTATATAATAACACTATAGTATAAGAGTGACATATTACCTAAGGTGTGACGCTATATAATAACACTATAGTATAAGAGTGATACATTACCTCAAGTGTGACGCTATATAATAACACTATAGTATAAGAGTGACATATTACCTCAGTGTGACGCTACATAATAACACTATAGTATAAGAGTGACATATTACCTTAGGTGTGACGCTATATAATAACACTATAGTATAAGAGTGATACATTACCTCAAGTGTGACGCTATATAATAACACTATAGTATAAGAGTGACACATTACCTCAGGTGTGACGCTATATAATATCACTACAGTAAAAGAGTGACACATTACCTCAGGTGTGACGCTATATAATAACACTATAGTATAAGAGTGATACATTACCTCAGGTGTGACGCTATATAATAACACTATAGTATAAGAGTGACACACTACTTCAGGTGTAAAGCTATATAATAACACTATAGTATAAGAGTGACACACTACTTCAGGTGTAAAGCTATATAATAACACTATAGTATAAGAGTGACACATTACCTCAGGTGTGACGCTATATAATAACACTATAGTATAAGAGTGATACATTACCTCAGGTGTGACGCTATATAATAACACTATAGTATAAGAGTGACATATTACCTCAGTGTGACGCTATATAATAACACTATAGTATAAGAGTGACATATTACCTTAGGTGTGACGCTATATAATAACACTATAGTATAAGAGTGATACATTACCTCAAGTGTGACGCTATATAATAACACTATAGTATAAGAGTGACATATTACCTCAGGTGTGACGCTATATAATAACACTATAGTATAAGAGTGACACATTACCTCAGGTGTGACGCTATATAATAACACTACAGTATAAGAGTGATACATTACCTCAGGTGTGACGCTATATAATAACACTACAGTATAAGAGTGACACATTACCTCAGGTGTGACGCTATATAATAACACTATAGTATAAGAGTGATACATTACCTCAGGTGTGACGCTATATAATAACACTATAGTATAAGAGTGATACATTACCTCAGTGTGACGCTATATAATAACACTATAGTATAAGAGTGACATATTACCTCAGGTGTGACGCTATATAATAACACTATAGTATAAGAGTGATACATTACCTCAAGTGTGACGCTATATAATAACACTATAGTATAAGAGTGACATATTACCTCAGGTGTGACGCTATATAATAACACTATAGTATAAGAGTGACACATTACCTCAGGTGTGACGCTATATAATAATACTACAGTATAAGAGTGATACATTACCTCAGGTGTGACGCTATATAATAACACTACAGTATAAGAGTGATACATTACCTCAGGTGTGACGCTATATAATAACACTATAGTATAAGAGTGACACACTACTTCAGGTGTAAAGCTATATAACAACACTATAGTATAAGAGTGACACATTACCTCAGGTGTGACGCTATATAATAACACTATAGTATAATAGTGATACATTACCTCAGGTGTGACGCTATATAATAACACTATAGTATAAGAGTGATACATTACCTCAGGTGTGACGCTATATAATAACACTACAGTATAAGAGTGACACATTACCTCAGGTGTGACGCTATATAATAACACTATAGTATAAGAGTGACACATTACCTCAGGTGTGATGCTATATAATAACACTATAGTATAAGAGTGACACATTACCTCAGGTGTGACGCTATATAATAAAACTATAGTATAAGAGTGATACATTACCTCAGGTGTGACGCTATATAATAACACTATAGTATAAGAGTGACATATTACCTCAGTGTGACGCTATATAATAACACTATAGTATAAGAGTGACATATTACCTTAGGTGTGACGCTATATAATAACACTATAGTATAAGAGTGATACATTAGCTCAAGTGTGACGCTATATAAGAACACTATAGTATAAGAGTGACATATTACCTCAGGTGTGACGCTATATAATAACACTATAGTATAAGAGTGACACATTACCTCAGGTGTGACGCTATATAATAATACTACAGTATAAGAGTGATACATTACCTCAGGTGTGACGTTATATAATAACACTACAGTATAAGAGTGACACATTACCTCAGGTGTGACGCTATATAATAACACTATAGTATAAGAGTGACACACTACTTCAGGTGTAAAGCTATATAATAACACTATAGTATAAGAGTGACACACTACTTCAGGTGTAAAGCTATATAATAACACTATAGTATAAGAGTGACACATTACCTCAGGTGTGACGCTATATAATAACACTATAGTATAAGAGTGACACATTACCTCAGGTGTGACGCTATATAATAATACTAAAGTATAAGAGTGATACATTACCTCAGGTGTGACGTTATATAATAACACTACAGTATAAGAGTGATACATTACCTCAGGTGTGACGCTATATAATAACACTATAGTATAAGAGTGACACACTACTTCAGGTGTAAAGCTATATAATAACACTATAGTATAAGAGTGACACACTACTTCAGGTGTAAAGCTATATAATAACACTATAGTATAAGAGTGACACATTACCTCAGGTGTGACGCAATATAATAACACTATAGTATAAGAGTGATACATTACCTCAGGTGTGACGCTATATAATAACACTATAGTATAAGAGTGACATATTACCTCAGTGTGACGCTATATAATAACACTATAGTATAAGAGTGACATATTACCTTAGGTGTGACGCTATATAATAACACTATAGTATAAGAGTGATACATTACCTCAAGTGTGATGCTATATAATAACACTATAGTATAAGAGTGACATATTACCTCAGTGTGACGCTATATAATAACACTATAGTATAAGAGTGACATATTACCTTAGGTGTGACGCTATATAATAACACTATAGTATAAGAGTGATACATTACCTCAAGTGTGACGCTATATAATAACACTATAGTATAAGAGTGACACATTACCTCAGGTGTGACGCTATATAATATCACTACAGTATAAGAGTGACACATTACCTCAGGTGTGACGCTATATAATAACACTATAGTATAAGAGTGATACATTACCTCAGGTGTGACGCTATATAATAACACTATAGTATAAGAGTGACATATTACCTCAGGTGTGACGCTATATAATAACACTATAGTATAAGAGTGATACATTACCTCAAGTGTGACGCTATATAATAACACTATAGTATAAGAGTGACATATTACCTCAGGTGTGACGCTATATAATAACACTATAGTATAAGAGTGACACATTACCTCAGGTGTGACGCTATATAATAATACTACAGTATAAGAGTGACACACTACTTCAGGTGTGACGCTATATAATAAAACTATAGTATAAGAGTGACACATTACCTCAGGTGTGACGCTATATAATAACACTATAGTATAAGAGTGACACATTACCTCAGGTGTGACGCTATATAATAAAACTATAGTATAAGAGTGACATATTACCTCAGTGTGACGCTATATAATAACACTATAGTATAAGAGTGACATATTACCTTAGGTGTGACGCTATATAATAACACTATAGTATAAGAGTGATACATTACCTCAAGTGTGACGCTATATAAGAACACTATAGTATAAGAGTGACATATTACCTCAGGTGTGACGCTATATAATAACACTATAGTATAAGAGTGACACATTACCTCAGGTGTGACGCTATATAATAATACTACAGTATAAGAGTGATACATTACCTCAGGTGTGACGTTATATAATAACACTACAGTATAAGAGTGATACATTACCTCAAGTGTGACGCTATATAATAACACTATAGTATAAGAGTGACATATCACCTCAGGTGTGACGCTATATAATAACACTATAGTATAAGAGTGACACATTACCTCAGGTGTGACGCTATATAATAACACTACAGTATAAGAGTGATACATTACCTCAGGTGTGACGCTATATAATAACACTACAGTATAAGAGTGATACATTACCTCAGGTGTGACGCTATATAATAACACTATAGTATAAGAGTGATACATTACCTCAGGTGTGACGCTATATAATAAAACTATAGTATAAGAGTGACACATTACCTCAGGTGTGACGCTATATAATAACACTATAGTATAAGAGTGATACATTACCTCAGGTGTGACGCTATATAATAACACTATAGTATAAGAGTGCCATATTACCTCAGTGTGACGCTATATAATAACACTATAGTATAAGAGTGACATATTACCTTAGGTGTGACGCTATATAATAACACTATAGTATAAGAGTGATACATTACCTCAAGTGTGACGCTATATAATAACACTATAGTATAAGAGTGACATATTACCTCAGGTGTGACGCTATATAATAACACTATAGTATAAGAGTGACACATTACCTCAGGTGTGACGCTATATAATAACACTACAGTATAAGAGTGATACATTACCTCAGGTGTGACGCTATATAATATCACTACAGTATAAGAGTGACACATTACCTCAGGTGTGACGCTATATAATAACACTATAGTATAAGAGTGATACATTACCTCAGGTGTGACGCTATATAATAACACTATAGTATAAGAGTGACACATTACTTCAGGTGTAAAGCTATATAATAACACTATAGTATAAGAGTGACACATTACCTCAGGTGTGACGCTATATAATAACACTATAGTATAAGAGTGATACATTACCTCAGGTGTGACGCTATATAATAAAACTATAGTATAAGAGTGACACATTACCTCAGGTGTGACGCTATATAATAACACTATAAGAGTGACACATTACCTCAGGTGTGACGCTATATAATAACACTACAGTATAAGAGTGATACATTACCTCAGGTGTGACGCTATATAATAACACTATAGTATAAGAGTGACACACTACTTCAGGTGTAAAGCTATATAATAACACTATAGTATAAGAGTGACACACTACTTCAGGTGTAAAGCTATATAACAACAATTAAGTATAAGAGTGACACATTAACTCAGTTGTGACGCTATATAATAACACTATAGTATAAGAGTGATACATTATCTCAGGTGTGACGCTATATAATAAAACTATAGTATAAGAGTGACACATTACCTCAGGTGTGACGCTATATAATAACACTATAGTATAAGAGTGACACATTACCTCAGGTGTGACGCTATATAATAATACTACAGTATAAGAGTGATACATTACCTCAGGTGTGACGTTATATAATAACACTACAGTATAAGAGTGACACATTACCTCAGGTGTGACGCTATATAATAACACTATAGTATAAGAGTGACACACTACTTCAGGTGTAAAGCTATATAATAACACTATAGTATAAGAGTGACACACTACTTCAGGTGTAAAGCTATATAATAACACTATAGTATAAGAGTGACACATTACCTCAGGTGTGACGCAATATAATAACACTATAGTATAAGAGTGATACATTACCTCAGGTGTGACGCTATATAATAACACTATAGTATAAGAGTGACATATTACCTCAGTGTGACGCTATATAATAACACTATAGTATAAGAGTGACATATTACCTTAGGTGTGACGCTATATAATAACACTATAGTATAAGAGTGATACATTACCTCAAGTGTGACGCTATATAATAACACTATAGTATAAGAGTGACACATTACCTCAGGTGTGACGCTATATAATATCACTACAGTATAAGAGTGACACATTACCTCAGGTGTGACGCTATATAATAACACTATAGTATAAGAGTGATACATTACCTCAGGTGTGACGCTATATAATAACACTATAGTATAAGAGTGATACATTACCTCAGGTGTGACGCTATATAATAACACTATAGTATAAGAGTGACATATTACCTCAGGTGTGACGCTATATAATAACACTATAGTATAAGAGTGATACATTACCTCAAGTGTGACGCTATATAATAACACTATAGTATAAGAGTGACATATTACCTCAGGTGTGACGCTATATAATAACACTATAGTATAAGAGTGACACATTACCTCAGGTGTGACGCTATATAATAATACTACAGTATAAGAGTGATACATTACCTCAGGTGTGACGCTATATAATAACACTACAGTATAAGAGTGATACATTACCTCAGGTGTGACGCTATATAATAACACTATAGTATAAGAGTGACACACTACTTCAGGTGTGACGCTATATAATAAAACTATAGTATAAGAGTGACACATTACCTCAGGTGTGACGCTATATAATAACACTATAGTAGAAGAGTGACACATTACCTCAGGTGTGACGCTATATAATAACACTATAGTATAATAGTGATACATTACCTCAGGTGTGACGCTATATAATAACACTATAGTATAAGAGTGATACATTACCTCAGGTGTGACGCTATATAATAACACTACAGTATAAGAGTGAAACATTACCTCAGGTGTGACGCTATATAATAACACTATAGTATAAGAGTGATACATTACCTTAGGTGTGACGCTATATAATAAAACTATAGTATAAGAGTGACACATTACCTCAGGTGTGACGCTATATAATAACACTATAGTATAAGAGTGACACATTACCTCAGGTGTGATGCTATATAATAACACTATAGTATAAGAGTGACACATTACCTCAGGTGTGACGCTATATAATAAAACTATAGTATAAGAGTGACATATTACCTCAGTGTGACGCTATATAATAACACTATAGTATAAGAGTGACATATTACCTTAGGTGTGACGCTATATAATAACACTATAGTATAAGAGTGATACATTACCTCAAGTGTGACGCTATATAAGAACACTATAGTATAAGAGTGACATATTACCTCAGGTGTGACGCTATATAATAACACTATAGTATAAGAGTGACACATTACCTCAGGTGTGACGCTATATAATAATACTACAGTATAAGAGTGATACATTACCTCAGGTGTGACGTTATATAATAACACTACAGTATAAGAGTGATACATTACCTCAAGTGTGACGCTATATAATAACACTATAGTATAAGAGTGACATATCACCTCAGGTGTGACGCTATATAATAACACTATAGTATAAGAGTGACACATCACCTCAGGTGTGACGCTATATAATAACACTACAGTATAAGAGTGATACATTACCTCAGGTGTGACGCTATATAATAACACTACAGTATAAGAGTGATACATTACCTCAGGTGTGACGCTATATAATAACACTATAGTATAAGAGTGATACATTACCTCAGGTGTGACGCTATATAATAAAACTATAGTATAAGAGTGACACATTACCTCAGGTGTGACGCTATATAATAACACTATAGTATAAGAGTGATACATTACCTCAGGTGTGACGCTATATAATAACACTATAGTATAAGAGTGCCATATTACCTCAGTGTGACGCTATATAATAACACTATAGTATAAGAGTGACATATTACCTTAGGTGTGACGCTATATAATAACACTATAGTATAAGAGTGATACATTACCTCAAGTGTGACGCTATATAATAACACTATAGTATAAGAGTGACATATTACCTCAGGTGTGACGCTATATAATAACACTATAGTATAAGAGTGACACATTACCTCAGGTGTGACGCTATATAATAACACTACAGTATAAGAGTGATACATTACCTCAGGTGTGACGCTATATAATATCACTACAGTATAAGAGTGACACATTACCTCAGGTGTGACGCTATATAATAACACTATAGTATAAGAGTGATACATTACCTCAGGTGTGACGCTATATAATAACACTATAGTATAAGAGTGACACATTACTTCAGGTGTAAAGCTATATAATAACACTATAGTATAAGAGTGACACATTACCTCAGGTGTGACGCTATATAATAACACTATAGTATAAGAGTGATACATTACCTCAGGTGTGACGCTATATAATAAAACTATAGTATAAGAGTGACACATTACCTCAGGTGTGACGCTATATAATAACACTATAAGAGTGACACATTACCTCAGGTGTGACGCTATATAATAACACTACAGTATAAGAGTGATACATTACCTCAGGTGTGACGCTATATAATAACACTATAGTATAAGAGTGACACACTACTTCAGGTGTAAAGCTATATAATAACACTATAGTATAAGAGTGACACACTACTTCAGGTGTAAAGCTATATAACAACAATTAAGTATAAGAGTGACACATTAACTCAGTTGTGACGCTATATAATAACACTATAGTATAAGAGTGATACATTATCTCAGGTGTGACGCTATATAATAAAACTATAGTATAAGAGTGACACATTACCTCAGGTGTGACGCTATATAATAACACTATAGTATAAGAGTGACACATTACCTCAGGTGTGACGCTATATAATAACACTATAGTATAAGAGTGACATACTACTTCAGGTGTAAAGCTATATAATAACACTATAGCATAAGAGTGACACACTACTTCAGGTGTAAAGCTATATAATAACACTATAGTATAAGAGTGACACATTACCTCAGGTGTGACGCTATATAATAACACTATAGTATAAGAGTGACACATTACCTCAGGTGTGACGCTATATAATAATACTACAGTATAAGAGTGATACATTACCTCAGGTGTGACGTTATATAATAACACTACAGTATAAGAGTGACACATTACCTCAGGTGTGACGCTATATAATAACACTATAGTATAAGAGTGACACACTACTTCAGGTGTAAAGCTATATAATAACACTATAGTATAAGAGTGACACACTACTTCAGGTGTAAAGCTATATAATAACACTATAGTATAAGAGTGACACATTACCTCAGGTGTGACGCAATATAATAACACTATAGTATAAGAGTGATACATTACCTCAGGTGTGACGCTATATAATAACACTATAGTATAAGAGTGACATATTACCTCAGTGTGACGCTATATAATAACACTATAGTATAAGAGTGACATATTACCTTAGGTGTGACGCTATATAATAACACTATAGTATAAGAGTGATACATTACCTCAAGTGTGACGCTATATAATAACACTATAGTATAAGAGTGACACATTACCTCAGGTGTGACGCTATATAATATCACTACAGTATAAGAGTGACACATTACCTCAGGTGTGACGCTATATAATAACACTATAGTATAAGAGTGATACATTACCTCAGGTGTGACGCTATATAATAACACTATAGTATAAGAGTGATACATTACCTCAGGTGTGACGCTATATAATAACACTATAGTATAAGAGTGACATATTACCTCAGGTGTGACGCTATATAATAACACTATAGTATAAGAGTGATACATTACCTCAAGTGTGACGCTATATAATAACACTATAGTATAAGAGTGACATATTACCTCAGGTGTGACGCTATATAATAACACTATAGTATAAGAGTGACACATTACCTCAGGTGTGACGCTATATAATAATACTACAGTATAAGAGTGATACATTACCTCAGGTGTGACGCTATATAATAACACTACAGTATAAGAGTGATACATTACCTCAGGTGTGACGCTATATAATAACACTATAGTATAAGAGTGACACACTACTTCAGGTGTGACGCTATATAATAAAACTATAGTATAAGAGTGACACATTACCTCAGGTGTGACGCTATATAATAACACTATAGTAGAAGAGTGACACATTACCTCAGGTGTGACGCTATATAATAACACTATAGTATAATAGTGATACATTACCTCAGGTGTGACGCTATATAATAACACTATAGTATAAGAGTGATACATTACCTCAGGTGTGACGCTATATAATAACACTACAGTATAAGAGTGAAACATTACCTCAGGTGTGACGCTATATAATAACACTATAGTATAAGAGTGATACATTACCTTAGGTGTGACGCTATATAATAAAACTATAGTATAAGAGTGACACATTACCTCAGGTGTGACGCTATATAATAACACTATAGTATAAGAGTGACACATTACCTCAGGTGTGATGCTATATAATAACACTATAGTATAAGAGTGACACATTACCTCAGGTGTGACGCTATATAATAAAACTATAGTATAAGAGTGACATATTACCTCAGTGTGACGCTATATAATAACACTATAGTATAAGAGTGACATATTACCTTAGGTGTGACGCTATATAATAACACTATAGTATAAGAGTGATACATTACCTCAAGTGTGACGCTATATAAGAACACTATAGTATAAGAGTGACATATTACCTCAGGTGTGACGCTATATAATAACACTATAGTATAAGAGTGACACATTACCTCAGGTGTGACGCTATATAATAATACTACAGTATAAGAGTGATACATTACCTCAGGTGTGACGTTATATAATAACACTACAGTATAAGAGTGATACATTACCTCAAGTGTGACGCTATATAATAACACTATAGTATAAGAGTGACATATCACCTCAGGTGTGACGCTATATAATAACACTATAGTATAAGAGTGACACATCACCTCAGGTGTGACGCTATATAATAACACTACAGTATAAGAGTGATACATTACCTCAGGTGTGACGCTATATAATAACACTACAGTATAAGAGTGATACATTACCTCAGGTGTGACGCTATATAATAACACTATAGTATAAGAGTGATACATTACCTCAGGTGTGACGCTATATAATAAAACTATAGTATAAGAGTGATACATTACCTCAGGTGTGACGCTATATAATAAAACTATAGTATAAGAGTGACACATTACCTCAGGTGTGACGCTATATAATAACACTATAGTATAAGAGTGATACATTACCTCAGGTGTGACGCTATATAATAACACTATAGTATAAGAGTGCCATATTACCTCAGTGTGACGCTATATAATAACACTATAGTATAAGAGTGACATATTACCTTAGGTGTGACGCTATATAATAACACTATAGTATAAGAGTGATACATTACCTCAAGTGTGACGCTATATAATAACACTATAGTATAAGAGTGACATATTACCTCAGGTGTGACGCTATATAATAACACTATAGTATAAGAGTGACACATTACCTCAGGTGTGACGCTATATAATAACACTACAGTATAAGAGTGATACATTACCTCAGGTGTGACGCTATATAATATCACTACAGTATAAGAGTGACACATTACCTCAGGTGTGACGCTATATAATAACACTATAGTATAAGAGTGATACATTACCTCAGGTGTGACGCTATATAATAACACTATAGTATAAGAGTGACACATTACTTCAGGTGTAAAGCTATATAATAACACTATAGTATAAGAGTGACACATTACCTCAGGTGTGACGCTATATAATAACACTATAGTATAAGAGTGATACATTACCTCAGGTGTGACGCTATATAATAAAACTATAGTATAAGAGTGACACATTACCTCAGGTGTGACGCTATATAATAACACTATAAGAGTGACACATTACCTCAAGTGTGACGCTATATAATAACACTACAGTATAAGAGTGATACATTACCTCAGGTGTGACGCTATATAATAACACTATAGTATAAGAGTGACACACTACTTCAGGTGTAAAGCTATATAATAACACTATAGTATAAGAGTGACACACTACTTCAGGTGTAAAGCTATATAACAACAATTAAGTATAAGAGTGACACATTAACTCAGTTGTGACGCTATATAATAACACTATAGTATAAGAGTGATACATTATCTCAGGTGTGACGCTATATAATAAAACTATAGTATAAGAGTGACACATTACCTCAGGTGTGACGCTATATAATAACACTATAGTATAAGAGTGACACATTACCTCAGGTGTGACGCTATATAATAACACTATAGTATAAGAGTGACATACTACTTCAGGTGTAAAGCTATATAATAACACTATAGTATAAGAGTGACACACTACTTCAGGTGTAAAGCTATATAATAACACTATAGTATAAGAGTGACACATTACCTCAGGTGTGACGCTATATAATAACACTATAGTATAAGAGTGACACATTACCTCAGGTGTGACGCTATATAATAATACTACAGTATAAGAGTGATACATTACCTCAGGTGTGACGTTATATAATAACACTACAGTATAAGAGTGACACATTACCTCAGGTGTGACGCTATATAATAACACTATAGTATAAGAGTGACACACTACTTCAGGTGTAAAGCTATATAATAACACTATAGTATAAGAGTGACACACTACTTCAGGTGTAAAGCTATATAATAACACTATAGTATAAGAGTGACACATTACCTCAGGTGTGACGCTATATAATAACACTATAGTATAATAGTGATACATTACCTCAGGTGTGACGCTATATAATAACACTATAGTATAAGAGTGACATATTACCTCAGTGTGACGCTATATAATAACACTATAGTATAAGAGTGACATATTACCTTAGGTGTGACGCTATATAATAACACTATAGTATAAGAGTGATACATTACCTCAAGTGTGACGCTATATAATAACACTATAGTATAAGAGTGACATATTACCTCAGGTGTGACGCTATATAATAACACTATAGTATAAGAGTGACACATTACCTCAGGTGTGACGCTATATAATAACACTACAGTATAAGAGTGATACATTACCTCAGGTGTGACGCTATATAATAACACTATAGTATAAGAGTGATACATTACCTCAGTGTGACGCTATATAATAACACTATAGTATAAGAGTGACATATTACCTCAGGTGTGACGCTATATAATAACACTATAGTATAAGAGTGATACATTACCTCAAGTGTGACGCTATATAATAACACTATAGTATAAGAGTGACATATTACCTCAGGTGTGACGCTATATAATAACACTATAGTATAAGAGTGACACATTACCTCAGGTGTGACGCTATATAATAATACTACAGTATAAGAGTGATACATTACCTCAGGTGTGACGCTATATAATAACACTACAGTATAAGAGTGATACATTACCTCAGGTGTGACGCTATATAATAACACTATAGTATAAGAGTGACACACTACTTCAGGTGTGACGCTATATAATAAAACTATAGTATAAGAGTGACACATTACCTCAGGTGTGACGCTATATAATAACACTATAGTAGAAGAGTGACACATTACCTCAGGTGTGACGCTATATAATAACACTATAGTATAATAGTGATACATTACCTCAGGTGTGACGCTATATAATAACACTATAGTATAAGAGTGATACATTACCTCAGGTGTGACGCTATATAATAACACTACAGTATAAGAGTGAAACATTACCTCAGGTGTGACGCTATATAATAACACTATAGTATAAGAGTGATACATTACCTCAGGTGTGACGCTATATAATAAAACTATAGTATAAGAGTGACATATTACCTTAGGTGTGACGCTATATAATAACACTATAGTATAAGAGTGATACATTACCTCAAGTGTGACGCTATATAATAACACTATAGTATAAGAGTGACACATTACCTCAGGTGTGACGCTATATAATAACACTATAGTATAAGAGTGACACATTACCTCAGGTGTGACGCTATATAATAACACTACAGTATAAGAGTGATACATTACCTCAGGTGTGACGCTATATAATATCACTACAGTATAAGAGTGACACATTACCTCAGGTGTGACGCTATATAATAACACTATAGTATAAGAGTGATACATTACCTCAGGTGTGACGCTATATAATAACACTATAGTATAAGAGTGACACATTACTTCAGGTGTAAAGCTATATAATAACACTATAGTATAAGAGTGACACATTACCTCAGGTGTGACGCTATATAATAACACTATAGTATAAGAGTGATACATTACCTCAGGTGTGACGCTATATAATAAAACTATAGTATAAGAGTGACACATTACCTCAGGTGTGACGCTATATAATAACACTATAAGTGTGACACATTACCTCAGGTGTGACGCTATATAATAACACTACAGTATAAGAGTGATACATTACCTCAGGTGTGACGCTATATAATAACACTATAGTATAAGAGTGACACACTACTTCAGGTGTAAAGCTATATAATAACACTATAGTATAAGAGTGACACACTACTTCAGGTGTAAAGCTATATAACAACAATTAAGTATAAGAGTGACACATTAACTCAGTTGTGACGCTATATAATAACACTATAGTATAAGAGTGATACATTATCTCAGGTGTGACGCTATATAATAAAACTATAGTATAAGAGTGACACATTACCTCAGGTGTGACGCTATATAATAACACTATAGTATAAGAGTGACACATTACCTCAGGTGTGACGCTATATAATAACACTATAGTATAATAGTGATACATTACCTCAGGTGTGACGCTATATAATAACACTATAGTATAAGAGTGACACACTACTTCAGGTGTAAAGCTATATAATAACACTATAGTATAAGAGTGACACACTACTTCAGGTGTAAAGCTATATAATAACACTATAGTATAAGAGTGACACACTACTTCAGGTGTAAAGCTATATAACAACACTTAAGTATAAGAGTGACACATTAACTTAGTTGTGACGCTATATAATAACACTATAGTATAAGAGTGACACATTACCTCAGGTGTGACACTATATAATAATGCTACAGTATAAGAGCGATACATTACCTCAGGTGTGACGTTATATAATAACACTACAGTATAAGAGTGACACATTACCTCAGGTGTGACGCTATATAATAACACTATAGTATAAGAGTGACACACTACTTCAGGTGTAAAGCTATATAATAACACTATAGTATAAGAGTGACACACTACTTCAGGTGTAAAGCTATATAATAACACTATAGTATAAGAGTGACACATTACCTCAGGTGTGACGCTATATAATAATACTACAGTATAAGAGTGATACATTACCTCAGGTGTGACGTTATATAATAACACTACAGTATAAGAGTGACACATTACCTCAGGTGTGACGCTATATAATAACACTATAGTATAAGAGTGACACACTACTTCAGGTGTAAAGCTATATAATAACACTATAGTATAAGAGTGACACACTACTTCAGGTGTAAAGCTATATAATAACACTATAGTATAAGAGTGACACATTACCTCAGGTGTGACGCTATATAATAACACTATAGTATAATAGTGATACATTACCTCAGGTGTGACGCTATATAATAACACTATAGTATAAGAGTGACATATTACCTCAGTGTGACGCTATATAATAACACTATAGTATAAGAGTGACATATTACCTTAGGTGTGACGCTATATAATAACACTATAGTATAAGAGTGATACATTACCTCAAGTGTGACGCTATATAATAACACTATAGTATAAGAGTGACATATTACCTCAGGTGTGACGCTATATAATAACACTATAGTATAAGAGTGACACATTACCTCAGGTGTGACGCTATATAATAACACTACAGTATAAGAGTGATACATTACCTCAGGTGTGACGCTATATAATAACACTATAGTATAAGAGTGATACATTACCTCAGTGTGACGCTATATAATAACACTATAGTATAAGAGTGACATATTACCTCAGGTGTGACGCTATATAATAATACTACAGTATAAGAGTGATACATTACCTCAGGTGTGACGCTATATAATAACACTACAGTATAAGAGTGATACATTACCTCAGGTGTGACGCTATATAATAACACTATAGTATAAGAGTGACACACTACTTCAGGTGTGACGCTATATAATAAAACTATAGTATAAGAGTGACATTACCTCAGGTGTGACGCTATATAATAACACTATAGTATAAGAGTGACACATTACCTCAGGTGTGACGCTATATAATAATACTACAGTATAAGAGTGATACATTACCTCAGGTGTGACGCTATATAATAACACTACAGTATAAGAGTGATACATTACCTCAGGTGTGACGCTATATAATAACACTATAGTATAAGAGTGACACACTACTTCAGGTGTAAAGCTATATAACAACATTATAGTATAAGAGTGACACATTACCTCAGGTGTGACGCTATATGATAACACTATAGTATAATAGTGATACATTACCTCAGGTGTGACGCTATATAATAACACTATAGTATAAGAGTGATACATTACCTCAGGTGTGACGCTATATAATAACACTACAGTATAAGAGTGACACATTACCTCAGGTGTGACGCTATATAATAACACTATAGTATAAGAGTGATACATTACCTCAGGTGTGACGCTATATAATAAAACTATAGTATAAGAGTGACACATTACCTCAGGTGTGACGCTATATAATAACACTATAGTATAAGAGTGACACATTACCTCAGGTGTGACGCTATATAATAAAACTATAGTATAAGAGTGATACATTACCTCAGGTGTGACGCTATATAATAACACTATAGTATAAGAGTGACATATTACCTCAGTGTGACGCTATATAATAACACTATAGTATAAGAGTGACATATTACCTTAGGTGTGACGCTATATAATAACACTATAGTATAAGAGTGATACATTACCTCAAGTGTGACGCTATATAAGAACACTATAGTATAAGAGTGACACATTACCTCAGGTGTGACGCTATATAATAACACTATAGTATAAGAGTGACACATTACCTCAGGTGTGACGCTATATAATAATACTACAGTATAAGAGTGATACATTACCTCAGGTGTGACGTTATATAATAACACTACAGTATAAGAGTGACACATTACCTCAGGTGTGACGCTATATAATAACACTATAGTATAAGAGTGACACACTACTTCAGGTGTAAAGCTATATAATAACACTATAGTATAAGAGTGACACACTACTTCAGGTGTAAAGCTATATAATAACACTATAGTATAAGAGTGACACATTACCTCAGGTGTGACGCTATATAATAACACTATAGTATAAGAGTGACATATTACCTCAGGTGTGACGCTATATAATATCACTACAGTATAAGAGTGACACATTACCTCAGGTGTGACGCTATATAATAACACTATAGTATAAGAGTGATACATTACCTCAGGTGTGACGCTATATAATATCACTACAGTATAAGAGTGACACATTACCTCAGGTGTGACGCTATATAATAACACTATAGTATAAGAGTGATACATTACCTCAGGTGTGACGCTATATAATAACACTATAGTATAAGAGTGACATATTACCTCAGGTGTGACGCTATATAATAACACTATAGTATAAGAGTGATACATTACCTCAAGTGTGACGCTATATAATAACACTATAGTATAAGAGTGACATATTACCTCAGGTGTGACGCTATATAATAACACTATAGTATAAGAGTGACATATTACCTTAGGTGTGACGCTATATAATAACACTATAGTATAAGAGTGATACATTACCTCAAGTGTGACGCTATATAAGAACACTATAGTATAAGAGTGACACATTACCTCAGGTGTGACGCTATATAATAACACTATAGTATAAGAGTGACACATTACCTCAGGTGTGACGCTATATAATAATACTACAGTATAAGAGTGATACATTACCTCAGGTGTGACGTTATATAATAACACTACAGTATAAGAGTGACACATTACCTCAGGTGTGACGCTATATAATAACACTATAGTATAAGAGTGACACACTACTTCAGGTGTAAAGCTATATAATAACACTATAGTATAAGAGTGACACACTACTTCAGGTGTAAAGCTATATAATAACACTATAGTATAAGAGTGACACATTACCTCAGGTGTGACGCTATATAATAACACTATAGTATAAGAGTGACATATTACCTCAGGTGTGACGCTATATAATATCACTACAGTATAAGAGTGACACATTACCTCAGGTGTGACGCTATATAATAACACTATAGTATAAGAGTGATACATTACCTCAGGTGTGACGCTATATAATATCACTACAGTATAAGAGTGACACATTACCTCAGGTGTGACGCTATATAATAACACTATAGTATAAGAGTGATACATTACCTCAGGTGTGACGCTATATAATAACACTATAGTATAAGAGTGACATATTACCTCAGGTGTGACGCTATATAATAACACTATAGTATAAGAGTGATACATTACCTCAAGTGTGACGCTATATAATAACACTATAGTATAAGAGTGACATATTACCTCAGGTGTGACGCTATATAATAACACTATAGTATAAGAGTGACACATTACCTCAGGTGTGACGCTATATAATAATACTACAGTATAAGAGTGATACATTACCTCAGGTGTGACGCTATATAATAACACTACAGTATAAGAGTGATACATTACCTCAGGTGTGACGCTATATAATAACACTATAGTATAAGAGTGACACACTACTTCAGGTGTGACGCTATATAATAAAACTATAGTATAAGAGTGACACATTACCTCAGGTGTGACGCTATATAATAACACTATAGTATAAGAGTGACATATTACCTTAGGTGTGACGCTATATAATAACACTATAGTATAAGAGTGATACATTACCTCAAGTGTGACGCTATATAATAACACTATAGTATAAGAGTGACACATTACCTCAGGTGTGACGCTATATAATATCACTACAGTATAAGAGTGACACATTACCTCAGGTGTGACGCTATATAATAACACTATAGTATAAGAGTGATACATTACCTCAGGTGTGACGCTATATAATAACACTATAGTATAAGAGTGACATATTACCTCAGGTGTGACGCTATATAATAACACTATAGTATAAGAGTGATACATTACCTCAAGTGTGACGCTATATAATAACACTATAGTATAAGAGTGACATATTACCTCAGGTGTGACGCTATATAATAACACTATAGTATAAGAGTGACACATTACCTCAGGTGTGACGCTATATAATAATACTACAGTATAAGAGTGATACATTACCTCAGGTGTGACGCTATATAATAACACTACAGTATAAGAGTGATACATTACCTCAGGTGTGACGCTATATAATAACACTATAGTATAAGAGTGACACACTACTTCAGGTGTGACGCTATATAATAAAACTATAGTATAAGAGTGACATTACCTCAGGTGTGACGCTATATAATAACACTATAGTATAAGAGTGACACATTACCTCAGGTGTGACGCTATATAATAACACTCTAGTATAATAGTGATACATTACCTCAGGTGTGACGCTATATAATAACACTATAGTATAAGAGTGATACATTACCTCAGGTGTGACGCTATATAATAACACTACAGTATAAGAGTGACACATTACCTCAGGTGTGACGCTATATAATAACACTATAGAATAAGAGTGATACATTACCTCAGGTGTGACGCTATATAATAACACTATAGTATAAGAGTGACACATTACCTCAGGTGTGATGCTATATAATAACACTATAGTATAAGAGTGACACATTACCTCAGGTGTGACGCTATATAATAAAACTATAGTATAAGAGTGACATATTACCTCAGTGTGACGCTATATAATAACACTATAGTATAAGAGTGACATATTACCTTAGGTGTGACGCTATATAATAACACTATAGTATAAGAGTGATACATTACCTCAAGTGTGACGCTATATAAGAACACTATAGTATAAGAGTGACATATTACCTCAGGTGTGACGCTATATAATAACACTATAGTATAAGAGTGACACATTACCTCAGGTGTGACGCTATATAATAATACTACAGTATAAGAGTGATACATTACCTCAGGTGTGACGTTATATAATAACACTACAGTATAAGAGTGACACATTACTTCAGGTGTGACGCTATATAATAACACTATAGTATAAGAGTTATACATTACCTCAAGTGTGACGCTATATAATAACACTATAGTATAAGAGTGACATATCACCTCAGGTGTGACGCTATATAATAACACTATAGTATAAGAGTGACACATTACCTCAGGTGTGACGCTATATAATAACACTACAGTATAAGAGTGATACATTACCTCAGGTGTGACGCTATATAATAAAACTATAGTATAAGAGTGACACATTACCTCAGGTGTGACGCTATATAATAACACTATAAGAGTGACACATTACCTCAGGTGTGACACTATATAATAACACTACAGTATAAGAGTGATACATTACCTCAGGTGTGACGCTATATAATAACACTATAGTATAAGAGTGACACACTACTTCAGGTGTAAAGCTATATAATAACACTATAGTATAAGAGTGACACACTACTTCAGGTGTAAAGCTATATAACAACAATTAAGTATAAGAGTGACACATTAACTCAGTTGTGACGCTATATAATAACACTATAGTATAAGAGTGATACATTATCTCAGGTGTGACGCTATATAATAAAACTATAGTATAAGAGTGACACATTACCTCAGGTGTGACGCTATATAATAACACTATAGTATAAGAGTGACACATTACCTCAGGTGTGACGCTATATAATAACACTACAGTATAAGAGTGATACATTACCTCAGGTGTGGCGCTATATAATAACACTATAGTATAAGAGTGACACACTACTTCAGGTGTAAAGCTATATAACAACACTATAGTATAAGAGTGACACATTACCTCAGGTGTGACGCTATATAATAACACTATAGTATAATAGTGATACATTACCTCAGGTGTGACGCTATATAATAACACTATAGTATAAGAGTGACACACTACTTCAGGTGTAAAGCTATATAACAACACTTAAGTATAAGAGTGACACATTAACTTAGTTGTGACGCTATATAATAACACTATAGTATAAGAGTGACACATTACCTCAGGTGTGACGCTATATAATAATACTACAGTATAAGAGTGATACATTACCTCAGGTGTGACGTTATATAATAACACTACAGTATAAGAGTGACACATTACCTCAGGTGTGACGCTATATAATAACACTATAGTATAAGAGTGACACACTACTTCAGGTGTAAAGCTATATAATAACACTATAGTATAAGAGTGACACACTACTTCAGGTGTAAAGCTATATAATAACACTATAGTATAAGAGTGACACATTACCTCAGGTGTGACGCTATATAATAACACTATAGTATAAGAGTGACACATTACCTCAGGTGTGACGCTATATAATAATACTACAGTATAAGAGTGATACATTACCTCAGGTGTGACGTTATATAATAACACTACAGTATAAGAGTGACACATTACCTCAGGTGTGACGCTATATAATAACACTATAGTATAAGAGTGACACACTACTTCAGGTGTAAAGCTATATAATAACACTATAGTATAAGAGTGACACACTACTTCAGGTGTAAAGCTATATAATAACACTATAGTATAAGAGTGACACACTACTTCAGGTGTAAAGCTATATAACAACACTATAGTATAAGAGTGACACATTACCTCAGGTGTGACGCTATATAATAACACTATAGTATAATAGTGATACATTACCTCAGGTGTGACGCTATATAATAACACTATAGTATAAGAGTGACATATTACCTCAATGTGACGCTATATAATAACACTATAGTATAAGAGTGACATATTACCTTAGGTGTGACACTATATAATAACACTATAGTATAAGAGTGATACATTACCTCAAGTGTGACGCTATATAATAACACTATAGTATAAGAGTGACATATTACCTCAGGTGTGACGCTATATAATAACACTATAGTATAAGAGTGACACATTACCTCAGGTGTGACGCTATATAATAACACTACAGTATAAGAGTGATACATTACCTCAGGTGTGACGCTATATAATAACACTATAGTATAAGAGTGACACATTACCTCAGGTGTGACGCTATATAATAATACTACAGTATAAGAGTGATACATTACCTCAGGTGTGACGTTATATAATAACACTACAGTATAAGAGTGACACATTACCTCAGGTGTGACGCTATATAATAACACTATAGTATAAGAGTGACACACTACTTCAGGTGTAAAGCTATATAATAACACTATAGTATAAGAGTGACACACTACTTCAGGTGTAAAGCTATATAATAACACTATAGTATAAGAGTGACACATTACCTCAGGTGTGACGCTATATAATAACACTATAGTATAAGAGTGACACATTACCTCAGGTGTGACGCTATATAATAATACTACAGTATAAGAGTGATACATTACCTCAGGTGTGACGTTATATAATAACACTACAGTATAAGAGTGATACATTACCTCAGGTGTGACGCTATATAATAACACTATAGTATAAGAGTGACACACTACTTCAGGTGTAAAGCTATATAATAACACTATAGTATAAGAGTGACACACTACTTCAGGTGTAAAGCTATATAATAACACTATAGTATAAGAGTGACACATTACCTCAGGTGTGACGCTATATAATAACACTATAGTATAAGAGTGACATATTACCTCAGTGTGACGCTATATAATAACACTATAGTATAAGAGTGACATATTACCTTAGGTGTGACGCTATATAATAACACTATAGTATAAGAGTGATACATTACCTCAAGTGTGACGCTATATAATAACACTATAGTATAAGAGTGACATATTACCTCAGGTGTGACGCTATATAATAACACTATAGTATAATAGTGATACATTACCTCAGGTGTGACGCTATATAATAACACTATAGTATAAGAGTGACACACTACTTCAGGTGTAAAGCTATATAACAACAATTAAGTATAAGAGTGACACATTAACTCAGTTGTGACGCTATATAATAACACTATAGTATAAGAGTGATACATTACCTCAGGTGTGACGCTATATAATAAAACTATAGTATAAGAGTGACACACTACTTCAGGTGTAAAGCTATATAACAACAATTAAGTATAAGAGTGACACATTACCTCAGGTGTGACGCTATATAATAACACTATAGTATAAGAGTGACACATTACCTCAGGTGTGACGCTATATAATAACACTACAGTATAAGAGTGATACATTACCTCAGGTGTGACGCTATATAATAACACTATAGTATAAGAGTGACACATTACCTCAGGTGTGACGCTATATAATAACACTACAGTATAAGAGTGATACATTACCTCAGGTGTGACGCTATATAATAACACTATAGTATAAGAGTGACACACTACTTCAGGTGTAAAGCTATATAATAACACTATAGTATAAGAGTGACACATTACCTCAGGTGTGACGCTATATAATAACACTATAGTATAAGAGTGATACATTACCTCAGGTGTGACGCTATATAATAACACTATAGTATAAGAGTGACATATTACCTCAGTGAGACGCTATATAATAACACTATAGTATAAGAGTGACATATTACCTTAGGTGTGACGCTATATAATAACACTATAGTATAAGAGTGATACATTACCTCAAGTGTGACGCTATATAATAACACTATAGTATAAGAGTGACATATTACCTCAGTGTGACGCTATATAATAACACTATAGTATAAGAGTGACATATTACCTTAGGTGTGACGCTATATAATAACACTATAGTATAAGAGTGATACATTACCTCAAGTGTGACGCTATATAATAACACTATAGTATAAGAGTGACACATTACCTCAGGTGTGACGCTATATAATATCACTACAGTATAAGAGTGACACATTACCTCAGGTGTGACGCTATATAATAACACTATAGTATAAGAGTGATACATTACCTCAGGTGTGACGCTATATAATAACACTATAGTATAAGAGTGACACACTACTTCAGGTGTAAAGCTATATAATAACACTATAGTATAAGAGTGACACACTACTTCAGGTGTAAAGCTATATAATAACACTATAGTATAAGAGTGACACATTACCTCAGGTGTGACGCTATATAATAACACTATAGTATAAGAGTGATACATTACCTCAGGTGTGACGCTATATAATAACACTATAGTATAAGAGTGACATATTACCTCAGTGTGACGCTATATAATAACACTATAGTATAAGAGTGACATATTACCTTAGGTGTGACGCTATATAATAACACTATAGTATAAGAGTGATACATTACCTCAAGTGTGACGCTATATAATAACACTATAGTATTAGAGTGACATATTACCTCAGGTGTGACGCTATATAATAACACTATAGTGTAAGAGTGACACATTACCTCAGGTGTGACGCTATATAATAACACTACAGTATAAGAGTGATACATTACCTCAGGTGTGACGCTATATAATAACACTACAGTATAAGAGTGACACATTACCTCAGGTGTGACGCTATATAATAACACTATAGTATAAGAGTGATACATTACCTCAGGTGTGACGCTATATAATAACACTATAGTATAAGAGTGATACATTACCTCAGTGTGACGCTATATAATAACACTATAGTATAAGAGTGACATATTACCTCAGGTGTGACGCTATATAATAACACTATAGTATAAGAGTGATACATTACCTCAAGTGTGACGCTATATAATAACACTATAGTATAAGAGTGACATATTACCTCAGGTGTGACGCTATATAATAACACTATAGTATAAGAGTGACACATTACCTCAGGTGTGACGCTATATAATAATACTACAGTATAAGAGTGATACATTACCTCAGGTGTGACGCTATATAATAACACTATAGTATAAGAGTGACACATTACCTCAGGTGTGACGCTATATAATAACACTATAGTATAAGAGTGATACATTACCTCAGGTGTGACGCTATATAATAACACTATAGTATAAGAGTGATACATTACCTCAGGTGTGACGCTATATAATAACACTACAGTATAAGAGTGACACATTACCTCAGGTGTGACGCTATATAATAACACTATAGTATAAGAGTGATACATTACCTCAGGTGTGACGCTATATAATAAAACTATAGTATAAGAGTGACACATTACCTCAGGTGTGACGCTATATAATAACACTATAGTATAAGAGTGACACATTACCTCAGGTGTGATGCTATATAATAACACTATAGTATAAGAGTGACACATTACCTCAGGTGTGACGCTATATAATAAAACTATAGTATAAGAGTGACATATTACCTCAGTGTGACGCTATATAATAACACTATAGTATAAGAGTGACATATTACCTTAGGTGTGACGCTATATAATAACACTATAGTATAAGAGTGATACATTACCTCAAGTGTGACGCTATATAAGAACACTATAGTATAAGAGTGACATATTACCTCAGGTGTGACGCTATATAATAACACTATAGTATAAGAGTGACACATTACCTCAGGTGTGACGCTATATAATAATACTACAGTATAAGAGTGATACATTACCTCAGGTGTGACGTTATATAATAACACTACAGTATAAGAGTGACACATTACTTCAGGTGTGACGCTATATAATAACACTATAGTATAAGAGTGATACATTACCTCAAGTGTGACGCTATATAATAACACTATAGTATAAGAGTGACATATCACCTCAGGTGTGACGCTATATAATAACACTATAGTATAAGAGTGACACATTACCTCAGGTGTGACGCTATATAATAACACTACAGTATAAGAGTGATACATTACCTCAGGTGTGACGCTATATAATAACACTACAGTATAAGAGTGACACATTACCTCAGGTGTGACGCTATATAATAACACTATAGTATAAGAGTGATACATTACCTCAGGTGTGACGCTATATAATAAAACTATAGTATAAGAGTGACACATTACCTCAGGTGTGACGCTATATAATAACACTATAGTATAAGAGTGACACATTACCTCAGGTGTGACGCTATATAATAACACTACAGTATAAGAGTGATACATTACCTCAGGTGTGACGCTATATAATAACACTATAGTATAAGAGTGCCATATTACCTCAGTGTGACGCTATATAATAACACTATAGTATAAGAGTGACATATTACCTTAGGTGTGACGCTATATAATAACACTATAGTATAAGAGTGATACATTACCTCAAGTGTGACGCTATATAATAACACTATAGTATAAGAGTGACATATTACCTCAGGTGTGACGCTATATAATAACACTATAGTATAAGAGTGACACATTACCTCAGGTGTGACGCTATATAATAACACTACAGTATAAGAGTGATACATTACCTCAGGTGTGACGCTATATAATATCACTACAGTATAAGAGTGACACATTACCTCAGGTGTGACGCTATATAATAACACTATAGTATAAGAGTGATACATTACCTCAGGTGTGACGCTATATAATAACACTATAGTATAAGAGTGACACACTACTTCAGGTGTAAAGCTATATAATAACACTATAGTATAAGAGTGACACATTACCTCAGGTGTGACGCTATATAATAACACTACAGTATAAGAGTGATACATTACCTCAGGTGTGACGCTATATAATAACACTATAGTATAAGAGTGACACACTACTTCAGGTGTAAAGCTATATAATAACACTATAGTATAAGAGTGACACACTACTTCAGGTGTAAAGCTATATAATAACACTATAGTATAAGAGTGACACATTACCTCAGGTGTGACGCTATATAATAACACTATAGTATAAGAGTGACATATTACCTCAGTGTGACGCTATATAATAACACTATAGTATAAGAGTGACATATTACCTTAGGTGTGACGCTATATAATAACACTATAGTATAAGAGTGATACATTACCTCAAGTGTGACGCTATATAATAACACTATAGTATAAGAGTGACATATTACCTCAGGTGTGACGCTATATAATAACACTATAGTATAATAGTGATACATTACCTCAGGTGTGACGCTATATAATAACACTATAGTATAAGAGTGACACACTACTTCAGGTGTAAAGCTATATAACAACAATTAAGTATAAGAGTGACACATTAACTCAGTTGTGACGCTATATAATAACACTATAGTATAAGAGTGATACATTACCTCAGGTGTGACGCTATATAATAAAACTATAGTATAATAGTGATACATTACCTCAGGTGTGACGCTATATAATAACACTATAGTATAAGAGTGACACACTACTTCAGGTGTAAAGCTATATAACAACAATTAAGTATAAGAGTGACACATTACCTCAGGTGTGACGCTATATAATAACACTATAGTATAAGAGTGACACATTACCTCAGGTGTGACGCTATATAATAACACTACAGTATAAGAGTGATACATTACCTCAGGTGTGACGCTATATAATAACACTATAGTATAAGAGTGACACATTACCTCAGGTGTGACGCTATATAATAACACTACAGTATAAGAGTGATACATTACCTCAGGTGTGACGCTATATAATAACACTATAGTATAAGAGTGACACACTACTTCAGGTGTAAAGCTATATAATAACACTATAGTATAAGAGTGACACATTACCTCAGGTGTGACGCTATATAATAACACTATAGTATAAGAGTGATACATTACCTCAGGTGTGACGCTATATAATAACACTATAGTATAAGAGTGACATATTACCTCAGTGAGACGCTATATAATAACACTATAGTATAAGAGTGACATATTACCTTAGGTGTGACGCTATATAATAACACTATAGTATAAGAGTGATACATTACCTCAAGTGTGACGCTATATAATAACACTATAGTATTAGAGTGACATATTACCTCAGGTGTGACGCTATATAATAACACTATAGTATAAGAGTGACACATTACCTCAGGTGTGACGCTATATAATAACACTACAGTATAAGAGTGATACATTACCTCAGGTGTGACGCTATATAATAACACTACAGTATAAGAGTGACACATTACCTCAGGTGTGACGCTATATAATAACACTATAGTATAAGAGTGATACATTACCTCAGGTGTGACGCTATATAATAACACTATAGTATAAGAGTGATACATTACCTCAGTGTGACGCTATATAATAACACTATAGTATAAGAGTGACATATTACCTCAGGTGTGACGCTATATAATAACACTATAGTATAAGAGTGATACATTACCTCAAGTGTGACGCTATATAATAACACTATAGTATAAGAGTGACATATTACCTCAGGTGTGACGCTATATAATAACACTATAGTATAAGAGTGACACATTACCTCAGGTGTGACGCTATATAATAATACTACAGTATAAGAGTGATACATTACCTCAGGTGTGACGCTATATAATAACACTACAGTATAAGAGTGATACATTACCTCAGGTGTGACGCTATATAATAACACTATAGTATAAGAGTGACACACTACTTCAGGTGTAAAGCTATATAATAAAACTATAGTATAAGAGTGACACATTACCTCAGGTGTGACGCTATATAATAACACTATAGTATAAGAGTGACACATTACCTCAGGTGTGATGCTATATAATAACACTATAGTATAAGAGTGACACATTACCTCAGGTGTGACGCTATATAATAAAACTATAGTATAAGAGTGATACATTACCTCAGGTGTGACGCTATATAATAACACTATAGTATAAGAGTGACATATTACCTCAGTGTGACGCTATATAATAACACTATAGTATAAGAGTGACATATTACCTTAGGTGTGACGCTATATAATAACACTATAGTATAAGAGTGACACACTACTTCAGGTGTAAAGCTATATAATAACACTATAGTATAAGAGTGACACACTACTTCAGGTGTAAAGCTATATAATAACACTATAGTATAAGAGTGACACATTACCTCAGGTGTGACGCTATATAATAACACTATAGTATAAGAGTGACACATTACCTCAGGTGTGACGCTATATAATAATACTACAGTATAAGAGTGATACATTACCTCAGGTGTGACGTTATATAATAACACTACAGTATAAGAGTGATACATTACCTCAGGTGTGACGCTATATAATAACACTATAGTATAAGAGTGACACTACTTCAGGTGTAAAGCTATATAATAACACTATAGTATAAGAGTGACACACTACTTCAGGTGTAAAGCTATATAATAACACTATAGTATAAGAGTGACACATTACCTCAGGTATGACGCAATATAATAATACTATAGTATAAGAGTGATACATTACCTCAGGTGTGACGCTATATAATAACACTATAGTATAAGAGTGACATATTACCTCAGTGTGACGCTATATAATAACACTATAGTATAAGAGTGACATATTACCTTAGGTGTGACGCTATATAATAACACTATAGTATAAGAGTGATACATTACCTCAAGTGTGACGCTATATAATAACACTATAGTATAAGAGTGACATATTACCTCAGTGTGACGCTATATAATAACACTATAGTATAAGAGTGACACATTACCTCAGGTGTGACGCTATATAATAATACTACAGTATAAGAGTGATACATTACCTCAGGTGTGACGCTATATAATAACACTACAGTATAAGAGTGATACATTACCTCAGGTGTGACGCTATATAATAACACTATAGTATAAGAGTGACACACTACTTCAGGTGTGACGCTATATAATAAAACTATAGTATAAGAGTGACACATTACCTCAGGTGTGACGCTATATAATAACACTATAGTATAAGAGTGACACATTACCTCAGGTGTGACGCTATATAATAACACTATAGTATAATAGTGATACATTACCTCAGGTGTGACGCTATATAATAACACTATAGTATAAGAGTGATACATTACCTCAGGTGTGACGCTATATAATAACACTACAGTATAAGAGTGACACATTACCTCAGGTGTGACGCTATATAATAACACTATAGTATAAGAGTGATACATTACCTCAGGTGTGACGCTATATAATAAAACTATAGTATAAGAGTGACACATTACCTCAGGTGTGACGCTATATAATAACACTATAGTATAAGAGTGACACATTACCTCAGGTGTGACGCTATATAATAACACTATAGTATAAGAGTGACACATTACCTCAGGTGTGACGCTATATAATAAAACTATAGTATAAGAGTGACATATTACCTCAGTGTGACGCTATATAATAACACTATAGTATAAGAGTGACATATTACCTTAGGTGTGACGCTATATAATAACACTATAGTATAAGAGTGATACATTACCTCAAGTGTGACGCTATATAAGAACACTATAGTATAAGAGTGACATATTACCTCAGGTGTGACGCTATATAATAACACTATAGTATAAGAGTGACACATTACCTCAGGTGTGACGCTATATAATAATACTACAGTATAAGAGTGATACATTACCTCAGGTGTGACGTTATATAATAACACTACAGTATAAGAGTGACACATTACTTCAGGTGTGACGCTATATAATAACACTATAGTATAAGAGTGATACATTACCTCAAGTGTGACGCTATATAATAACACTATAGTATAAGAGTGACATATCACCTCAGGTGTGACGCTATATAATAACACTATAGTATAAGAGTGACACATTACCTCAGGTGTGACGCTATATAATAACACTACAGTATAAGAGTGATACATTACCTCAGGTGTGACGCTATATAATAACACTACAGTATAAGAGTGACACATTACCTCAGGTGTGACGCTATATAATAACACTATAGTATAAGAGTGACACATTACCTCAGGTGTGACGCTATATAATAACACTACAGTATAAGAGTGATACATTACCTCAGGTGTGACGCTATATAATAACACTATAGTATAAGAGTGCCATATTACCTCAGTGTGACGCTATATAATAACACTATAGTATAAGAGTGACATATTACCTTAGGTGTGACGCTATATAATAACACTATAGTATAAGAGTGATACATTACCTCAAGTGTGACGCTATATAATAACACTATAGTATAAGAGTGACATATTACCTCAGGTGTGACGCTATATAATAACACTACAGTATAAGAGTGATACATTACCTCAGGTGTGACGCTATATAATATCACTACAGTATAAGAGTGACACATTACCTCAGGTGTGACGCTATATAATAACACTATAGTATAAGAGTGATACATTACCTCAGGTGTGACGCTATATAATAACACTATAGTATAAGAGTGACACACTACTTCAGGTGTAAAGCTATATAATAACACTATAGTATAAGAGTGACACATTACCTCAGGTGTGACGCTATATAATAACACTATAGTATAAGAGTGATACATTACCTCAGGTGTGACGCTATATAATAACACTATAGTATAAGAGTGACACACTACTTCAGGTGTAAAGCTATATAATAACACTATAGTATAAGAGTGACACATTACCTCAGGTGTGACGCTATATAATAACACTATAGTATAAGAGTGATACATTACCTCAGGTGTGACGCTATATAATAAAACTATAGTATAAGAGTGACACATTACCTCAGGTGTGACGCTATATAATAACACTATAAGAGTGACACATTACCTCAGGTGTGACGCTATATAATAACACTACAGTATAAGAGTGATACATTACCTCAGGTGTGACGCTATATAATAACACTATAGTATAAGAGTGACACACTACTTCAGGTGTAAAGCTATATAATAACACTATAGTATAAGAGTGACACACTACTTCAGGTGTAAAGCTATATAACAACAATTAAGTATAAGAGTGACACATTAACTCAGTTGTGACGCTATATAATAACACTATAGTATAAGAGTGATACATTATCTCAGGTGTGACGCTATATAATAAAACTATAGTATAAGAGTGACACATTACCTCAGGTGTGACGCTATATAATAAAACTATAGTATAAGAGTGACACATTACCTCAGGTGTGACGCTATATAATAACACTATAGTATAAGAGTGACACATTACCTCAGGTGTGACGCTATATAATAACACTACAGTATAAGAGTGATACATTACCTCAGGTGTGACGCTATATAATAACACTATAGTATAAGAGTGCCATATTACCTCAGTGTGACGCTATATAATAACACTATAGTATAAGAGTGACATATTACCTTAGGTGTGACGCTATATAATAACACTATAGTATAAGAGTGATACATTACCTCAAGTGTGACGCTATATAATAACACTATAGTATAAGAGTGACATATTACCTCAGGTGTGACGCTATATAATAACACTATAGTATAAGAGTGACACATTACCTCAGGTGTGACGCTATATAATAACACTACAGTATAAGAGTGATACATTACCTCAGGTGTGACGCTATATAATATCACTACAGTATAAGAGTGACACATTACCTCAGGTGTGACGCTATATAATAACACTATAGTATAAGAGTGACACATTACCTCAGGTGTGACGCTATATAATAACACTATAGTATAAGAGTGACACACTACTTCAGGTGTAAAGCTATATAATAACACTATAGTATAAGAGTGACACATTACCTCAGGTGTGACGCTATATAATAACACTATAGTATAAGAGTGACACACTACTTCAGGTGTAAAGCTATATAATAACACTATAGTATAAGAGTGACACATTACCTCAGGTGTGACGCTATATAATAACACTATAGTATAAGAGTGATACATTACCTCAGGTGTGACGCTATATAATAAAACTATAGTATAAGAGTGACACATTACCTCAGGTGTGACGCTATATAATAACACTGTAAGAGTGACACATTACCTCAGGTGTGACGCTATATAATAACACTACAGTATAAGAGTGATACATTACCTCAGGTGTGACGCTATATAATAACACTATAGTATAAGAGTGACACACTACTTCAGGTGTAAAGCTATATAATAACACTATAGTATAAGAGTGACACACTACTTCAGGTGTAAAGCTATATAACAACAATTAAGTATAAGAGTGACACATTAACTCAGTTGTGACGCTATATAATAACACTATAGTATAAGAGTGATACATTATCTCAGGTGTGACGCTATATAATAAAACTATAGTATAAGAGTGACACATTACCTCAGGTGTGACGCTATATAATAACACTATAGTATAAGAGTGACACATTACCTCAGGTGTGACGCTATATAATAACACTACAGTATAAGAGTGATACATTACCTCAGGTGTGGCGCTATATAATAACACTATAGTATAAGAGTGACACACTACTTCAGGTGTAAAGCTATATAACAACACTATAGTATAAGAGTGACACATTACCTCAGGTGTGACGCTATATAATAACACTATAGTATAATAGTGATACATTACCTCAGGTGTGACGCTATATAATAACACTATAGTATAAGAGTGACACACTACTTCAGGTGTAAAGCTATATAACAACACTTAAGTATAAGAGTGACACATTAACTTAGTTGTGACGCTATATAATAACACTATAGTATAAGAGTGACACATTACCTCAGGTGTGACGCTATATAATAATACTACAGTATAAGAGTGATACATTACCTCAGGTGTGACGTTATATAATAACACTACAGTATAAGAGTGACACATTACCTCAGGTGTGACGCTATATAATAACACTATAGTATAAGAGTGACACACTACTTCAGGTGTAAAGCTATATAATAACACTATAGTATAAGAGTGACACACTACTTCAGGTGTAAAGCTATATAATAACACTATAGTATAAGAGTGATACATTACCTCAAGTGTGACGCTATATAATAACACTATAGTATAAGAGTGACATATTACCTCAGGTGTGACGCTATATAATAACACTATAGTATAAGAGTGACACATTACCTCAGGTGTGACGCTATATAATAACATTATAGTATAATAGTGATACATTACCTCAGGTGTGACGCTATATAATAACACTATAGTATAAGAGTGATACATTACCTCAGGTGTGACGCTATATAATAACACTACAGTATAAGAGTGACACATTACCTCAGGTGTGACGCTATATAATAACACTATAGTATAAGAGTGATACATTACCTCAGGTGTGACGCTATATAATAAAACTATAGTATAAGAGTGACACATTACCTCAGGTGTGATGCTATATAATAACACTATAGTATAAGAGTGACACATTACCTCAGGTGTGACGCTATATAATAAAACTATAGTATAAGAGTGATACATTACCTCAGGTGTGACGCTATATAATAACACTATAGTATAAGAGTGACATATTACCTCAGTGTGACGCTATATAATAACACTATAGTATAAGAGTGACATATTACCTTAGGTGTGACGCTATATAATAACACTATAGTATAAGAGTGATACATTACCTCAAGTGTGACGCTATATAAGAACACTATAGTATAAGAGTGACACATTACCTCAGGTGTGACGCTATATAATAATACTACAGTATAAGAGTGATACATTACCTCAGGTGTGACGTTATATAATAACACTACAGTATAAGAGTGACACATTACTTCAGGTGTGACGCTATATAATAACACTATAGTATAAGAGTGATACATTACCTCAAGTGTGACGCTATATAATAACACTATAGTATAAGAGTGACATATCACCTCAGGTGTGACGCTATATAATAACACTATAGTATAAGAGTGACATATTACCTTAGGTGTGACGTTATATAATAACACTATAGTATAAGAGTGACACATTACCTCAGGTGTGACGCTATATAATAACACTACAGTATAAGAGTGATACATTACCTCAGGTGTGACGCTATATAATAACACTATAGTATAAGAGTGCCATATTACCTCAGTGTGACGCTATATAATAACACTATAGTATAAGAGTGACATATTACCTTAGGTGTGACGCTATATAATAACACTATAGTATAAGAGTGATACATTACCTCAAGTGTGACGCTATATAATAACACTATAGTATAAGAGTGACATATTACCTCAGGTGTGACGCTATATAATAACACTATAGTATAAGAGTGACACATTACCTCAGGTGTGACGCTATATAATAACACTACAGTATAAGAGTGATACATTACCTCAGGTGTGACGCTATATAATTTCACTACAGTATAAGAGTGACATTACCTCAGGTGTGACGCTATATAATAACACTATAGTATAAGAGTGATACATTACCTCAGGTGTGACGCTATATAATAACACTATAGTATAAGAGTGACACACTACTTCAGGTGTAAAGCTATATAATAACACTATAGTATAAGAGTGACACACTACTTCAGGTGTAAAGCTATATAATAACACTATAGTATAAGAGTGACACATTACCTCAGGTGTGACGCTATATAATAACACTATAGTATAAGAGTGATACATTACCTCAGGTGTGACGCTATATAATAAAACTATAGTATAAGAGTGACACATTACCTCAGGTGTGACGCTATATAATAACAATATAAGAGTGACACATTACCTCAGGTGTGACGCTATATAATAACACTACAGTATAAGAGTGATACATTACCTCAGGTGTGACGCTATATAATAAAACTATAGTATAAGAGTGACACATTACCTCAGGTGTGACGCTATATAATAACACTATAGTATAAGAGTGACACATTACCTCAGGTGTGATGCTATATAATAACACTATAGTATAAGAGTGACACATTACCTCAGGTGTGACGCTATATAATAAAACTATAGTATAAGAGTGATACATTACCTCAGGTGTGACGCTATATAATAACACTATAGTATAAGAGTGACATATTACCTCAGTGTGACGCTATATAATAACACTATAGTATAAGAGTGACATATTACCTTAGGTGTGACGCTATATAATAACACTATAGTATAAGAGTGATACATTACCTCAAGTGTGACGCTATATAATAACACTATAGTATAAGAGTGATACATTACCTCAGGTGTGACGCTATATAATAACACTATAGTATAAGAGTGATACATTACCTCAAGTGTGACGCTATATAATAACACTATAGTATAAGAGTGACATATTACCTCAGGTGTGACGCTATATAATAACACTATAGTATAAGAGTGACACATTACCTCAGGTGTGACGCTATATAATAACACTACAGTATAAGAGTGATACATTACCTCAGGTGTGACGCTATATAATATCACTACAGTATAAGAGTGACACATTACCTCAGGTGTGACGCTATATAATAACACTATAGTATAAGAGTGACACATTACCTCAGGTGTGACGCTATATAATAACACTATAGTATAAGAGTGACACACTACTTCAGGTGTAAAGCTATATAATAACACTATAGTATAAGAGTGACACATTACCTCAGGTGTGACGCTATATAATAACACTATAGTATAAGAGTGATACATTACCTCAGGTGTGACGCTATATAATAACACTATAGTATAAGAGTGACACACTACTTCAGGTGTAAAGCTATATAATAACACTATAGTATAAGAGTGACACATTACCTCAGGTGTGACGCTATATAATAACACTATAGTATAAGAGTGATACATTACCTCAGGTGTGACGCTATATAATAAAACTATAGTATAAGAGTGACACATTACCTCAGGTGTGACGCTATATAATAACACTATAAGAGTGACACATTACCTCAGGTGTGACGCTATATAATAACACTACAGTATAAGAGTGATACATTACCTCAGGTGTGACGCTATATAATAACACTATAGTATAAGAGTGACACACTACTTCAGGTGTAAAGCTATATAATAACACTATAGTATAAGAGTGACACACTACTTCAGGTGTAAAGCTATATAACAACAATTAAGTATAAGAGTGACACATTAACTCAGTTGTGACGCTATATAATAACACTATAGTATAAGAGTGATACATTATCTCAGGTGTGACGCTATATAATAAAACTATAGTATAAGAGTGACATTACCTCAGGTGTGACGCTATATAATAACACTATAGTATAAGAGTGACACATTACCTCAGGTGTGACGCTATATAATAACACTACAGTATAAGAGTGATACATTACCTCAGGTGTGGCGCTATATAATAACACTATAGTATAAGAGTGACACACTACTTCAGGTGTAAAGCTATATAACAACACTATAGTATAAGAGTGACACATTACCTCAGGTGTGACGCTATATAATAACACTATAGTATAATAGTGATACATTACCTCAGGTGTGACGCTATATAATAACACTATAGTATAAGAGTGACACACTACTTCAGGTGTAAAGCTATATAACAACACTTAAGTATAAGAGTGACACATTACCTCAGGTGTGACGCTATATAATAACACTATAGTATAAGAGTGACACATTACCTCAGGTGTGACGCTATATAATAATACTACAGTATAAGAGTGATACATTACCTCAGGTGTGACGTTATATAATAACACTACAGTATAAGAGTGACACATTACCTCAGGTGTGACGCTATATAATAACACTATAGTATAAGAGTGACACACTACTTCAGGTGTAAAGCTATATAATAACACTATAGTATAAGAGTGACACACTACTTCAGGTGTAAAGCTATATAATAACACTATAGTATAAGAGTGATACATTACCTCAAGTGTGACGCTATATAATAACACTATAGTATAAGAGTGACATATTACCTCAGGTGTGACGCTATATAATAACACTATAGTATAAGAGTGACACATTACCTCAGGTGTGACGCTATATAATAACATTATAGTATAATAGTGATACATTACCTCAGGTGTGACGCTATATAATAACACTATAGTATAAGAGTGATACATTACCTCAGGTGTGACGCTATATAATAACACTACAGTATAAGAGTGACACATTACCTCAGGTGTGACGCTATATAATAACACTATAGTATAAGAGTGATACATTACCTCAGGTGTGACGCTATATAATAAAACTATAGTATAAGAGTGACACATTACCTCAGGTGTGATGCTATATAATAACACTATAGTATAAGAGTGACACATTACCTCAGGTGTGACGCTATATAATAAAACTATAGTGTAAGAGTGATACATTACCTCAGGTGTGACGCTATATAATAACACTATAGTATAAGAGTGACATATTACCTCAGTGTGACGCTATATAATAACACTATAGTATAAGAGTGACACATTACCTCAGGTGTGACGCTATATAATAATACTACAGTATAAGAGTGATACATTACCTCAGGTGTGACGTTATATAATAACACTACAGTATAAGAGTGACACATTACTTCAGGTGTGACGCTATATAATAACACTATAGTATAAGAGTGATACATTACCTCAAGTGTGACGCTATATAATAACACTATAGTATAAGAGTGACATATCACCTCAGGTGTGACGCTATATAATAACACTATAGTATAAGAGTGACACATTTCCTCAGGTGTGACGCTATATAATAACACTACAGTATAAGAGTGATACATTACCTCAGGTGTGACGCTATATAATAACACTATAGTATAAGAGTGCCATATTACCTCAGTGTGACGCTATATAATAACACTATAGTATAAGAGTGACATATTACCTTAGGTGTGACGCTATATAATAACACTATAGTATAAGAGTGATACATTACCTCAAGTGTGACGCTATATAATAACACTATAGTATAAGAGTGACATATTACCTCAGGTGTGACGCTATATAATAACACTATAGTATAAGAGTGACACATTACCTCAGGTGTGACGCTATATAATAACACTACAGTATAAGAGTGATACATTACCTCAGGTGTGACGCTATATAATTTCACTACAGTATAAGAGTGACACATTACCTCAGGTGTGACGCTATATAATAACACTATAGTATAAGAGTGATACATTACCTCAGGTGTGACGCTATATAATAACACTATAGTATAAGAGTGACACACTACTTCAGGTGTAAAGCTATATAATAACACTATAGTATAAGAGTGACACACTACTTCAGGTGTAAAGCTATATAATAACACTATAGTATAAGAGTGACACATTACCTCAGGTGTGACGCTATATAATAACACTATAGTATAAGAGTGATACATTACCTCAGGTGTGACGCTATATAATAAAACTATAGTATAAGAGTGACACATTACCTCAGGTGTGACGCTATATAATAACAATATAAGAGTGACACATTACCTCAGGTGTGACGCTATATAATAACACTACAGTATAAGAGTGATACATTACCTCAGGTGTGACGCTATATAATAAAACTATAGTATAAGAGTGACACATTACCTCAGGTGTGACGCTATATAATAACACTATAGTATAAGAGTGACACATTACCTCAGGTGTGATGCTATATAATAACACTATAGTATAAGAGTGACACATTACCTCAGGTGTGACGCTATATAATAAAACTATAGTATAAGAGTGATACATTACCTCAGGTGTGACGCTATATAATAACACTATAGTATAAGAGTGACATATTACCTCAGTGTGACGCTATATAATAACACTATAGTATAAGAGTGACATATTACCTTAGGTGTGACGCTATATAATAACACTATAGTATAAGAGTGATACATTAGCTCAAGTGTGACGCTATATAAGAACACTATAGTATAAGAGTGACATATTACCTCAGGTGTGACGCTATATAATAACATTATAGTATAAGAGTGACACATTACCTCAGGTGTGACGCTATATAATAATACTACAGTATAAGAGTGATACATTACCTCAGGTGTGACGTTATATAATAACACTACAGTATAAGAGTGACACATTACCTCAGGTGTGACGCTATATAATAACACTATAGTATAAGAGTGACACACTACTTCAGGTGTAAAGCTATATAATAACACTATAGTATAAGAGTGACACACTACTTCAGGTGTAAAGCTATATAATAACACTATAGTATAAGAGTGACACACTACTTCAGGTGTAAAGCTATATAATAACACTATAGTATAAGAGTGATACATTACCTCAAGTGTGACGCTATATAATAACACTATAGTATAAGAGTGACATATTACCTCAGGTGTGACGCTATATAATAACACTATAGTATAAGAGTGACACATTACCTCAGGTGTGACGCTATATAATAACATTATAGTATAATAGTGATACATTACCTCAGGTGTGACGCTATATAATAACACTATAGTATAAGAGTGATACATTACCTCAGGTGTGACGCTATATAATAACACTACAGTATAAGAGTGACACATTACCTCAGGTGTGACGCTATATAATAACACTATAGTATAAGAGTGATACATTACCTCAGGTGTGACGCTATATAATAAAACTATAGTATAAGAGTGACACATTACCTCAGGTGTGATGCTATATAATAACACTATAGTATAAGAGTGACACATTACCTCAGGTGTGACGCTATATAATAAAACTATAGTATAAGAGTGATACATTACCTCAGGTGTGACGCTATATAATAACACTATAGTATAAGAGTGACATATTACCTCAGTGTGACGCTATATAATAACACTATAGTATAAGAGTGACATATTACCTTCGGTGTGACTCTATATAATAACACTATAGTATAAGAGTGATACATTACCTCAGGTGTGACGCTATATAAGAACACTATAGTATAAGAGTGACACATTACCTCAGGTGTGACGCTATATAATAAAACTATAGTATAAGAGTGACACATTACCTCAGGTGTGACGCTATATAATAACACTATAGTATAAGAGTGACACATTACCTCAGGTGTGATGCTATTGATGCTATATAATAACACTATAGTATAAGAGTGACACATTACCTCAGGTGTGACGCTATATAATAATAACTATAGTATAAGAGTGACATATTACCTCAGTGTGACGCTATATAATAACACTATAGTATAAGAGTGACATATTACCTTAGGTGTGACGCTATATAATAACACTATATAGTATAAGAGTGATACATTACCTCAAGTGTGACGCTATATAAGAACACTATAGTATAAGAGTGACATATTACCTCAGGTGTGACGCTATATAATAACACTATAGTATAAGAGTGACACATTACCTCAGGTGTGACGCTATATAATAATACTACAGTATAAGAGTGATACATTACCTCAGGTGTGACGTTATATAATAACACTACAGTATAAGAGTGACACATTACTTCAGGTGTGACGCTATATAATAACACTATAGTATAAGAGTGATACATTACCTCAAGTGTGACGCTATATAATAACACTATAGTATAAGAGTGACATATCACCTCAGGTGTGACGCTATATAATAACACTATAGTATAAGAGTGACACATTACCTCAGGTGTGACGCTATATAATAACACTACAGTATAAGAGTGATACATTACCTCAGGTGTGACGCTATATAATAACACTACAGTATAAGAGTGACACATTACCTCAGGTGTGACGCTATATAATAACACTATAGTATAAGAGTGATACATTACCTCAGGTGTGACGCTATATAATAAAAACTATAGTATAAGAGTGACACATTACCTCAGGTGTGACGCTATATAATAACACTATAGTATAAGAGTGACACATTACCTCAAGGGTGTGACGCTATATAATAACACTACAGTATAAGAGTGATACATTACCTCAGGTGTGACGCTATATAATAACACTATAGTATAAGAGTGCCATATTACCTCAGTGTGACGCTATATAATAACACTATAGTATAAGAGTGACATATTACCTTAGGTGTGACGCTATATAATAACACTATAGTATAAGAGTGATACATTACCTCAAGTGTGACGCTATATAATAACACTATAGTATAGAGAGTGACATAATTACCTCAGGTGTGACGCTATATAATAACACTATAGTATAAGAGTGGACACATTACCTCAGGTGTGACGCTATATAATAACACTACAGTATAAGAGTGATACATTACCTCAGGTGTGACGCTATATAATATCACTACAGTATAAGAGTGACACATTACCTCAGGTGTGACGCTATATAATAACACTATAGTATAAGAGTGACACATTACCTCAGGTGTGACGCTATATAATAAACACTATAGTATAAGAGTGACACACTACTTCAGGTGTAAAGCTATATAATAACACTATAGTATAAGAGTGACACATTACCTCAGGTGTGACGCTATATAATAACACTATAGTATAAGAGTGATACATTACCTCAGGTGTGACGCTATATAATAACACTATAGTATAAGAGTGACACACTACTTCAGGTGTGAAAGCTATATAATAACACTATAGTATAAGAGTGACACATTACCTCAGGTGTGACGCTATATAATAACACTATAGTATAAGAGTGATACATTACCTCAGGTGTGAACGCTATATATAAAACTATAGTATAAGAGTGACACATTACCTCAGGTGTGACGCTATATAATAACACTATAAGAGTGACCACATTACCTCAGGTGTGACGCTATATAATAACACTACAGTATAAGAGTGATACATTACCTCAGGTGTGACGCTATATAATAACACTATAGTATAAGAGTGACACACTACTTCAGGTGTAAAGCTATATAATAACACTATAGTATAAGAGTGACACACTACTTCAGGTGTAAAGCTATATAACAACAATTAAGTATAAGAGTGACACATTACCTCAGGTGTGACGCTATATAATAACACTATAGTATAAGAGTGACACATTACCTCAGGTGTGACGCTATATAATAACACTACAGTATAAGAGTTGATACATTAACTCAGGTGTGGCGCTATATAATAACACTATAGTATAAGAGTGACACACTACTTCAGGTGTAAAGCTATATAACAACACTATAGTATAAGAGTGACACATTACCTCAGGTGTGACGCTATATAATTAACACTATAGTATAATAGTGATACATTACCTCAGGTGTGACGCTATATAATAACACTATAGTATAAGAGTGACACACTACTTCAGGTTGTAAAGCTATATAACAACACTTAAGTATAAGAGTGACACATTAACTTAGTTGTGACGCTATATAATAACACTATAGTATAAGAGTGACACACTTACCATCAGGTGTGACCGCTATATAATCAATACTACAGTATAAGAGTGATACATTACCTCAGGTGTGACGTTATATAATTAACACTACAGTATAAGAGTGACACATTACCTCAGGTGTGACGCTATATAATAACAACTATAGTATAAGAGTGACACACTACTTCAGGTGTAAAGCTATATAATAACACTATAGTATAAGAGTGACACACTACTTCAGGGTGTAAAGCTATATAATAACACTATAGTATAAGAGTGATACATTACCTCAAGTGTGACGCTATATAATAACACTATAGTATAAGAGTGACACATTACCTCAGGTGTGACGCTATATAATAACACTATAGTATAAGAGTGACACATTACCTCAGGTGTGACGCTATAATAATAACATATAGTATAATAGTGATACATTACCTCAGGTGTGACGCTATATAATAACACTATAGTATAAGAGTGATACATTACCTCAGGTGTGACGCTATATAATAACACTACAGTATAAGAGTGGACACATTACCTCAGGTGTGTACGCTATATAATAACACTATAGTATAAGAGTGATACATTACCTCAGGTGTGACGCTATATAATAAAACTATAGTATAAGAGTGACACATTACCTCAGGTGTGATGCTATATAATAAACACTATAGTATAAGAGTGACAGCATTACCTCAGGTGTGACGCTATATAATAAAACTATAGTATAAGAGTGATACATTACCTCAGGTGTGACGCTATATAATAACACTATAGTATAAGAGTGCCATATTACCTCAGTGTGACGCTATATAATAACACTATAGTATAAGAGTGACATATTACCTTAGGTGTGACGCTATATAATAACACTATAGTATAAGAGTGATACATTACCTCAAGTGTGACGCTATATAATAACACTATAGTATAAGAGTGACATATTACCTCAGGTGTGACGCTATATAATAACACTATAGTATAAGAGTGACACATTACCTCAGGTGTGACGCTATATAATAACACTACAGTATAAGAGTGATACATTACCTCAGGGTGTGACGCTATATAATTTCACTACAGTATAAGAGTGACACATTACCTCATGGTGTGACGCTATATAATAACACTATAGTATATGAGTGATACATTACCTCAGGTGTGACGCTATATAATAACACTATAGTATAAGAGTGACACACTACTTCAGGTGTAAAGCTATATAATAACACTATAGTATAAGAGTGACACACTACTTCAGGTGTAAAGCTATATAATAACACTATAGTATAAGAGTGACACATTACCTCAGGTGTGACGCTATATAATAACACTATAGTATAAGAGTGATACATTACCCTCAGGTGTGACGCTATATAATAAAACTAATATAATAACAATATAAGAGTGACACATTACCTCAGGTGTGACGCTATATAATAACACTACAGTATAAGAGTGATACATTACCTCAGGTGTGACGCTATATAATAAAACTATAGTATAAGAGTGACACATTACCTCAGGTGTGACGCTATATAATAACACTATAGTATAAGAGTGACACATTACCTCAGGTGTGATGCTATATAATAACACTATAGTATAAGAGTGACACATTACCTCAGGTGTGACGCTATATAATAAAACTATAGTATAAGAGTGATACATTACCTCAGGTGTGACGCTATATAATAACACTATAGTATAAGAGTGACATATTACCTCAGTGTGACGCTATATAATAACACTATAGTATAAGAGTGACATATTACCTTAGGTGTGACGCTATATAATAACACTATAGTATAAGAGTGATACATTACCTCAAGTGTGACGCTATATAATAACACTATAGTATAAGAGTGATACATTACCTCAGGTGTGACGCTATATAATAACACTATAGTATAAGAGTGATACATTACCTCAAGTGTGACGCTATATAATAACACTATAGTATAAGAGTGACATATTACCTCAGGTGTGACGCTATATAATAACACTATAGTATAAGAGTGACACATTACCTCAGGTGTGACGCTATATAATAACACTACAGTATAAGAGTGATACATTACCTCAGGTGTGACGCTATATAATATCACTACAGTATAAGAGTGACACATTACCTCAGGTGTGACGCTATATAATAACACTATAGTATAAGAGTGACACATTACCTCAGGTGTGACGCTATATAATAACACTATAGTATAAGAGTGACACACTACTTCAGGTGTAAAGCTATATAATAACACTATAGTATAAGAGTGACACATTACCTCAGGTGTGACGCTATATAATAACACTATAGTATAAGAGTGATACATTACCTCAGGTGTGACGCTATATAATAAAACTATAGTATAAGAGTGACACATTACCTCAGGTGTGACGCTATATAATAACACTATAAGAGTGACACATTACCTCAGGTGTGACGCTATATAATAACACTACAGTATAAGAGTGATACATTACCTCAGGTGTGACGCTATATAATAACACTATAGTATAAGAGTGACACACTACTTCAGGTGTAAAGCTATATAATAACACTATAGTATAAGAGTGACACACTACTTCAGGTGTAAAGCTATATAACAACAATTAAGTATAAGAGTGACACATTAACTCAGTTGTGACGCTATATAATAACACTATAGTATAAGAGTGATACATTATCTCAGGTGTGACGCTATATAATAAAACCTATAGTATAAGAGTGACATTACCTCAGGTGTGACGCTATATAATAACACTATAGTATAAGAGTGACACATTACCTCAGGTGTGACGCTATATAATAACACTACAGTATAAGAGTGATACATTACCTCAGGTGTGGCGCTATATAATAACACTATAGTATAAGAGTGACACACTACTTCAGGTGTAAAGCTATATAACAACACTATAGTATAAGAGTGACACATTACCTCAGGTGTGACGCTATATAATAACACTATAGTATAATAGTGATACATTACCTCAGGTGTGACGCTATATAATAACACTATAGTATAAGAGTGACACACTACTTCAGGTGTAAAGCTATATAACAACACTTAAGTATAAGAGTGACACATTACCTCAGGTGTGACGCTATATAATAACACTATAGTATAAGAGTGACACATTACCTCAGGTGTGACGCTATATAATAATACTACAGTATAAGAGTGATACATTACCTCAGGTGTGACGTTATATAATAACACTACAGTATAAGAGTGACACATTACCTCAGGTGTGACGCTATATAATAACACTATAGTATAAGAGTGACACACTACTTCAGGTGTAAAGCTATATAATAACACTATAGTATAGAGTGACACACTACTTCAGGTGTAAAGCTATATAATAACACTATAGTATAAGAGTGATACATTACCTCAAGTGTGACGCTATATAATAACACTATAGTATAAGAGTGACATATTACCTCAGGTGTGACGCTATATAATAACACTATAGTATAAGAGTGACACATTACCTCAGGTGTGACGGCTATATAATAACATTATAGTATAATAGTGATACATTACCTCAGGTGTGACGCTATATAATAACACTATAGTATAAGAGTGATACATTACCTCAGGTGTGACGCTATATAATAACACTACAGTATAAGAGTGACACATTACCTCAGGTGTGACGCTATATAATAACACTATAGTATAAGAGTGATACATTACCTCAGGTGTGACGCTATATAATAAAACTATAGTATAAGAGTGACACATTACCTCAGGTGTGATGCTATATAATAACACTATAGTATAAGAGTGACACATTACCTCAGGTGTGACGCTATATAATAAAACTATAGTATAAGAGTGATACATTACCTCAGGTGTGACGCTATATAATAACACTATAGTATAAGAGTGACATATTACCTCAGTGTGACGCTATATAATAACACTATAGTATAAGAGTGACATATTACCTTAGGTGTGACGCTATATAATAACACTATAGTATAAGAGTGATACATTACCTCAAGTGTGACGCTATATAAGAACACTATAGTATAAGAGTGACACATTACCTCAGGTGTGACGCTATATAATAATACTACAGTATAAGAGTGATACATTACCTCAGGTGTGACGTTATATAATAACACTACAGTATAAGAGTGACACATTACTTCAGGTGTGACGCTATATAATAACACTATAGTATAAGAGTGATACATTACCTCAAGTGTGACGCTATATAATAACACTATAGTATAAGAGTGACATATCACCTCAGGTGTGACGCTATATAATAACACTATAGTATAAGAGTGACACATTACCTCAGGTGTGACGCTATATAATAACACTACAGTATAAGAGTGATACATTACCTCAGGTGTGACGCTATATAATAACACTATAGTATAAGAGTGCCATATTACCTCAGTGTGACGCTATATAATAACACTATAGTATAAGAGTGACATATTACCTTAGGTGTGACGCTATATAATAACACTATAGTATAAGAGTGATACATTACCTCAAGTGTGACGCTATATAATAACACTATAGTATAAGAGTGACATATTACCTCAGGTGTGACGCTATATAATAACACTATAGTATAAGAGTGACACATTACCTCAGGTGTGACGCTATATAATAACACTACAGTATAAGAGTGATACATTACCTCAGGTGTGACGCTATATAATTTCACTACAGTATAAGAGTGACACATTACCTCAGGTGTGACGCTATATAATAACACTATAGTATAAGAGTGATACATTACCTCAGGTGTGACGCTATATAATAACACTATAGTATAAGAGTGACACACTACTTCAGGTGTTAAAGCTATATAATAACACTATAGTATAAGAGTGACACACTACTTCAGGTGTAAAGCTATATAATAACACTATAGTATAAGAGTGACACATTACCTCAGGTGTGACGCTATATAATAACACTATAGTATAAGAGTGATACATTACCTCAGGTGTGACGCTATATAATAAAACTATAGTATAAGAGTGACACATTACCTCAGGTGTGACGCTATATAATAACAATATAAGAGTGACACATTACCTCAGGTGTGACGCTATATAATAACACTACAGTATAAGAGTGATACATTACCTCAGGTGTGACGCTATATAATAAAACAATAGTATAAGAGGACACATTACCTCAGGTGTGACGCTATATAATAACACTATAGTATAAGAGTGACACATTACCTCAGGTGTGATGCTATATAATAACACTATAGTATAAGAGTGACACATTACCTCAGGTGTGACGCTATATAATAAAAACTATAGTATAAGAGTGATACATTACCTCAGGTGTGACGCTATATAATAACACTATAGTATAAGAGTGACATATTACCTCAGTGTGACGCTATATAATAACACTATAGTATAAGAGTGACATATTACCTTAGGTGTGACGCTATATAAATACACTATAGTATAAGAGTGATACATTAGCTCAAGTGTGACGCTATATAAGAACACTATAGTATAAGAGTGACATATTACCTCAGGTGTGACGCTATATAATAACACTATAGTATAAGAGTGACACATTACCTCAGGTGTGACGCTATATAATAATACTACAGTATAAGAGTGATACATTACCTCAGGTGTGACGTTATATAATAACACTACAGTATAAGAGTGACACATTACCTCAGGTGTGACGCTATATAATAACACTATAGTATAAGAGTGACACACTACTTCAGGTGTAAAGCTATATAATAACACTATAGTATAAGAGTGACACCTACTTCAGGTGTAAAGCTATATAATAACACTATAGTATAAGAGTGACACACTACTTCAGGTGTAAAGCTATATAATAACACTATAGTATAAGAGTGATACATTACCTCAAGTGTGACGCTATATAATAACACTATAGTATAAGAGTGACATATTACCTCAGGTGTGACGCTATATAATAACACTATAGTATAAGAGTGACATTACCTCAGGTGTGACGCTATATAATAACATTATAGTATAATAGTGATACATTACCTCAGGTGTGACGCTATATAATAACACTATAGTATAAGAGTGATACATTACCTCAGGTGTGACGCTATATAATAACACTATAGTATAAGAGTGACACATTACCTCAGGTGTGACGCTATATAATAACACTATAGTATAAGAGTGACACATTACCTCAGGTGTGACGCTATATAATAACACTATAGTATAAGAGTGACACACTACTTCAGGTGTAAAGCTATATAATAACACTATAGTATAAGAGTGACACATTACCTCAGGTGTGACGCTATATAATAAACACTATAGTATAAGAGTGACACACTACTTCAGGTGTAAAGCTATATAACAACACTATAGTATAAGAGTGACACATTACCTCAGGTGTGACGCTATATAATAACACTATAGTATAATAGTGATACATTACTCAGGTGTGACGCTATATAATAACACTATAGTATAAGAGTGACACACTACTTCAGGTGTAAAGCTATATAACAACACTTAAGTATAAGAGTGACACATTAACTTAGTTGTGACGCTATATAATAACACTATAGTATAAGAGTGACACATTACCTCAGGTGTGACGCTATATAATAATACTACAGTATAAGAGTGATACATTACCTCAGGTGTGACGTTATATAATAACACTACAGTATAAGAGTGACACATTTACCTCAGGTGTGACGCTATATAATAACACTATAGTATAAGAGTGACACACTACTTCAGGTGTAAAGCTATAATAATAACACTATAGTATAAGAGTGACACACTACTTCAGGTGTAAAAGCTATATAATAACACTATAGTATAAGAGTGACACATTACCTCAGGTGTGACGCTATATAATAACACTATAGTATAAGAGTGATACATTACCTCAGGTGTGACGCTATATAATAAAACTATAGTATAAGCGTGACACATTACCTCAGGTGTGACGCTATATAATAACACTATAAGAGTGACACATTACCTCAGGTGTGACGCTATATAATAACACTACAGTATAAGAGTGATACATTACCTCAGGTGTGACGCTATATAATAACACTATAGTATAAGAGTGACACACTACTTCAGGTGTAAAGCTATATAATAACACTATAGTATAAGAGTGACACACTACTTCAGGTGTAAAGCTATATAACAACAATTAAGTATAAGAGTGACACATTAACTCAGTTGTGACGCTATATAATAACACTATAGTATAAGAGTGATACATTATCTCAGGTGTGACGCTATATAATAAAACTATAGTATAAGAGTGACACATTACCTCAGGTGTGACGCTATATAATAACACTATAGTATAAGAGTGACACATTACCTCAGGTGTGACGCTATATAATAACACTACAGTATAAGAGTGATACATTACCTCAGGTGTGGCGCTATATAATAACACTATAGTATAAGAGTGACACACTACTTCAGGTGTAAAGCTATATAACAACACTATAGTATAAGAGTGACACATTACCTCAGGTGTGACGCTATATAATAACACTATAGTATAATAGTGATACATTACCTCAGGTGTGACGCTATATAATAACACTATAGTATAAGAGTGACACACTACTTCAGGTGTAAAGCTATATAACAACACTTAAGTATAAGAGTGACACATTAACTTAGTTGTGACGCTATATAATAACACTATAGTATAAGAGTGACACATTACCTCAGGTGTGACGCTATATAATAATACTACAGTATAAGAGTGATACATTACCTCAGGTGTGACGTTATATAATAACACTACAGTATAAGAGTGACACATTACCTCAGGTGTGACGCTATATAATAACACTATAGTATAAGAGTGACACACTACTTCAGGTGTAAAGCTATATAATAACACTATAGTATAAGAGTGACACACTACTTCAGGTGTAAAGCTATATAATAACACTATAGTATAAGAGTGATACATTACCTCAAGTGTGACGCTATATAATAACACTATAGTATAAGAGTGACACATTACCTCAGGTGTGACGCTATATAATAACACTATAGTATAAGAGTGACACATTACCTCAGGTGTGACGCTATATAATAACATTATAGTATAATAGTGATACATTACCTCAGGTGTGACGCTATATAATAACACTATAGTATAAGAGTGATACATTACCTCAGGTGTGACGCTATATAATAACACTACAGTATAAGAGTGACACATTACCTCAGGTGTGACGCTATATAATAACACTATAGTATAAGAGTGATACATTACCTCAGGTGTGACGCTATATAATAAAACTATAGTATAAGAGTGACACATTACCTCAGGTGTGATGCTATATAATAACACTATAGTATAAGAGTGACACATTACCTCAGGTGTGACGCTATATAATAAAACTATAGTATAAGAGTGATACATTACCTCAGGTGTGACGCTATATAATAACACTATAGTATAAGAGTGACATATTACCTCAGTGTGACGCTATATAATAACACTATAGTATAAGAGTGACATATTACCTTATGTGTGACGCTATATAATAACACTATAGTATAAGAGTGATACATTACCTCAAGTGTGACGCTATATAAGAACACTATAGTATAAGAGTGACACATTACCTCAGGTGTGACGCTATATAATAATACTACAGTATAAGAGTGATACATTACCTCAGGTGTGACGTTATATAATAACACTACAGTATAAGAGTGACACATTACTTCAGGTGTGACGCTATATAATAACACTATAGTATAAGAGTGATACATTACCTCAAGTGTGACGCTATATAATAACACTATAGTATAAGAGTGACATATCACCTCAGGTGTGACGCTATATAATAACACTATAGTATAAGAGTGACACATTACCTCAGGTGTGACGCTATATAATAACACTACAGTATAAGAGTGATACATTACCTCAGGTGTGACGCTATATAATAACACTATAGTATAAGAGTGCCATATTACCTCAGTGTGACGCTATATAATAACACTATAGTATAAGAGTGACATATTACCTTAGGTGTGACGCTATATAATAACACTATAGTATAAGAGTGATACATTACCTCAAGTGTGACGCTATATAATAACACTATAGTATAAGAGTGACATATTACCTCAGGTGTGACGCTATATAATAACACTATAGTATAAGAGTGACACATTACCTCAGGTGTGACGCTATATAATAACACTACAGTATAAGAGTGATACATTACCTCAGGTGTGACGCTATATAATTTCACTACAGTATAAGAGTGACACATTACCTCAGGTGTGACGCTATATAATAACACTATAGTATAAGAGTGATACATTACCTCAGGTGTGACGCTATATAATAACACTATAGTATAAGAGTGACACACTACTTCAGGTGTAAAGCTATATAATAACACTATAGTATAAGAGTGACACACTACTTCAGGTGTAAAGCTATATAATAACACTATAGTATAAGAGTGACACATTACCTCAGGTGTGACGCTATATAATAACACTATAGTATAAGAGTGATACATTACCTCAGGTGTGACGCTATATAATAAAACTATAGTATAAGAGTGACACATTACCTCAGGTGTGACGCTATATAATAACAATATAAGAGTGACACATTACCTCAGGTGTGACGCTATATAATAACACTACAGTATAAGAGTGATACATTACCTCAGGTGTGACGCTATATAATAAAACAATAGTATAAGAGGGACACATTACCTCAGGTGTGACGCTATATAATAACACTATAGTATAAGAGTGACACATTACCTCAGGTGTGATGCTATATAATAACACTATAGTATAAGAGTGACACATTACCTCAGGTGTGACGCTATATAATAAAACTATAGTATAAGAGTGATACATTACCTCAGGTGTGACGCTATATAATAACACTATAGTATAAGAGTGACATATTACCTCAGTGTGACGCTATATAATAACACTATAGTATAAGAGTGACATATTACCTTAGGTGTGACGCTATATAATAACACTATAGTATAAGAGTGATACATTAGCTCAAGTGTGACGCTATATAAGAACACTATAGTATAAGAGTGACATATTACCTCAGGTGTGACGCTATATAATAACACTATAGTATAAGAGTGACACATTACCTCAGGTGTGACGCTATATAATAATACTACAGTATAAGAGTGATACATTACCTCAGGTGTGACGTTATATAATAACACTACAGTATAAGAGTGACACATTACCTCAGGTGTGACGCTATATAATAACACTATAGTATAAGAGTGACACACTACTTCAGGTGTAAAGCTATATAATAACACTATAGTATAAGAGTGACACACTACTTCAGGTGTAAAGCTATATAATAACACTATAGTATAAGAGTGACACACTACTTCAGGTGTAAAGCTATATAATAACACTATAGTATAAGAGTGATACATTACCTCAAGTGTGACGCTATATAATAACACTATAGTATAAGAGTGACATATTACCTCAGGTGTGACGCTATATAATAACACTATAGTATAAGAGTGACATTACCTCAGGTGTGACGCTATATAATAACATTATAGTATAATAGTGATACATTACCTCAGGTGTGACGCTATATAATAACACTATAGTATAAGAGTGATACATTACCTCAGGTGTGACGCTATATAATAACACTATAGTATAAGAGTGACACATTACCTCAGGTGTGACGCTATATAATAACACTATAGTATAAGAGTGACACATTACCTCAGGTGTGACGCTATATAATAACACTATAGTATAAGAGTGACACACTACTTCAGGTGTAAAGCTATATAATAACACTATAGTATAAGAGTGACACATTACCTCAGGTGTGACGCTATATAATAACACTATAGTATAAGAGTGATACATTACCTCAGGTGTGACGCTATATAATAACACTATAGTATAAGAGTGACACACTACTTCAGGTGTAAAGCTATATAATAACACTATAGTATAAGAGTGACACATTACCTCAGGTGTGACGCTATATAATAACACTATAGTATAAGAGTGATACATTACCTCAGGTGTGACGCTATATAATAAAACTATAGTATAAGAGTGACACATTACCTCAGGTGTGACGCTATATAATAACACTATAAGAGTGACACATTACCTCAGGTGTGACGCTATATAATAACACTACAGTATAAGAGTGATACATTACCTCAGGTGTGACGCTATATAATAACACTATAGTATAAGAGTGACACACTACTTCAGGTGTAAAGCTATATAATAACACTATAGTATAAGAGTGACACACTACTTCAGGTGTAAAGCTATATAACAACAATTAAGTATAAGAGTGACACATTAACTCAGTTGTGACGCTATATAATAACACTATAGTATAAGAGTGATACATTATCTCAGGTGTGACGCTATATAATAAAACTATAGTATAAGAGTGACACATTACCTCAGGTGTGACGCTATATAATAACACTATAGTATAAGAGTGACACATTACCTCAGGTGTGACGCTATATAATAACACTACAGTATAAGAGTGATACATTACCTCAGGTGTGGCGCTATATAATAACACTATAGTATAAGAGTGACACACTACTTCAGGTGTAAAGCTATATAACAACACTATAGTATAAGAGTGACACATTACCTCAGGTGTGACGCTATATAATAACACTATAGTATAATAGTGATACATTACCTCAGGTGTGACGCTATATAATAACACTATAGTATAAGAGTGACACACTACTTCAGGTGTAAAGCTATATAACAACACTTAAGTATAAGAGTGACACATTAACTTAGTTGTGACGCTATATAATAACACTATAGTATAAGAGTGACACATTACCTCAGGTGTGACGCTATATAATAATACTACAGTATAAGAGTGATACATTACCTCAGGTGTGACGTTATATAATAACACTACAGTATAAGAGTGACACATTACCTCAGGTGTGACGCTATATAATAACACTATAGTATAAGAGTGACACACTACTTCAGGTGTAAAGCTATATAATAACACTATAGTATAAGAGTGACACACTACTTCAGGTGTAAAGCTATATAATAACACTATAGTATAAGAGTGACACATTACCTCAGGTGTGACGCTATATAATAACACTATAGTATAAGAGTGATACATTACCTCAGGTGTGACGCTATATAATAAAACTATAGTATAAGCGTGACACATTACCTCAGGTGTGACGCTATATAATAACACTATAAGAGTGACACATTACCTCAGGTGTGACGCTATATAATAACACTACAGTATAAGAGTGATACATTACCTCAGGTGTGACGCTATATAATAACACTATAGTATAAGAGTGACACACTACTTCAGGTGTAAAGCTATATAATAACACTATAGTATAAGAGTGACACACTACTTCAGGTGTAAAGCTATATAACAACAATTAAGTATAAGAGTGACACATTAACTCAGTTGTGACGCTATATAATAACACTATAGTATAAGAGTGATACATTATCTCAGGTGTGACGCTATATAATAAAACTATAGTATAAGAGTGACACATTACCTCAGGTGTGACGCTATATAATAACACTATAGTATAAGAGTGACACATTACCTCAGGTGTGACGCTATATAATAACACTACAGTATAAGAGTGATACATTACCTCAGGTGTGGCGCTATATAATAACACTATAGTATAAGAGTGACACACTACTTCAGGTGTAAAGCTATATAACAACACTATAGTATAAGAGTGACACATTACCTCAGGTGTGACGCTATATAATAACACTATAGTATAATAGTGATACATTACCTCAGGTGTGACGCTATATAATAACACTATAGTATAAGAGTGACACACTACTTCAGGTGTAAAGCTATATAACAACACTTAAGTATAAGAGTGACACATTAACTTAGTTGTGACGCTATATAATAACACTATAGTATAAGAGTGACACATTACCTCAGGTGTGACGCTATATAATAATACTACAGTATAAGAGTGATACATTACCTCAGGTGTGACGTTATATAATAACACTACAGTATAAGAGTGACACATTACCTCAGGTGTGACGCTATATAATAACACTATAGTATAAGAGTGACACACTACTTCAGGTGTAAAGCTATATAATAACACTATAGTATAAGAGTGACACACTACTTCAGGTGTAAAGCTATATAATAACACTATAGTATAAGAGTGATACATTACCTCAAGTGTGACGCTATATAATAACACTATAGTATAAGAGTGACACATTACCTCAGGTGTGACGCTATATAATAACACTATAGTATAAGAGTGACACATTACCTCAGGTGTGACGCTATATAATAACATTATAGTATAATAGTGATACATTACCTCAGGTGTGACGCTATATAATAACACTATAGTATAAGAGTGATACATTACCTCAGGTGTGACGCTATATAATAACACTACAGTATAAGAGTGACACATTACCTCAGGTGTGACGCTATATAATAACACTATAGTATAAGAGTGATACATTACCTCAGGTGTGACGCTATATAATAAAACTATAGTATAAGAGTGACACATTACCTCAGGTGTGATGCTATATAATAACACTATAGTATAAGAGTGACACATTACCTCAGGTGTGACGCTATATAATAAAACTATAGTATAAGAGTGATACATTACCTCAGGTGTGACGCTATATAATAACACTATAGTATAAGAGTGACATATTACCTCAGTGTGACGCTATATAATAACACTATAGTATAAGAGTGACATATTACCTTAGGTGTGACGCTATATAATAACACTATAGTATAAGAGTGATACATTACCTCAAGTGTGACGCTATATAAGAACACTATAGTATAAGAGTGACACATTACCTCAGGTGTGACGCTATATAATAATACTACAGTATAAGAGTGATACATTACCTCAGGTGTGACGTTATATAATAACACTACAGTATAAGAGTGACACATTACTTCAGGTGTGACGCTATATAATAACACTATAGTATAAGAGTGATACATTACCTCAAGTGTGACGCTATATAATAACACTATAGTATAAGAGTGACATATCACCTCAGGTGTGACGCTATATAATAACACTATAGTATAAGAGTGACACATTACCTCAGGTGTGACGCTATATAATAACACTACAGTATAAGAGTGATACATTACCTCAGGTGTGACGCTATATAATAACACTATAGTATAAGAGTGCCATATTACCTCAGTGTGACGCTATATAATAACACTATAGTATAAGAGTGACATATTACCTTAGGTGTGACGCTATATAATAACACTATAGTATAAGAGTGATACATTACCTCAAGTGTGACGCTATATAATAACACTATAGTATAAGAGTGACATATTACCTCAGGTGTGACGCTATATAATAACACTATAGTATAAGAGTGACACATTACCTCAGGTGTGACGCTATATAATAACACTACAGTATAAGAGTGATACATTACCTCAGGTGTGACGCTATATAATTTCACTACAGTATAAGAGTGACACATTACCTCAGGTGTGACGCTATATAATAACACTATAGTATAAGAGTGATACATTACCTCAGGTGTGACGCTATATAATAACACTATAGTATAAGAGTGACACACTACTTCAGGTGTAAAGCTATATAATAACACTATAGTATAAGAGTGACACACTACTTCAGGTGTAAAGCTATATAATAACACTATAGTATAAGAGTGACACATTACCTCAGGTGTGACGCTATATAATAACACTATAGTATAAGAGTGATACATTACCTCAGGTGTGACGCTATATAATAAAACTATAGTATAAGAGTGACACATTACCTCAGGTGTGACGCTATATAATAACAATATAAGAGTGACACATTACCTCAGGTGTGACGCTATATAATAACACTACAGTATAAGAGTGATACATTACCTCAGGTGTGACGCTATATAATAAAACTATAGTATAAGAGTGACACATTACCTCAGGTGTGACGCTATATAATAACACTATAGTATAAGAGTGACACATTACCTCAGGTGTGATGCTATATAATAACACTATAGTATAAGAGTGACACATTACCTCAGGTGTGACGCTATATAATAAAACTATAGTATAAGAGTGATACATTACCTCAGGTGTGACGCTATATAATAACACTATAGTATAAGAGTGACATATTACCTCAGTGTGACGCTATATAATAACACTATAGTATAAGAGTGACATATTACCTTAGGTGTGACGCTATATAATAACACTATAGTATAAGAGTGATACATTACCTCAAGTGTGACGCTATATAATAACACTATAGTATAAGAGTGATACATTACCTCAGGTGTGACGCTATATAATAACACTATAGTATAAGAGTGATACATTACCTCAAGTGTGACGCTATATAATAACACTATAGTATAAGAGTGACATATTACCTCAGGTGTGACGCTATATAATAACACTACAGTATAAGAGTGATACATTACCTCAGGTGTGACGCTATATAATATCACTACAGTATAAGAGTGACACATTACCTCAGGTGTGACGCTATATAATAACACTATAGTATAAGAGTGACACATTACCTCAGGTGTGACGCTATATAATAACACTATAGTATAAGAGTGACACACTACTTCAGGTGTAAAGCTATATAATAACACTATAGTATAAGAGTGACACATTACCTCAGGTGTGACGCTATATAATAACACTATAGTATAAGAGTGATACATTACCTCAGGTGTGACGCTATATAATAACACTATAGTATAAGAGTGACACACTACTTCAGGTGTAAAGCTATATAATAACACTATAGTATAAGAGTGACACATTACCTCAGGTGTGACGCTATATAATAACACTATAGTATAAGAGTGATACATTACCTCAGGTGTGACGCTATATAATAAAACTATAGTATAAGAGTGACACATTACCTCAGGTGTGACGCTATATAATAACACTATAAGAGTGACACATTACCTCAGGTGTGACGCTATATAATAACACTACAGTATAAGAGTGATACATTACCTCAGGTGTGACGCTATATAATAACACTATAGTATAAGAGTGACACACTACTTCAGGTGTAAAGCTATATAATAACACTATAGTATAAGAGTGACACACTACTTCAGGTGTAAAGCTATATAACAACAATTAAGTATAAGAGTGACACATTAACTCAGTTGTGACGCTATATAATAACACTATAGTATAAGAGTGATACATTATCTCAGGTGTGACGCTATATAATAAAACTATAGTATAAGAGTGACATTACCTCAGGTGTGACGCTATATAATAACACTATAGTATAAGAGTGACACATTACCTCAGGTGTGACGCTATATAATAACACTACAGTATAAGAGTGATACATTACCTCAGGTGTGGCGCTATATAATAACACTATAGTATAAGAGTGACACACTACTTCAGGTGTAAAGCTATATAACAACACTATAGTATAAGAGTGACACATTACCTCAGGTGTGACGCTATATAATAACACTATAGTATAATAGTGATACATTACCTCAGGTGTGACGCTATATAATAACACTATAGTATAAGAGTGACACACTACTTCAGGTGTAAAGCTATATAACAACACTTAAGTATAAGAGTGACACATTACCTCAGGTGTGACGCTATATAATAACACTATAGTATAAGAGTGACACATTACCTCAGGTGTGACGCTATATAATAACACTACAGTATAAGAGTGATACATTACCTCAGGTGTGACGTTATATAATAACACTACAGTATAAGAGTGACACATTACCTCAGGTGTGACGCTATATAATAACACTATAGTATAAGAGTGACACACTACTTCAGGTGTAAAGCTATATAATAACACTATAGTATAAGAGTGACACACTACTTCAGGTGTAAAGCTATATAATAACACTATAGTATAAGAGTGATACATTACCTCAAGTGTGACGCTATATAATAACACTATAGTATAAGAGTGACATATTACCTCAGGTGTGACGCTATATAATAACACTATAGTATAAGAGTGACACATTACCTCAGGTGTGACGCTATATAATAACATTATAGTATAATAGTGATACATTACCTCAGGTGTGACGCTATATAATAACACTATAGTATAAGAGTGATACATTACCTCAGGTGTGACGCTATATAATAACACTACAGTATAAGAGTGACACATTACCTCAGGTGTGACGCTATATAATAACACTATAGTATAAGAGTGATACATTACCTCAGGTGTGACGCTATATAATAAAACTATAGTATAAGAGTGACACATTACCTCAGGTGTGATGCTATATAATAACACTATAGTATAAGAGTGACACATTACCTCAGGTGTGACGCTATATAATAAAACTATAGTATAAGAGTGATACATTACCTCAGGTGTGACGCTATATAATAACACTATAGTATAAGAGTGACATATTACCTCAGTGTGACGCTATATAATAACACTATAGTATAAGAGTGACATATTACCTTAGGTGTGACGCTATATAATAACACTATAGTATAAGAGTGATACATTACCTCAAGTGTGACGCTATATAAGAACACTATAGTATAAGAGTGACACATTACCTCAGGTGTGACGCTATATAATAATACTACAGTATAAGAGTGATACATTACCTCAGGTGTGACGTTATATAATAACACTACAGTATAAGAGTGACACATTACCTCAGGTGTGACGCTATATAATAACACTATAGTATAAGAGTGACACACTACTTCAGGTGTAAAGCTATATAATAACACTATAGTATAAGAGTGACACACTACTTCAGGTGTAAAGCTATATAATAACACTATAGTATAAGAGTGATACATTACCTCAAGTGTGACGCTATATAATAACACTATAGTATAAGAGTGACATATCACCTCAGGTGTGACGCTATATAATAACACTATAGTATAAGAGTGACACATTACCTCAGGTGTGACGCTATATAATAACACTACAGTATAAGAGTGATACATTACCTCAGGTGTGACGTTATATAATAACACTACAGTATAAGAGTGACACATTACTTCAGGTGTGACGCTATATAATAACACTATAGTATAAGAGTGATACATTACCTCAAGTGTGACGCTATATAATAACACTATAGTATAAGAGTGACATATCACCTCAGGTGTGACGCTATATAATAACACTATAGTATAAGAGTGACACATTACCTCAGGTGTGACGCTATATAATAACACTACAGTATAAGAGTGATACATTACCTCAGGTGTGACGCTATATAATAACACTATAGTATAAGAGTGCCATATTACCTCAGTGTGACGCTATATAATAACACTATAGTATAAGAGTGACATATTACCTTAGGTGTGACGCTATATAATAACACTATAGTATAAGAGTGATACATTACCTCAAGTGTGACGCTATATAATAACACTATAGTATAAGAGTGACATATTACCTCAGGTGTGACGCTATATAATAACACTATAGTATAAGAGTGACACATTACCTCAGGTGTGACGCTATATAATAACACTACAGTATAAGAGTGATACATTACCTCAGGTGTGACGCTATATAATTTCACTACAGTATAAGAGTGACACATTACCTCAGGTGTGACGCTATATAATAACACTATAGTATAAGAGTGATACATTACCTCAGGTGTGACGCTATATAATAACACTATAGTATAAGAGTGACACACTACTTCAGGTGTAAAGCTATATAATAACACTATAGTATAAGAGTGACACACTACTTCAGGTGTAAAGCTATATAATAACACTATAGTATAAGAGTGACACATTACCTCAGGTGTGACGCTATATAATAACACTATAGTATAAGAGTGATACATTACCTCAGGTGTGACGCTATATAATAAAACTATAGTATAAGAGTGACACATTACCTCAGGTGTGACGCTATATAATAACAATATAAGAGTGACACATTACCTCAGGTGTGACGCTATATAATAACACTACAGTATAAGAGTGATACATTACCTCAGGTGTGACGCTATATAATAAAACAATAGTATAAGAGGGACACATTACCTCAGGTGTGACGCTATATAATAACACTATAGTATAAGAGTGACACATTACCTCAGGTGTGATGCTATATAATAACACTATAGTATAAGAGTGACACATTACCTCAGGTGTGACGCTATATAATAAAACTATAGTATAAGAGTGATACATTACCTCAGGTGTGACGCTATATAATAACACTATAGTATAAGAGTGACATATTACCTCAGTGTGACGCTATATAATAACACTATAGTATAAGAGTGACATATTACCTTAGGTGTGACGCTATATAATAACACTATAGTATAAGAGTGATACATTAGCTCAAGTGTGACGCTATATAAGAACACTATAGTATAAGAGTGACATATTACCTCAGGTGTGACGCTATATAATAACACTATAGTATAAGAGTGACACATTACCTCAGGTGTGACGCTATATAATAATACTACAGTATAAGAGTGATACATTACCTCAGGTGTGACGTTATATAATAACACTACAGTATAAGAGTGACACATTACCTCAGGTGTGACGCTATATAATAACACTATAGTATAAGAGTGACACACTACTTCAGGTGTAAAGCTATATAATAACACTATAGTATAAGAGTGACACACTACTTCAGGTGTAAAGCTATATAATAACACTATAGTATAAGAGTGACACACTACTTCAGGTGTAAAGCTATATAATAACACTATAGTATAAGAGTGATACATTACCTCAAGTGTGACGCTATATAATAACACTATAGTATAAGAGTGACATATTACCTCAGGTGTGACGCTATATAATAACACTATAGTATAAGAGTGACATTACCTCAGGTGTGACGCTATATAATAACATTATAGTATAATAGTGATACATTACCTCAGGTGTGACGCTATATAATAACACTATAGTATAAGAGTGATACATTACCTCAGGTGTGACGCTATATAATAACACTATAGTATAAGAGTGACACATTACCTCAGGTGTGACGCTATATAATAACACTATAGTATAAGAGTGATACATTACCTCAGGTGTGACGCTATATAATAAAACTATAGTATAAGAGTGACACATTACCTCAGGTGTGATGCTATATAATAACACTATAGTATAAGAGTGACACATTACCTCAGGTGTGACGCTATATAATAAAACTATAGTATAAGAGTGATACATTACCTCAGGTGTGACGCTATATAATAACACTATAGTATAAGAGTGACATATTACCTCAGTGTGACGCTATATAATAACACTATAGTATAAGAGTGACATATTACCTTCGGTGTGACTCTATATAATAACACTATAGTATAAGAGTGATACATTACCTCAGGTGTGACGCTATATAAGAACACTATAGTATAAGAGTGACACATTACCTCAGGTGTGACGCTATATAATAATACTACAGTATAAGAGTGATACATTACCTCAGGTGTGACGTTATATAATAACACTACAGTATAAGAGTGACACATTACTTCAGGTGTGACGCTATATAATAACACTATAGTATAAGAGTGATACATTACCTCAAGTGTGACGCTATATAATAACACTATAGTATAAGAGTGACATATCACCTCAGGTGTGACGCTATATAATAACACTATAGTATAAGAGTGACACATTACCTCAGGTGTGACGCTATATAATAACACTACAGTATAAGAGTGATACATTACCTCAGGTGTGACGCTATATAATAACACTATAGTATAAGAGTGCCATATTACCTCAGTGTGACGCTATATAATAACACTATAGTATAAGAGTGACATATTACCTTAGGTGTGACGCTATATAATAACACTATAGTATAAGAGTGATACATTACCTCAAGTGTGACGCTATATAATAACACTATAGTATAAGAGTGACATATTACCTCAGGTGTGACGCTATATAATAACACTATAGTATAAGAGTGACACATTACCTCAGGTGTGACGCTATATAATAACACTACAGTATAAGAGTGATACATTACCTCAGGTGTGACGCTATATAATTTCACTACAGTATAAGAGTGACACATTACCTCAGGTGTGACGCTATATAATAACACTATAGTATAAGAGTGATACATTACCTCAGGTGTGACGCTATATAATAACACTATAGTATAAGAGTAACACACTACTTCAGGTGTAAAGCTATATAATAACACTATAGTATAAGAGTGACACACTACTTCAGGTGTAAAGCTATATAATAACACTATAGTATAAGAGTGACACATTACCTCAGGTGTGACGCTATATAATAACACTATAGTATAAGAGTGATACATTACCTCAGGTGTGACGCTATATAATAAAACTATAGTATAAGAGTGACACATTACCTCAGGTGTGACGCTATATAATAACAATATAAGAGTGACACATTACCTCAGGTGTGACGCTATATAATAACACTACAGTATAAGAGTGATACATTACCTCAGGTGTGACGCTATATAATAAAACTATAGTATAAGAGTGACACATTACCTCAGGTGTGACGCTATATAATAACACTATAGTATAAGAGTGACACATTACCTCAGGTGTGATGCTATATAATAACACTATAGTATAAGAGTGACACATTACCTCAGGTGTGACGCTATATAATAAAACTATAGTATAAGAGTGATACATTACCTCAGGTGTGACGCTATATAATAACACTATAGTATAAGAGTGACACATTACCTCAGGTGTGATGCTATATAATAACACTATAGTATAAGAGTGACACATTACCTCAGGTGTGACGCTATATAATAAAACTATAGTATAAGAGTGATACATTACCTCAGGTGTGACGCTATATAATAACACTATAGTATAAGAGTGACATATTACCTCAGTGTGACGCTATATAATAACACTATAGTATAAGAGTGACATATTACCTTAGGTGTGACGCTATATAATAACACTATAGTATAAGAGTGATACATTAGCTCAAGTGTGACGCTATATAAGAACACTATAGTATAAGAGTGACATATTACCTCAGGTGTGACGCTATATAATAACACTATAGTATAAGAGTGACACATTACCTCAGGTGTGACGCTATATAATAATACTACAGTATAAGAGTGATACATTACCTCAGGTGTGACGTTATATAATAACACTACAGTATAAGAGTGACACATTACCTCAGGTGTGACGCTATATAATAACACTATAGTATAAGAGTGACACACTACTTCAGGTGTAAAGCTAAATAATAACACTATAGTATAAGAGTGACACACTACTTCAGGTGTAAAGCTATATAATAACACTATAGTATAAGAGTGACACATTACCTCAGGTGTGACGCTATATAATAACACTATAGTATAAGAGTGACACATTACCTCAGGTGTGACGCTATATAATAATACTACAGTATAAGAGTGATACATTACCTCAGGTGTGACGTTATATAATAACACTACAGTATAAGAGTGATACATTACCTCAGGTGTGACGCTATATAATAACACTATAGTATAAGAGTGACACACTACTTCAGGTGTAAAGCTATATAATAACACTATAGTATAAGAGTGACACACTACTTCAGGTGTAAAGCTATATAATAACACTATAGTATAAGAGTGATACATTACCTCAGGTGTGACGCTATATAATAACACTATAGTATAAGAGTGACATATTACCTCAGGTGTGACGCTATATAATAACACTATAGTATAAGAGTGACACATTACCTCAGTGTGACGCTATATAATAACACTATAGTATAAGAGTGACATATTACCTTAGGTGTGACGCTATATAATAACACTATAGTATAAGAGTGATACATTACCTCAAGTGTGACGCTATATAATAACACTATAGTATAAGAGTGACATATTACCTCAGTGTGACGCTATATAATAACACTATAGTATAAGAGTGACATATTACCTTAGGTGTGACACTATATAATAACACTATAGTATAAGAGTGATACATTACCTCAAGTGTGACGCTATATAATAACACTATAGTATAAGAGTGACACATTACCTCAGGTGTGACGCTATATAATATCACTACAGTATAAGAGTGACACATTACCTCAGGTGTGACGCTATATAATAACACTATAGTATAAGAGTGATACATTACCTCAGGTGTGACGCTATATAATAACACTATAGTATAAGAGTGACATATTACCTCAGGTGTGACGCTATATAATAACACTATAGTATAAGAGTGATACATTACCTCAAGTGTGACGCTATATAATAACACTATAGTATAAGAGTGACATATTACCTCAGGTGTGACGCTATATAATAACACTATAGTATAAGAGTGACACATTACCTCAGGTGTGACGCTATATAATAATACTACAGTATAAGAGTGATACATTACCTCAGGTGTGACGCTATATAATAACACTACAGTATAAGAGTGATACATTACCTCAGGTGTGACGCTATATAATAACACTATAGTATAAGAGTGACACACTACTTCAGGTGTAAAGCTATATAACAACACTATAGTATAAGAGTGACACATTACCTCAGGTGTGACGCTATATAATAACACTATAGTATAATAGTGATACATTACCTCAGGTGTGACGCTATATAATAACACTATAGTATAAGAGTGATACATTACCTCAGGTGTGACGCTATATAATAACACTACAGTATAAGAGTGACACATTACCTCAGGTGTGACGCTATATAATAAAACTATAGTATAAGAGTGACACATTACCTCAGGTGTGACGCTATATAATAACACTATAGTATAAGAGTGACACATTACCTCAGGTGTGACGCTATATAATAACACTATAGTATAAGAGTGATACATTACCTCAGGTGTGACGCTATATAATAAAACTATAGTATAAGAGTGACACATTACCTCAGGTGTGACGCTATATAATAACACTATAGTATAAGAGTGACACATTACCTCAGGTGTGATGCTATATAATAACACTATAGTATAAGAGTGACACATTACCTCAGGTGTGACGCTATATAATAAAACTATAGTATAAGAGTGATACATTACCTCAGGTGTGACGCTATATAATAACACTATAGTATAAGAGTGACATATTACCTCAGTGTGACGCTATATAATAACACTATAGTATAAGAGTGACATATTACCTTAGGTGTGACGCTAAATAATAACACTATAGTATAAGAGTGATACATTACCTCAAGTGTGACGCTATATAAGAACACTATAGTATAAGAGTGACATATTACCTCAGGTGTGACGCTATATAATAACACTATAGTATAAGAGTGACACATTACCTCAGGTGTGACGCTATATAATAATACTACAGTATAAGAGTGATACATTACCTCAGGTGTGACGTTATATAATAACACTACAGTATAAGAGTGACACATTACTTCAGGTGTGACGCTATATAATAACACTATAGTATAAGAGTGATACATTACCTCAAGTGTGACGCTATATAATAACACTATAGTATAAGAGTGACACATTACCTCAGGTGTGACGCTATATAATAACACTACAGTATAAGAGTGATACATTACCTCAGGTGTGACGCTATATAATAACACTACAGTATAAGAGTGACACATTACCTCAGGTGTGACGCTATATAATAACACTATAGTATAAGAGTGATACATTACCTCAGGTGTGACGCTATATAATAAAACTATAGTATAAGAGTGATACATTACCTCAGGTGTGACGCTATATAATAAAACTATAGTATAAGAGTGACACATTACCTCAGGTGTGACGCTATATAATAACACTATAGTATAAGAGTGATACATTACCTCAAGTGTGACGCTATATAATAACACTATAGTATAAGAGTGACATATCACCTCAAGTGTGACGCTATATAATAACACTATAGTATAAGAGTGACACATTACCTCAGGTGTGACGCTATATAATATCACTACAGTATAAGAGTGACACATTACCTCAGGTGTGACGCTATATAATAACACTATAGTATAAGAGTGATACATTACCTCAGGTGTGACGCTATATAATAACACTATAGTATAAGAGTGACATATTACCTCAGGTGTGACGCTATATAATAACACTATAGTATAAGAGTGATACATTACCTCAAGTGTGACGCTATATAAGAACACTATAGTATAAGAGTGACATATTACCTCAGGTGTGACGCTATATAATAACACTATAGTATAAGAGTGACACATTACCTCAGGTGTGACGCTATATAATAATACTACAGTATAAGAGTGATACATTACCTCAGGTGTGACGTTATATAATAACACTACAGTATAAGAGTGACACATTACTTCAGGTGTGACGCTATATAATAACACTATAGTATAAGAGTGATACATTACCTCAAGTGTGACGCTATATAATAACACTATAGTATAAGAGTGACATATCACCTCCGGTGTGACGCTATATAATAACACTATAGTATAAGAGTGACACATTACCTCAGGTGTGACGCTATATAATAACACTACAGTATAAGAGTGATACATTACCTCAGGTGTGACGCTATATAATAACACTACAGTATAAGAGTGACACATTACCTCAGGTGTGACGCTATATAATAACACTATAGTATAAGAGTGATACATTACCTCAGGTGTGACGCTATATAATAAAACTATAGTATAAGAGTGACACATTACCTCAGGTGTGACGCTATATAATAACACTATAGTATAAGAGTGACACATTACCTCAGGTGTGACGCTATATAATAACACTACAGTATAAGAGTGATACATTACCTCAGGTGTGACGCTATATAATAACACTATAGTATAAGAGTGCCATATTACCTCAGTGTGACGCTATATAATAACACTATAGTATAAGAGTGACATATTACCTTAGGTGTGACGCTATATAATAACACTATAGTATAAGAGTGATACATTACCTCAAGTGTGACGCTATATAATAACACTATAGTATAAGAGTGACATATTACCTCAGGTGTGACGCTATATAATAACACTATAGTATAAGAGTGACACATTACCTCAGGTGTGACGCTATATAATAACACTATAGTATAAGAGTGATACATTACCTCAGGTGTGACGCTATATAATATCACTACAGTATAAGAGTGACACATTACCTCAGGTGTGACGCTATATAATAACACTATAGTATAAGAGTGATACATTACCTCAGGTGTGACGCTATATAATAACACTATAGTATAAGAGTGACACACTACTTCAGGTGTAAAGCTATATAATAACACTATAGTATAAGAGTGACACACTACTTCAGGTGTAAAGCTATATAATAACACTATAGTATAAGAGTGACACATTACCTCAGGTGTGACGCTATATAATAACACTATAGTATAAGAGTGATACATTACCTCAGGTGTGACGCTATATAATAAAACTATAGTATAAGAGTGACACATTACCTCAGGTGTGACGCTATATAATAACACTATAAGAGTGACACATTACCTCAGGTGTGACGCTATATAATAACACTACAGTATAAGAGTGATACATTACCTCAGGTGTGACGCTATATAATAACACTATAGTATAAGAGTGACACACTACTTCAGGTGTAAAGCTATATAATAACACTATAGTATAAGAGTGACACACTACTTCAGGTGTAAAGCTATATAACAACAATTAAGTATAAGAGTGACACATTAACTCAGTTGTGACGCTATATAATAACACTATAGTATAAGAGTGATACATTACCTCAGGTGTGACGCTATATAATAAAACTATAGTATAAGAGTGACACATTACCTCAGGTGTGACGCTATATAATAACACTATAGTATAAGAGTGACACATTACCTCAGGTGTGACGCTATATAATAACACTACAGTATAAGAGTGATACATTACCTCAGGTGTGGCGCTATATAATAACACTATAGTATAAGAGTGACACACTACTTCAGGTGTAAAGCTATATAACAACACTATAGTATAAGAGTGACACATTACCTCAGGTGTGACGCTATATAATAACACTATAGTATAAGAGTGACACATTACCTCAGGTGTGACGCTATATAATAATACTACAGTATAAGAGTGATACATTACCTCAGGTGTGACGTTATATAATAACACTACAGTATAAGAGTGACACATTACCTCAGGTGTGACGCTATATAATAACACTATAGTATAAGAGTGACACACTACTTCAGGTGTAAAGCTATATAATAACACTATAGTATAAGAGTGATACATTACCTCAAGTGTGACGCTATATAATAACACTATAGTATAAGAGTGACATATTACCTCAGGTGTGACGCTATATAATAACACTATAGTATAAGAGTGACACATTACCTCAGGTGTGACGCTATATAATAACATTACAGTATAATAGTGATACATTACCTCAGGTGTGACGCTATATAATAACACTATAGTATAAGAGTGATACATTACCTCAGGTGTGACGCTATATAATAACACTACAGTATAAGAGTGACACATTACCTCAGGTGTGACGCTATATAATAACACTATAGTATAAGAGTGATACATTACCTCAGGTGTGACGCTATATAATAAAACTATAGTATAAGAGTGACACATTACCTCAGGTGTGACGCTATATAATAACACTATAGTATAAGAGTGACACATTACCTCAGGTGTGATGCTATATAATAACACTATAGTATAAGAGTGACACATTACCTCAGGTGTGACGCTATATAATAAAACTATAGTATAAGAGTGATACATTACCTCAGGTGTGACGCTTTATAACAACACTATAGTATAAGAGTGACATATTACCTCAGTGTGACGCTATATAATAACACTATAGTATAAGAGTGACATATTACCTTAGGTGTGACGCTATATAATAACACTATAGTATAAGAGTGATACATTACCTCAAGTGTGACGCTATATAAGAACACTATAGTATAAGAGTGACATATCACCTCAGGTGTGACGCTATATAATAACACTATAGTATAAGAGTGACACATTACCTCAGGTGTGACGCTATATAATAACACTACAGTATAAGAGTGATACATTACCTCAGGTGTGACGCTATATAATAACACTATAGTATAAGAGTGCCATATTACCTCAGTGTGACGCTATATAATAACACTATAGTATAAGAGTGACATATTACCTTAGGTGTGACGCTATATAATAACACTATAGTATAAGAGTGATACATTACCTCAGGTGTGACGCTATATAATAAAACTATAGTATAAGAGTGACACATTACCTCAGGTGTGACGCTATATAATAACACTATAAGAGTGACACATTACCTCAGGTGTGACGCTATATAATAACACTACAGTATAAGAGTGATACATTACCTCAGGTGTGACGCTATATAATAACACTATAGTATAAGAGTGACACACTACTTCAGGTGTAAAGCTATATAATAACACTATAGTATAAGAGTGACACACTACTTCAGGTGTAAAGCTATATAACAACAATTAAGTATAAGAGTGACACATTAACTCAGTTGTGACGCTATATAATAACACTATAGTATAAGAGTGATACATTACCTCAGGTGTGACGCTATATAATAAAACTATAGTATAAGAGTGACACATTACCTCAGGTGTGACGCTATATAATAACACTACAGTATAAGAGTGACACATTACCTCAGGTGTGACGCTATATAATAACACTATAGTATAAGAGTGACACACTACTTCAGGTGTAAAGCTATATAATAACACTATAGTATAAGAGTGACACACTACTTCAGGTGTAAAGCTATATAATAACACTATAGTATAAGAGTGATACATTACCTCAGGTGTGACGCTATATAATAACACTATAGTATAAGAGTGACATATTACCTCAGTGTGACGCTATATAAAAACACTATAGTATAAGAGTGACATATTACCTTAGGTGTGACGCTATATAATAACACTATAGTATAAGAGTGATACATTACCTCAAGTGTGACGCTATATAATAACACTATAGTATAAGAGTGACATATTACCTCAGTGTGACGCTATATAATAACACTATAGTATAAGAGTGACATATTACCTTAGGTGTGACGCTATATAATAACACTATAGTATAAGAGTGACACATTACCTCAGGTGTGACGCTATATAATAATACTACAGTATAAGAGTGATACATTACCTCAGGTGTGACGTTATATAATAACACTACAGTATAAGAGTGACACATTACCTCAGGTGTGACGCTATATAATAACACTATAGTATAAGAGTGAGACACTACTTCAGGTGTAAAGCTATATAATAACACTATAGTATAAGAGTGATACATTACCTCAAGTGTGACGCTATATAATAACACTATAGTATAAGAGTGACATATTACCTCAGGTGTGACGCTATATAATAACACTATAGTATAAGAGTGACACATTACCTCAGGTGTGACGCTATATAATAACATTACAGTATAATAGTGATACATTACCTCAGGTGTGACGCTATATAATAACACTATAGTATAAGAGTGATACATTACCTCAGGTGTGACGCTATATAATAACACTACAGTATAAGAGTGACACATTACCTCAGGTGTGACGCTATATAATAACACTATAGTATAAGAGTGATACATTACCTCAGGTGTGACGCTATATAATAAAACTATAGTATAAGAGTGACACATTACCTCAGGTGTGACGCTATATAATAACACTATAGTATAAGAGTGACACATTACCTCAGGTGTGATGCTATATAATAACACTATAGTATAAGAGTGACACATTACCTCAGGTGTGACGCTATATAATAAAACTATAGTATAAGAGTGATACATTACCTCAGGTGTGACGCTTTATAATAACACTATAGTATAAGAGTGACATATTACCTCAGTGTGACGCTATATAATAACACTATAGTATAAGAGTGACATATTACCTTAGGTGTGACGCTATATAATAACACTATAGTATAAGAGTGATACATTACCTCAAGTGTGACGCTATATAAGAACACTATAGTATAAGAGTGACATATCACCTCAGGTGTGACGCTATATAATAACACTATAGTATAAGAGTGACACATTACCTCAGGTGTGACGCTATATAATAACACTACAGTATAAGAGTGATACATTACCTCAGGTGTGACGCTATATAATAACACTATAGTATAAGAGTGCCATATTACCTCAGTGTGACGCTATATAATAACACTATAGTATAAGAGTGACATATTACCTTAGGTGTGACGCTATATAATAACACTATAGTATAAGAGTGATACATTACCTCAAGTGTGACGCTATATAATAACACTATAGTATAAGAGTGACATATTACCTCAGGTGTGACGCTATATAATAACACTATAGTATAAGAGTGACACATTACCTCAGGTGTGACGCTATATAATAACACTACAGTATAAGAGTGATACATTACCTCAGGTGTGACGCTATATAATATCACTATAGTATAAGAGTGATACATTACCTCAGGTGTGACGCTATATAATAACACTATAGTATAAGAGTGACACATTACCTCAGGTGTGACGCTATATAATAACACTATAGTATAAGAGTGATACATTACCTCAGGTGTGACGCTATATAATAAAACTATAGTATAAGAGTGACACATTACCTCAGGTGTGACGCTATATAATAACACTATAAGAGTGACACATTACCTCAGGTGTGACGCTATATAATAACACTACAGTATAAGAGTGATACATTACCTCAGGTGTGACGCTATATAATAACACTATAGTATAAGAGTGACACACTACTTCAGGTGTAAAGCTATATAATAACACTATAGTATAAGAGTGACACACTACTTCAGGTGTAAAGCTATATAACAACAATTAAGTATAAGAGTGACACATTAACTCAGTTGTGACGCTATATAATAACACTATAGTATAAGAGTGATACATTACCTCAGGTGTGACGCTATATAATAAAACTATAGTATAAGAGTGACACATTACCTCAGGTGTGACGCTATATAATAACACTACAGTATAAGAGTGACACATTACCTCAGGTGTGACGCTATATAATAACACTATAGTATAAGAGTGACACACTACTTCAGGTGTAAAGCTATATAATAACACTATAGTATAAGAGTGACACACTACTTCAGGTGTAAAGCTATATAATAACACTATAGTATAAGAGTGATACATTACCTCAGGTGTGACGCTATATAATAACACTATAGTATAAGAGTGACATATTACCTCAGTGTGACGCTATATAAAAACACTATAGTATAAGAGTGACATATTACCTTAGGTGTGACGCTATATAATAACACTATAGTATAAGAGTGATACATTACCTCAAGTGTGACGCTATATAATAACACTATAGTATAAGAGTGACATATTACCTCAGTGTGACGCTATATAATAACACTATAGTATAAGAGTGACATATTACCTTAGGTGTGACGCTATATAATAACACTATAGTATAAGAGTGATACATTACCTCAAGTGTGACGCTATATAATAACACTATAGTATAAGAGTGACATATTACCTTAGGTGTGACGCTATATAATAACACTATAGTATAAGAGTGATACATTACCTCAAGTGTGACGCTATATAATAACACTATAGTATAAGAGTGACACATTACCTCAGGTGTGACGCTATATAATAACAATATAGTATAAGAGTGACATATTACCTCAGTGTGACGCTATATAATAACACTATAGTATAAGAGTGACATATTACCTTAGGTGTGACGCTATATAATAACACTATAGTATAAGAGTGATACATTACCTCAAGTGTGACGCTATATAATAAAACTATAGTATAAGAGTGATACATTACCTCAGGTGTGACGCTATATAATAACACTATAGTAGAAGAGTGCCATATTACCTCAGTGTGACGCTATATAATAACACTATAGTATAAGAGTGACATATTACCTTAGGTGTGACGCTATATAATAACACTATAGTATAAGAGTGATACATTACCTCAAGTGTGACGCTATATAATAACACTATAGTATAAGAGTGACATTACCTCAGGTGTGACGCTATATAATATCACTACAGTATAAGAGTGACACACTACTTCAGGTGTAAAGCTATATAATAACACTATAGTATAAGAGTGACACATTACCTCAGGTGTGACGCTATATAATAACACTATAGTATAAGAGTGACATATTACCTCAGTGTGACGCTATATAATAACACTATAGTATAAGAGTGACATATTACCTTAGGTGTGACGCTATATAATAACACTATAGTATAAGAGTGATACATTACCTCAAGTGTGACGCTATATAATAAAACTATAGTATAAGAGTGATACATTACCTCAGGTGTGACGCTATATAATAACACTATAGTATAAGAGTGACACATTACCTCAGGTGTGACGCTATATAATAACACTACAGTATAAGAGTGATACATTACCTCAGGTGTGACGCTATATAATATCACTACAGTATAAGAGTGACACATTACCTCAGGTGTGACGCTATATAATAACACTATAGTATAAGAGTGATACATTACCTCAGGTGTGACGCTATATAATAACACTATAGTATAAGAGTGACACACTACTTCAGGTGTAAAGCTATATAACAACACTATAGTATAAGAGTGACACATTACCTCAGGTGTGACGCTATATAATAACACTATAGTATAATAGTGATACATTACCTCAGGTGTGACGCTATATAATAACACTATAGTATAAGAGTGATACATTACCTCAGGTGTGACGCTATATAATAACACTACAGTATAAGAGTGACACATTACCTCAGGTGTGACGCTATATAATAACACTATAGTATAAGAGTGATACATTACCTCAGGTGTGACGCTATATAATAAAACTATAGTATAAGAGTGACACATTACCTCAGGTGTGACGCTATATAATAACACTATAGTATAAGAGTGACACATTACCTCAGGTGTGATGCTATATAATAACACTATAGTATAAGAGTGACACATTACCTCAGGTGTGACGCTATATAATAACACTATAGTATAAGAGTGACATATTACCTCAGTGTGACGCTATATAATAACACTATAGTATAAGAGTGACATATTACCTTAGGTGTGACGCTATATAATAACACTATAGTATAAGAGTGATACATTACCTCAAGTGTGACGCTATATAAGAACACTATAGTATAAGAGTGACATATTACCTCAGGTGTGACGCTATATAATAACACTATAGTATAAGAGTGACACATTACCTCAGGTGTGACGCTATATAATAATACTACAGTATAAGAGTGATACATTACCTCAGGTGTGACGTTATATAATAACACTACAGTATAAGAGTGACACATTACTTCAGGTGTGACGCTATATAATAACACTATAGTATAAGAGTGATACATTACCTCAAGTGTGACGCTATATAATAACACTATAGTATAAGAGTGACATATCACCTCCGGTGTGACGCTATATAATAACACTATAGTATAAGAGTGACACATTACCTCAGGTGTGACGCTATATAATAACACTACAGTATAAGAGTGATACATTACCTCAGGTGTGACGCTATATAATAACACTACAGTATAAGAGTGACACATTACCTCAGGTGTGACGCTATATAATAACACTATAGTATAAGAGTGATACATTACCTCAGGTGTGACGCTATATAATAAAACTATAGTATAAGAGTGACACATTACCTCAGGTGTGACGCTATATAATAACACTATAGTATAAGAGTGACACATTACCTCAGGTGTGACGCTATATAATAACACTACAGTATAAGAGTGATACATTACCTCAGGTGTGACGCTATATAATAACACTATAGTATAAGAGTGCCATATTACCTCAGTGTGACGCTATATAATAACACTATAGTATAAGAGTGACATATTACCTTAGGTGTGACGCTATATAATAACACTATAGTATAAGAGTGATACATTACCTCAAGTGTGACGCTATATAATAACACTATAGTATAAGAGTGACATATTACCTCAGGTGTGACGCTATATAATAACACTATAGTATAAGAGTGACACATTACCTCAGGTGTGACGCTATATAATAACACTACAGTATAAGAGTGATACATTACCTCAGGTGTGACGCTATATAATATCACTACAGTATAAGAGTGACACATTACCTCAGGTGTGACGCTATATAATAACACTATAGTATAAGAGTGATACATTACCTCAGGTGTGACGCTATATAATAACACTATAGTATAAGAGTGACACACTACTTCAGGTGTAAAGCTATATAATAACACTATAGTATAAGAGTGACACACTACTTCAGGTGTAAAGCTATATAATAACACTATAGTATAAGAGTGACACATTACCTCAGGTGTGACGCTATATAATAACACTATAGTATAAGAGTGATACATTACCTCAGGTGTGACGCTATATAATAACACTATAGTATAAGAGTGACACACTACTTCAGGTGTAAAGCTATATAATAACACTATAGTATAAGAGTGACACATTACCTCAGGTGTGACGCTATATAATAACACTATAGTATAAGAGTGACACATTACCTCAGGTGTGATGCTATATAATAACACTATAGTATAAGAGTGACACATTACCTCAGGTGTGACGCTATATAATAACACTATAGTATAAGAGTGACATATTACCTCAGTGTGACGCTATATAATAACACTATAGTATAAGAGTGACATATTACCTTAGGTGTGACGCTATATAATAACACTATAGTATAAGAGTGATACATTACCTCAAGTGTGACGCTATATAAGAACACTATAGTATAAGAGTGACATATTACCTCAGGTGTGACGCTATATAATAACACTATAGTATAAGAGTGACACATTACCTCAGGTGTGACGCTATATAATAATACTACAGTATAAGAGTGATACATTACCTCAGGTGTGACGTTATATAATAACACTACAGTATAAGAGTGACACATTACTTCAGGTGTGACGCTATATAATAACACTATAGTATAAGAGTGATACATTACCTCAAGTGTGACGCTATATAATAACACTATAGTATAAGAGTGACATATCACCTCCGGTGTGACGCTATATAATAACACTATAGTATAAGAGTGACACATTACCTCAGGTGTGACGCTATATAATAACACTACAGTATAAGAGTGATACATTACCTCAGGTGTGACGCTATATAATAACACTACAGTATAAGAGTGACACATTACCTCAGGTGTGACGCTATATAATAACACTATAGTATAAGAGTGATACATTACCTCAGGTGTGACGCTATATAATAAAACTATAGTATAAGAGTGACACATTACCTCAGGTGTGACGCTATATAATAACACTATAGTATAAGAGTGACACATTACCTCAGGTGTGACGCTATATAATAACACTACAGTATAAGAGTGATACATTACCTCAGGTGTGACGCTATATAATAACACTATAGTATAAGAGTGCCATATTACCTCAGTGTGACGCTATATAATAACACTATAGTATAAGAGTGACATATTACCTTAGGTGTGACGCTATATAATAACACTATAGTATAAGAGTGATACATTACCTCAAGTGTGACGCTATATAATAACACTATAGTATAAGAGTGACATATTACCTCAGGTGTGACGCTATATAATAACACTATAGTATAAGAGTGACACATTACCTCAGGTGTGACGCTATATAATAACACTACAGTATAAGAGTGATACATTACCTCAGGTGTGACGCTATATAATATCACTACAGTATAAGAGTGACACATTACCTCAGGTGTGACGCTATATAATAACACTATAGTATAAGAGTGATACATTACCTCAGGTGTGACGCTATATAATAACACTATAGTATAAGAGTGACACACTACTTCAGGTGTAAAGCTATATAATAACACTATAGTATAAGAGTGACACACTACTTCAGGTGTAAAGCTATATAATAACACTATAGTATAAGAGTGACACATTACCTCAGGTGTGACGCTATATAATAACACTATAGTATAAGAGTGATACATTACCTCAGGTGTGACGCTATATAATAACACTATAGTATAAGAGTGACACACTACTTCAGGTGTAAAGCTATATAATAACACTATAGTATAAGAGTGACACATTACCTCAGGTGTGACGCTATATAATAACACTATAGTATAAGAGTGATACATTACCTCAGGTGTGACGCTATATAATAACACTATAAGAGTGACACATTACCTCAGGTGTGACGCTATATAATAACACTACAGTATAAGAGTGATACATTACCTCAGGTGTGACGCTATATAATAACACTATAGTATAAGAGTGACACACTACTTCAGGTGTAAAGCTATATAATAACACTATAGTATAAGAGTGACAAACTACTTCAGGTGTAAAGCTATATAACAACAATTAAGTATAAGAGTGACACATTAACTCAGTTGTGACGCTATATAATAACACTATAGTATAAGAGTGATACATTACCTCAGGTGTGACGCTATATAATAAAACTATAGTATAAGAGTGACACATTACCTCAGGTGTGACGCTATATAATAACACTATAGTATAAGAGTGACACATTACCACAGGTGTGACGCTATATAATAACACTACAGTATAAGAGTGATACATTACCTCAGGTGTGGCGCTATATAATAACACTATAGTATAAGAGTGACACACTACTTCAGGTGTAAAGCTATATAACAACACTATAGTATAAGAGTGACACATTACCTCAGGTGTGGCGCTATATAATAACACTATAGTATAAGAGTGACACACTACTTCAGGTGTAAAGCTATATAACAACACTATAGTATAAGAGTGACATTACCTCAGGTGTGACGCTATATAATAACACTATAGTATAATAGTGATACATTACCTCAGGTGTGACGCTATATAATAATACTACAGTATAAGAGTGATACATTACCTCAGGTGTGACGTTATATAATAACACTACAGTATAAGAGTGACACATTACCTCAGGTGTGACGCTATATAATAACACTATAGTATAAGAGTGACACACTACTTCAGGTGTAAAGCTATATAATAACACTATAGTATAAGAGTGACACACTACTTCAGGTGTAAAGCTATATAATAACACTATAGTATAAGAGTGACACATTACCTCAGGTGTGACGCTATATAATAACACTATAGTATAAGAGTGACACATTACCTCAGGTGTGACGCTATATAATAATACTACAGTATAAGAGTGATACATTACCTCAGGTGTGACGTTATATAATAACACTACAGTATAAGAGTGACACATTACCTCAGGTGTGACGCTATATAATAACACTATAGTATAAGAGTGACACACTACTTCAGGTGTAAAGCTATATAATAACACTATAGTATAAGAGTGATACATTACCTCAAGTGTGACGCTATATAATAACACTATAGTATAAGAGTGACATATTACCTCAGGTGTGACGCTATATAATAACACTATAGTATAAGAGTGACACATTACCTCAGGTGTGACGCTATATAATAACATTACAGTATAATAGTGATACATTACCTCAGGTGTGACGCTATATAATAACACTATAGTATAAGAGTGATACATTACCTCAGGTGTGACGCTATATAATAACACTACAGTATAAGAGTGACACATTACCTCAGGTGTGACGCTATATAATAACACTATAGTATAAGAGTGATACATTACCTCAGGTGTGACGCTATATAATAAAACTATAGTATAAGAGTGACACATTACCTCAGGTGTGACGCTATATAATAACACTATAGTATAAGAGTGACACATTACCTCAGGTGTGATGCTATATAATAACACTATAGTATAAGAGTGACACATTACCTCAGGTGTGACGCTATATAATAAAACTATAGTATAAGAGTGATACATTACCTCAGGTGTGACGCTTTATAATAACACTATAGTATAAGAGTGACATATTACCTCAGTGTGACGCTATATAATAACACTATAGTATAAGAGTGACATATTACCTTAGGTGTGACGCTATATAATAACACTATAGTATAAGAGTGATACATTACCTCAAGTGTGACGCTATATAAGAACACTATAGTATAAGAGTGACATATTACCTCAGGTGTGACGCTATATAATAACACTATAGTATAAGAGTGACACATTACCTCAGGTGTGACGCTATATAATAACACTACAGTATAAGAGTGATACATTACCTCAGGTGTGACGCTATATAATATCACTATAGTATAAGAGTGATACATTACCTCAGGTGTGACGCTATATAATAACACTATAGTATAAGAGTGACACATTACCTCAGGTGTGACGCTATATAATAACACTATAGTATAAGAGTGATACATTACCTCAGGTGTGACGCTATATAATAAAACTATAGTATAAGAGTGACACATTACCTCAGGTGTGACGCTATATAATAACACTATAAGAGTGACACATTACCTCAGGTGTGACGCTATATAATAACACTACAGTATAAGAGTGATACATTACCTCAGGTGTGACGCTATATAATAACACTATAGTATAAGAGTGACACACTACTTCAGGTGTAAAGCTATATAATAACACTATAGTATAAGAGTGACACACTACTTCAGGTGTAAAGCTATATAACAACAATTAAGTATAAGAGTGACACATTAACTCAGTTGTGACGCTATATAATAACACTATAGTATAAGAGTGATACATTACCTCAGGTGTGACGCTATATAATAAAACTATAGTATAAGAGTGACACATTACCTCAGGTGTGACGCTATATAATAACACTATAGTATAAGAGTGACACATTACCTCAGGTGTGACGCTATATAATAACACTACAGTATAAGAGTGATACATTACCTCAGGTGTGGCGCTATATAATAACACTATAGTATAAGAGTGACACACTACTTCAGGTGTAAAGCTATATAACAACACTATAGTATAAGAGTGACACATTACCTCAGGTGTGACGCTATATAATAACACTATAGTATAATAGTGATACATTACCTCAGGTGTGACGCTATATAATAACACTATAGTATAAGAGTGACACACTACTTCAGGTGTAAAGCTATATAACAACACTTAAGTATAAGAGTGACACATTAACTTAGTTGTGACGCTATATAATAACACTATAGTATAAGAGTGACATATTACCTCAGTGTGACGCTATATAATAACACTATAGTATAAGAGTGACACATTACCTCAGGTGTGACGCTATATAATAACACTACAGTATAAGAGTGATACATTACCTCAGGTGTGACGCTATATAATATCACTACAGTATAAGAGTGACACATTACCTCAGGTGTGACGCTATATAATAACACTATAGTATAAGAGTGATACATTACCTCAGGTGTGACGCTATATAATAACACTATAGTATAAGAGTGACACACTACTTCAGGTGTAAAGCTATATAACAACACTATAGTATAAGAGTGACACATTACCTCAGGTGTGACGCTATATAATAACACTATAGTATAATAGTGATACATTACCTCAGGTGTGACGCTATATAATAACACTATAGTATAAGAGTGATACATTACCTCAGGTGTGACGCTATATAATAACACTACAGTATAAGAGTGACACATTACCTCAGGTGTGACGCTATATAATAACACTATAGTATAAGAGTGATACATTACCTCAGGTGTGACGCTATATAATAAAACTATAGTATAAGAGTGACACATTACCTCAGGTGTGACGCTATATAATAACACTATAGTATAAGAGTGACACATTACCTCAGGTGTGATGCTATATAATAACACTATAGTATAAGAGTGACACATTACCTCAGGTGTGACGCTATATAATAACACTATAATATAAGAGTGACATATTACCTCAGTGTGACGCTATATAATAACACTATAGTATAAGAGTGACATATTACCTTAGGTGTGACGCTATATAATAACACTATAGTATAAGAGTGATACATTACCTCAAGTGTGACGCTATATAAGAACACTATAGTATAAGAGTGACATATTACCTCAGGTGTGACGCTATATAATAACACTATAGTATAAGAGTGACACATTACCTCAGGTGTGACGCTATATAATAATACTACAGTATAAGAGTGATACATTACCTCAGGTGTGACGTTATATAATAACACTACAGTATAAGAGTGACACATTACTTCAGGTGTGACGCTATATAATAACACTATAGTATAAGAGTGATACATTACCTCAAGTGTGACGCTATATAATAACACTATAGTATAAGAGTGACATATCACCTCCGGTGTGACGCTATATATTAACACTATAGTATAAGAGTGACACATTACCTCAGGTGTGACGCTATATAATAACACTACAGTATAAGAGTGATACATTACCTCAGGTGTGACGCTATATAATAACACTACAGTATAAGAGTGACACATTACCTCAGGTGTGACGCTATATAATAACACTATAGTATAAGAGTGATACATTACCTCAGGTGTGACGCTATATAATAAAACTATAGTATAAGAGTGACACATTACCTCAGGTGTGACGCTATATAATAACACTATAGTATAAGAGTGATACATTACCTCAGGTGTGACGCTATATAATAACACTATAGTATAAGAGTGCCATATTACCTCAGTGTGACGCTATATAATAACACTATAGTATAAGAGTGACATATTACCTTAGGTGTGACGCTATATAATAACACTATAGTATAAGAGTGATACATTACCTCAAGTGTGACGCTATATAATAACACTATAGTATAAGAGTGACATATTACCTCAGGTGTGACGCTATATAATAACACTATAGTATAAGAGTGACACATTACCTCAGGTGTGACGCTATATAATAACACTACAGTATAAGAGTGATACATTACCTCAGGTGTGACGCTATATAATATCACTACAGTATAAGAGTGACACATTACCTCAGGTGTGACGCTATATAATAACACTATAGTAAAAGAGTGACACACTACTTCAGGTGTAAAGCTATATAATAACACTATAGTATAAGAGTGACACACTACTTCAGGTGTAAAGCTATATAATAACACTATAGTATAAGAGTGACACATTACCTCAGGTGTGACGCTATATAATAACACTATAGTATAAGAGTGATACATTACCTCAGGTGTGACGCTATATAATAACACTATAGTATAAGAGTGACACACTACTTCAGGTGTAAAGCTATATAATAACACTATAGTATAAGAGTGACACATTACCTCAGGTGTGACGCTATATAATAACACTATAGTATAAGAGTGATACATTACCTCAGGTGTGACGCTATATAATAACACTATAAGAGTGACACATTACCTCAGGTGTGACGCTATATAATAACACTACAGTATAAGAGTGATACATTACCTCAGGTGTGACGCTATATAATAACACTATAGTATAAGAGTGACACACTACTTCAGGTGTAAAGCTATATAATAACACTATAGTATAAGAGTGACACATTAACTCAGTTGTGACGCTATATAATAACACTATAGTATAAGAGTGATACATTACCTCAGGTGTGACGCTATATAATAAAACTATAGTATAAGAGTGACACATTACCTCAGGTGTGACGCTATATAATAACACTATAGTATAAGAGTGACACATTACCTCAGGTGTGACGCTATATAATAACACTACAGTATAAGAGTGATACATTACCTCAGGTGTGGCGCTATATAATAACACTATAGTATAAGAGTGACACACTACTTCAGGTGTAAAGCTATATAACAACACTATAGTATAAGAGTGACGCATTACCTCAGGTGTGGCGCTATATAATAACACTATAGTATAAGAGTGACACACTACTTCAGGTGTAAAGCTATATAACAACACTATAGTATAAGAGTGACATTACCTCAGGTGTGACGCTATATAATAACACTATAGTATAATAGTGATACATTACCTCAGGTGTGACGCTATATAATAATACTACAGTATAAGAGTGATACATTACCTCAGGTGTGACGTTATATAATAACACTACAGTATAAGAGTGACACATTACCTCAGGTGTGACGCTATATAATAACACTATAGTATAAGAGTGACACACTACTTCAGGTGTAAAGCTATATAATAACACTATAGTATAAGAGTGACACACTACTTCAGGTGTAAAGCTATATAATAACACTATAGTATAAGAGTGACACATTACCTCAGGTGTGACGCTATATAATAACACTATAGTATAAGAGTGACACATTACCTCAGGTGTGACGCTATATAATAATACTACAGTATAAGAGTGATACATTACCTCAGGTGTGACGTTATATAATAACACTACAGTATAAGAGTGACACATTACCTCAGGTGTGACGCTATATAATAACACTATAGTATAAGAGTGACACACTACTTCAGGTGTAAAGCTATATAATAACACTATAGTATAAGAGTGATACATTACCTCAAGTGTGACGCTATATAATAACACTATAGTATAAGAGTGACATATTACCTCAGGTGTGACGCTATATAATAACACTATAGTATAAGAGTGACACATTACCTCAGGTGTGACGCTATATAATAACATTACAGTATAATAGTGATACATTACCTCAGGTGTGACGCTATATAATAACACTATAGTATAAGAGTGATACATTACCTCAGGTGTGACGCTATATAATAACACAACAGTATAAGAGTGACACATTACCTCAGGTGTGACGCTATATAATAACACTATAGTATAAGAGTGATACATTACCTCAGGTGTGACGCTATATAATAAAACTATAGTATAAGAGTGACACATTACCTCAGGTGTGACGCTATATAATAACACTATAGTATAAGAGTGACACATTACCTCAGGTGTGATGCTATATAATAACACTATAGTATAAGAGTGACACATTACCTCAGGTGTGACGCTATATAATAAAACTATAGTATAAGAGTGATACATTACCTCAGGTGTGACGCTTTATAATAACACTATAGTATAAGAGTGACATATTACCTCAGTGTGACGCTATATAATAACACTATAGTATAAGAGTGACATATTACCTTAGGTGTGACGCTATATAATAACACTATAGTATAAGAGTGATACATTACCTCAAGTGTGACGCTATATAAGAACACTATAGTATAAGAGTGACATATTACCTCAGGTGTGACGCTATATAATAACACTATAGTATAAGAGTGACACATTACCTCAGGTGTGACGCTATATAATAACACTACAGTATAAGAGTGATACATTACCTCAGGTGTGACGCTATATAATATCACTATAGTATAAGAGTGATACATTACCTCAGGTGTGACGCTATATAATAACACTATAGTATAAGAGTGACACATTACCTCAGGTGTGACGCTATATAATAACACTATAGTATAAGAGTGATACATTACCTCAGGTGTGACGCTATATAATAAAACTATAGTATAAGAGTGACACATTACCTCAGGTGTGACGCTATATAATAACACTATAAGAGTGACACATTACCTCAGGTGTGACGCTATATAATAACACTACAGTATAAGAGTGATACATTACCTCAGGTGTGACGCTATATAATAACACTATAGTATAAGAGTGACACACTACTTCAGGTGTAAAGCTATATAATAACACTATAGTATAAGAGTGACACACTACTTCAGGTGTAAAGCTATATAACAACAATTAAGTATAAGAGTGACACATTAACTCAGTTGTGACGCTATATAATAACACTATAGTATAAGAGTGATACATTACCTCAGGTGTGACGCTATATAATAAAACTATAGTATAAGAGTGACACATTACCTCAGGTGTGACGCTATATAATAACACTATAGTATAAGAGTGACACATTACCTCAGGTGTGACGCTATATAATAACACTACAGTATAAGAGTGATACATTACCTCAGGTGTGGCGCTATATAATAACACTATAGTATAAGAGTGACACACTACTTCAGGTGTAAAGCTATATAACAACACTATAGTATAAGAGTGACACATTACCTCAGGTGTGACGCTATATAATAACACTATAGTATAATAGTGACACATTACCTCAGGTGTGACGCTATATAATATCACTACAGTATAAGAGTGACACACTACTTCAGGTGTAAAGCTATATAATAACACTATAGTATAAGAGTGACACATTACCTCAGGTGTGACGCTATATAATAACACTATAGTATAAGAGTGACATATTACCTCAGTGTGACGCTATATAATAACACTATAGTATAAGAGTGACATATTACCTTAGGTGTGACGCTATATAATAACACTATAGTATAAGAGTGATACATTACCTCAAGTGTGACGCTATATAATAAAACTATAGTATAAGAGTGATACATTACCTCAGGTGTGACGCTATATAATAACACTATAGTATAAGAGTGCCATATTACCTCAGTGTGACGCTATATAATAACACTATAGTATAAGAGTGACATATTACCTTAGGTGTGACGCTATATAATAACACTATAGTATAAGAGTGATACATTACCTCAAGTGTGACGCTATATAATAACACTATAGTATAAGAGTGACACACTACTTCAGGTGTAAAGCTATATAATAACACTATAGTATAAGAGTGACACACTACTTCAGGTGTAAAGCTATATAATAACACTATAGTATAAGAGTGACACATTACCTCAGGTGTGACGCTATATAATAACACTATAGTATAAGAGTGATACATTACCTCAGTGTGACGCTATATAATAACACTATAGTATAAGAGTGACATATTACCTCAGGTGTGACGCTATATAATAACACTATAGTATAAGAGTGATACATTACCTCAAGTGTGACGCTATATAATAACACTATAGTATAAGAGTGACATATTACCTCAGGTGTGACGCTATATAATAACACTATAGTATAAGAGTGACACATTACCTCAGGTGTGACGCTATATAATAATACTACAGTATAAGAGTGATACATTACCTCAGGTGTGACGCTATATAATAACACTACAGTATAAGAGTGATACATTACCTCAGGTGTGACGCTATATAATAACACTATAGTATAAGAGTGACACACTACTTCAGGTGTAAAGCTATATAACAACACTATAGTATAAGAGTGACACATTACCTCAGGTGTGACGCTATATAATAACACTATAGTATAATAGTGATACATTACCTCAGGTGTGACGCTATATAATAACACTATAGTATAAGAGTGATACATTACCTCAGGTGTGACGCTATATAATAACACTACAGTATAAGAGTGACACATTACCTCAGGTGTGACGCTATATAAGAACACTATAGTATAAGAGTGATACATTACCTCAGGTGTGACGCTATATAATAAAACTATAGTATAAGAGTGACACATTACCTCAGGTGTGACGCTATATAATAATACTACAGTATAAGAGTGATACATTACCTCAGGTGTGACGCTATATAATAACACTACAGTATAAGAGTGATACATTACCTCAGGTGTGAGGCTATATAATAACACTATAGTATAAGAGTGATACATTACCTCAGGTGTGACGCTATATAATAACACTACAGTATAAGAGTGACACATTACCTCAGGTGTGATGCTATATAATAACACTATAGTATAAGAGTGACACATTACCTCAGGTGTGACGCTATATAATAAAACTATAGTATAAGAGTGATACATTACCTGAGGTGTGACGCTATATAATAACACTATAGTATAAGAGTGACATATTACCTCAGTGTGACGCTATATAATAACACTATAGTATAAGAGTGACATATTACCTTAGGTGTGACGCTATATAATAACACTATAGTATAAGAGTGATACATTAGCTCAAGTGTGACGCTATATAAGAACACTGTAGTATAAGAGTGACATATTACCTCAGGTGTGACGCTATATAATAACACTATAGTATAAGAGTGACACATTACCTCAGGTGTGACGCTATATAATAATACTACAGTATAAGAGTGATACATTACCTCAGGTGTGACGTTATATAATAACACTACAGTATAAGAGTGACACATTACCTCAGGTGTGACGCTATATAATAACACTATAGTATAAGAGTGACACACTAATTCAGGTGTAAAGCTATATAATAACACTATAGTATAAGAGTGACACATTACCTCAGGTGTGACGCTATATAATAAAACTATAGTATAAGAGTGATACATTACCTCAGGTGTGACGCTATATAATAACACTATAGTATAAGAGTGACATATTACCTCAGTGTGACGCTATATAATAACACTATAGTATAAGAGTGACACATTACCTCAGGTGTGACGCTATATAATAACACTATAGTATAAGAGTGACATATTACCTCAGTGTGACGCTATATAATAACACTATAGTAGAAGAGTGACATATTACCTTAGGTGTGACGCTATATAATAACACTATAGTATAAGAGTGATACATTACCTCAAGTGTGACGCTATATAATAACACTATAGTATAAGAGTGACATATTACCTCAGTGTGACGCTATATAATAACACTATAGTATAAGAGTGACACACTACTTCAGGTGTAAAGCTATATAACAACACTATAGTATAAGAGTGACACATTACCTCAGGTGTGACGCTATATAATAACACTATAGTATAATAGTGATACATTACCTCAGGTGTGAGGCTATATAATAACACTATAGTATAAGAGTGATACATTACCTCAGGTGTGACGCTATATAATAACACTACAGTATAAGAGTGACACATTACCTCAGGTGTGACGCTATATAATAACACTATAGTATAAGAGTGATACATTACCTCAGGTGTGACGCTATATAATAAAACTATAGTATAAGAGTGACACATTACCTCAGGTGTGACGCTATATAATAACACTATAGTATAAGAGTGACACATTACCTCAGGTGTGATGCTATATAATAACACTATAGTATAAGAGTGACACATTACCTCAGGTGTGACGCTATATAATAAAACTATAGTATAAGAGTGATACATTACCTCAGGTGTGACGCTATATAATAAAACTATAGTATAAGAGTGATACATTACCTCAGGTGTGACGCTATATAATAACACTATAGTATAAGAGTGACATATTACCTCAGTGTGACGCTATATAATAACACTATAGTATAAGAGTGACATATTACCTTAGGTGTGACGCTATATAATAACACTATAGTATAAGAGTGATACATTAGCTCAAGTGTGACGCTATATAAGAACACTATAGTATAAGAGTGACATATTACCTCAGGTGTGACGCTATATAATAACACTATAGTATAAGAGTGACACATTACCTCAGGTGTGACGCTATATAATAATACTACAGTATAAGAGTGATACATTACCTCAGGTGTGACGTTATATAATAACACTACAGTATAAGAGTGACACATTACCTCAGGTGTGACGCTATATAATAACACTATAGTATAAGAGTGACACACTATTTCAGGTGTAAAGCTATATAATAACACTATAGTATAAGAGTGACACACTACTTCAGGTGTAAAGCTATATAATAACACTATAGTATAAGAGTGACACATTACCTCAGGTGTGACGCTATATAATAATACTACAGTATAAGAGTGATACATTACCTCAGGTGTGACGTTATATAATAACACTACAGTATAAGAGTGATACATTACCTCAGGTGTGACGCTATATAATAACACTATAGTATAAGAGTGACACACTACTTCAGGTGTAAAGCTATATAATAACACTATAGTATAAGAGTGACACACTACTTCAGGTGTAAAGCTATATAATAACACTATAGTATAAGAGTGACACACTACTTCAGGTGTAAAGCTATATAATAACACTATAGTATAAGAGTGACACATTACCTCAGGTGTGACGCTATATAATAACACTATAGTATAAGAGTGACACATTACCTCAGGTGTGACGCTATATAATAAAACTATAGTATAAGAGTGATACATTACCTCAGGTGTGACGCTATATAATAACACTATAGTATAAGAGTGACATATTACCTCAGTGTGACGCTATATAATAACACTATAGTATAAGAGTGACATATTACCTTAGGTGTGACGCTATATAATAACACTATAGTATAAGAGTGATACATTAGCTCAAGTGTGACGCTATATAAGAACACTATAGTATAAGAGTGACATATTACCTCAGGTGTGACGCTATATAATAACACTATAGTATAAGAGTGACACATTACCTCAGGTGTGACGCTATATAATAATACTACAGTATAAGAGTGATACATTACCTCAGGTGTGACGTTATATAATAACACTACAGTATAAGAGTGACACATTACCTCAGGTGTGACGCTATATAATAACACTATAGTATAAGAGTGACACACTACTTCAGGTGTAAAGCTATATAATAACACTATAGTATAAGAGTGACACACTACTTCAGGTGTAAAGCTATATAATAACACTATAGTATAAGAGTGACACATTACCTCAGGTGTGACGCTATATAATAACACTATAGTATAAGAGTGACACATTACCTCAGGTGTGACGCTATATAATAATACTACAGTATAAGAGTGATACATTACCTCAGGTGTGACGCTATATAATAACACTACAGTATAAGAGTGACACATTACCTCAGGTGTGACGCTATATAATAACACTATAGTATAAGAGTGATACATTACCTCAGGTGTGACGCTATATAATAAAACTATAGTATAAGAGTGACACATTACCTCAGGTGTGACGCTATATAATAACACTATAGTATAAGAGTGACACATTACCTCAGGTGTGATGCTATATAATAACACTATAGTATAAGAGTGACACATTACCTCAGGTGTGACGCTATATAATAAAACTATAGTATAAGAGTGATACATTACCTCAGGTGTGACGCTATATAATAAAACTATAGTATAAGAGTGATACATTACCTCAAGTGTGACGCTATATAATAACACTATAGTATAAGAGTGACATATTACCTCAGTGTGACGCTATATAACACTACTATAGTATAAGAGTGACATATTACCTTAGGTGTGACGCTATATAATAACACTATAGTATAAGAGTGATACATTACCTCAAGTGTGACGCTATATAATAACACTATAGTATAAGAGTGACACATTACCTCAGGTGTGACGCTATATAATATCACTACAGTATAAGAGTGACACATTACCTCAGGTGTGACGCTATATAATAACACTACAGTATAAGAGTGACACATTACCTCAGGTGTGAGGCTATATAATAACACTATAGTATAAGAGTGATACATTACCTCAGGTGTGACGCTATATAATAACACTACAGTATAAGAGTGACACATTACCTCAGGTGTGACGCTATATAATAACACTATAGTATAAGAGTGATACATTACCTCAGGTGTGACGCTATATAATAAAACTATAGTATAAGAGTGACACATTACCTCAGGTGTGACACTATATAATAACACTATAGTATAAGAGTGACACATTACCTCAGGTGTGATGCTATATAATAACACTATAGTATAAGAGTGACACATTACCTCAGGTGTGACGCTATATAATAAAACTATAGTATAAGAGTGATACATTACCTCAGGTGTGACGCTATATAATAACACTATAGTATAAGAGTGACATATTACCTCAGTGTGACGCTATATAATAACACTATAGTATAAGAGTGACATATTACCTTAGGTGTGATGCTATATAATAACACTATAGTATAAGAGTGATACATTACCTCAAGTGTGACGCTATATAAGAACACTATAGTATAAGAGTGACATATTACCTCAGGTGTGACGCTATATAATAACACTATAGTGTAAGAGTGACACATTACCTCAGGTGTGACGCTATATAATAATACTACAGTATAAGAGTGACACATTACCTCAGGTGTGACGTTATATAATAACACTACAGTATAAGAGTGACACATTACTTCAGGTGTGACGCTATATAATAACACTATAGTATAAGAGTGATACATTACCTCAAGTGTGACGCTATATAATAACACTATAGTATAAGAGTGACATATCACCTCAGGTGTGACGCTATATAATAACACTATAGTATAAGAGTGACACATTACCTCAGGTGTGACGCTATATAATAACACTACAGTATAAGAGTGATACATTACCTCAGGTGTGACGCTATATAATAACACTACAGTATAAGAGTGACACATTACCTCAGGTGTGACGCTATATAATAACACTATAGTATAAGAGTGATACATTACCTCAGGTGTGACGCTATATAATAAAACTATAGTATAAGAGTGACACATTACCTCAGGTGTGACGCTATATAATAACACTATAGTATAAGAGTGACACATTACCTCAGGTGTGACGCTATATAATAACACTACAGTATAAGAGTGATACATTACCTCAGGTGTGACGCTATATAATAACACTATAGTATAAGAGTGACATATTACCTCAGGTGTGACGCTATATAATAACACTATAGTATAAGAGTGACACATTACCTCAGGTGTGACGCTATATAATAACACTACAGTATAAGAGTGATACATTACCTCAGGTGTGACGCTATATAATATCACTACAGTATAAGAGTGACACATTACCTCAGGTGTGACGCTATATAATAACACTATAGTATAAGAGTGACACACTACTTCAGGTGTAAAGCTATATAATTACACTATAGTATAAGAGTGACACACTACTTCAGGTGTAAAGCTATATAATAACACTATAGTATAAGAGTGACACATTACCTCAGGTGTGACGCTATATAATAACACTATAGTATAAGAGTGATACATTACCTCAGGTGTGACGCTATATAATAAAACTATAGTATAAGAGTGACACATTACCTCAGGTGTGACGCTATATAATAACACTATAAGAGTGACACATTACCTCAGGTGTGACGCTATATAATAACACTACAGTATAAGAGTGATACATTACCTCAGGTGTGACGCTATATAATAACACTATAGTATAAGAGTGACACACTACTTCAGGTGTAAAGCTATATAATAACACTATAGTATAAGAGTGACACACTACTTCAGGTGTAAAGCTATATAACAACAATTAAGTATAAGAGTGACACATTAACTCAGTTGTGACGCTATATAATAACACTATAGTATAAGAGTGATACATTACCTCAGGTGTGACGCTATATATTAACACTACAGTATAAGAGTGATACATTACCTCAGGTGTGGCGCTATATAATAACACTATAGTATAAGAGTGACACACTACTTCAGGTGTAAAGCTATATAACAACACTATAGTATAAGAGTGACACATTACCTCAGGTGTGACGCTATATAATAACACTATAGTATAATAGTGATACATTACCTCAGGTGTGACGCTATATAATAACACTATAGTATAAGAGTGACACACTACTTCAGGTGTAAAGCTATATAACAACACTTAAGTATAAGAGTGACACATTAACTTAGTGACACATTAACTTAGTTGTGACGCTATATAATAACACTATAGTATAAGAGTGACACATTACCTCAGGTGTGACGCTATATAATAATACTACAGTATAAGAGTGATACATTACCTCAGGTGTGACGTTATATAATAACACTACAGTATAAGAGTGACACATTACCTCAGGTGTGACGCTATATAATAACACTATAGTATAAGAGTGACACACTACTTCAGGTGTAAAGCTATATAATAACACTATAGTATAAGAGTGACACACTACTTCAGGTGTAAAGCTATATAATAACACTATAGTATAAGAGTGACACATTACCTCAGGTGTGACGCTATATAATAACACTATAGTATAAGAGTGACACATTACCTCAGGTGTGACGCTATATAATAATACTACAGTATAAGAGTGATACATTACCTCAGGTGTGACGTTATATAATAACACTACAGTATAAGAGTGATACATTACCTCAGGTGTGACGCTATATAATAACACTATAGTATAAGAGTGACACACTACTTCAGGTGTAAAGCTATATAATAACACTATAGTATAAGAGTGACACATTACCTCAGGTGTGACGCTATATAATAACACTATAGTATAAGAGTGACATATTACCTCAGTGTGACGCTATATAATAACACTATAGTATAAGAGTGACATATTACCTTAGGTGTGACGCTATATAATAACACTATAGTATAAGAGTGATACATTACCTCAAGTGTGACGCTATATAATAACACTATAGTATAAGAGTGATACATTACCTCAGTGTGACGCTATATAATAACACTATAGTATAAGAGTGACACATTACCTCAGGTGTGACGCTATATAAGAACACTATAGTATAAGAGTGATACATTACCTCAGGTGTGACGCTATATAATAAAACTATAGTATAAGAGTGACACATTACCTCAGGTGTGACGCTATATAATAATACTACAGTATAAGAGTGATACATTACCTCAGGTGTGACGCTATATAATAACACTACAGTATAAGAGTGATACATTACCTCAGGTGTGAGGCTATATAATAACACTATAGTATAAGAGTGATACATTACCTCAGGTGTGACGCTATATAATAACACTACAGTATAAGAGTGACACATTACCTCAGGTGTGATGCTATATAATAACACTATAGTATAAGAGTGACACATTACCTCAGGTGTGACGCTATATAATAACACTATAGTATAAGAGTGATACATTACCTCAGTGTGACGCTATATAATAACACTATAGTATAAGAGTGACATATTACCTCAGGTGTGACGCTATATAATAACACTATAGTATAAGAGTGATACATTACCTCAAGTGTGACGCTATATAATAACACTATAGTATAAGAGTGACATATTACCTCAGGTGTGACGCTATATAATAACACTATAGTATAAGAGTGACACATTACCTCAGGTGTGACGCTATATAATAATACTACAGTATAAGAGTGATACATTACCTCAGGTGTGACGCTATATAATAACACTACAGTATAAGAGTGATACATTACCTCAGGTGTGACGCTATATAATAACACTATAGTATAAGAGTGACACACTACTTCAGGTGTAAAGCTATATAACAACACTATAGTATAAGAGTGACACATTACCTCAGGTGTGACGCTATATAATAACACTATAGTATAATAGTGATACATTACCTCAGGTGTGACGCTATATAATAACACTATAGTATAAGAGTGATACATTACCTCAGGTGTGACGCTATATAATAACACTACAGTATAAGAGTGACACATTACCTCAGGTGTGACGCTATATAAGAACACTATAGTATAAGAGTGATACATTACCTCAGGTGTGACGCTATATAATAATACTACAGTATAAGAGTGATACATTACCTCAGGTGTGACGCTATATAATAACACTACAGTATAAGAGTGATACATTACCTCAGGTGTGAGGCTATATAATAACACTATAGTATAAGAGTGATACATTACCTCAGGTGTGACGCTATATAATAACACTACAGTATAAGAGTGACACATTACCTCAGGTGTGACGCTATATAACACTATAGTATAAGAGTGATACATTACCTCAGGTGTGACGCTATATAATAAAACTATAGTATAAGAGTGACACATTACCTCAGGTGTGACGCTATATAATAACACTATAGTATAAGAGTGACACATTACCTCAGGTGTGATGCTATATAATAACACTATAGTATAAGAGTGACACATTACCTCAGGTGTGACGCTATATAATAAAACTATAGTATAAGAGTGATACATTACCTCAGGTGTGACGCTATATAATAACACTATAGTATAAGAGTGACATATTACCTCAGTGTGACGCTATATAATAACACTATAGTATAAGAGTGACATATTACCTTAGGTGTGACGCTATATAATAACACTATAGTATAAGAGTGATACATTAGCTCAAGTGTGACGCTATATAAGAACACTGTAGTATAAGAGTGACATATTACCTCAGGTGTGACGCTATATAATAACACTATAGTATAAGAGTGACACATTACCTCAGGTGTGACGCTATATAATAATACTACAGTATAAGAGTGATACATTACCTCAGGTGTGACGTTATATAATAACACTACAGTATAAGAGTGACACATTACCTCAGGTGTGACGCTATATAATAACACTATAGTATAAGAGTGACACACTAATTCAGGTGTAAAGCTATATAATAACACTATAGTATAAGAGTGACACATTACCTCAGGTGTGACGCTATATAATAAAACTATAGTATAAGAGTGATACATTACCTCAGGTGTGACGCTATATAATAACACTATAGTATAAGAGTGACATATTACCTCAGTGTGACGCTATATAATAACACTATAGTATAAGAGTGACACATTACCTCAGGTGTGACGCTATATAATAACACTATAGTATAAGAGTGACATATTACCTCAGTGTGACGCTATATAATAACACTATAGTATAAGAGTGACATATTACCTTAGGTGTGACGCTATATAATAACACTATAGTATAAGAGTGACACATTACCTCAAGTGTGACGCTATATAATAACACTATAGTATAAGAGTGACATATTACCTCAGGTGTGACGCTATATAATAACACTATAGTATAAGAGTGACACATTACCTCAGGTGTGACGCTATATAATAACACTACAGTATAAGAGTGATACATTACCTCAGGTGTGACGCTATATAATAACACTATAGTATAAGAGTGATACATTACCTCAGGTGTGACGCTATATAATAACACTATAGTATAAGAGTGATACATTACCTCAGTGTGACGCTATATAATAACACTATAGTATAAGAGTGACATATTACCTCAGGTGTGACGCTATATAATAACACTATAGTATAAGAGTGATACATTACCTCAAGTGTGACGCTATATAATAACACTATAGTATAAGATTGACATATTACCTCAGGTGTGACGCTATATAATAACACTATAGTATAAGAGTGACACATTACCTCAGGTGTGACGCTATATAATAATACTACAGTATAAGAGTGATACATTACCTCAGGTGTGACGCTATATAATAACACTACAGTATAAGAGTGATACATTACCTCAGGTGTGACGCTATATAATAACACTATAGTATAAGAGTGACACACTACTTCAGGTGTAAAGCTATATAACAACACTATAGTATAAGAGTGACACATTACCTCAGGTGTGACGCTATATAATAACACTATAGTATAATAGTGATACATTACCTCAGGTGTGACGCTATATAATAACACTATAGTATAAGAGTGATACATTACCTCAGGTGTGACGCTATATAATAACACTACAGTATAAGAGTGACACATTACCTCAGGTGTGACGCTATATAAGAACACTATAGTATAAGAGTGATACATTACCTCAGGTGTGACGCTATATAATAAAACTACAGTATAAGAGTGACACATTACCTCAGGTGTGACGCTATATAATAATACTACAGTATAAGAGTGATACATTACCTCAGGTGTGACGCTATATAATAACACTACAGTATAAGAGTGATACATTACCTCAGGTGTGACGCTATATAATAACACTATAGTATAAGAGTGACACACTACTTCAGGTGTAAAGCTATATAACAACACTATAGTATAAGAGTGACACATTACCTCAGGTGTGACGCTATATAATAACACTATAGTATAAGAGTGACACATTACCTCAGGTGTGACGCTATATAATAACACTACAGTATAAGAGTGATACATTACCTCAGGTGTGACGCTATATAATAACACTATAGTATAAGAGTGACACATTACCTCAGGTGTGACGCTATATAATAAAACTATAGTATAAGAGTGATACATTACCTCAGGTGTGACGCTATATAATAACACTCTAGTATAAGAGTGACATATTACCTCAGTGTGACGCTATATAATAACACTATAGTATAAGAGTGACACACTATTTCAGGTGTAAAGCTATATAATAACACTATAGTATAAGAGTGACACACTACTTCAGGTGTAAAGCTATATAATAACACTATAGTATAAGAGTGACACATTACCTCAGGTGTGACGCTATATAATAACACTATAGTATAAGAGTGACACATTACCTCAGGTGTGACGCTATATAATAATACTACAGTATAAGAGTGATACATTACCTCAGGTGTGACGTTATATAATAACACTACAGTATAAGAGTGATACATTACCTCAGGTGTGACGCTATATAATAACACTATAGTATAAGAGTGACACACTACTTCAGGTGTAAAGCTATATAATAACACTATAGTATAAGAGTGACACACTACTTCAGGTGTAAAGCTATATAATAACACTATAGTATAAGAGTGACACACTACTTCAGGTGTAAAGCTATATAATAACACTATAGTATAAGAGTGACACATTACCTCAGGTGTGACGCTATATAATAACACTATAGTATAAGAGTGACACATTACCTCAGGTGTGACGCTATATAATAAAACTATAGTATAAGAGTGATACATTACCTCAGGTGTGACGCTATATAATAACACTATAGTATAAAAGAGTGACATATTACCTCAGTGTGACGCTATATAATAACACTATAGTATAAGAGTGACATATTACCTTAGGTGTGACGCTATATAATAACACTATAGTATAAGAGTGATACATTAGCTCAAGTGTGACGCTATATAAGAACACTATAGTATAAGAGTGACATATTACCTCAGGTGTGACGCTATATAATAACACTATAGTATAAGAGTGACACATTACCTCAGGTGTGACGCTATATAATAATACTACAGTATAAGAGTGATACATTACCTCAGGTGTGACGTTATATAATAACACTACAGTATAAGAGTGACACATTACCTCAGGTGTGACGCTATATAATAACACTATAGTATAAGAGTGACACACTACTTCAGGTGTAAAGCTATATAATAACACTATAGTATAAGAGTGACACACTACTTCAGGTGTAAAGCTATATAATAACACTATAGTATAAGAGTGACACATTACCTCAGGTGTGACGCTATATAATAACACTATAGTATAAGAGTGACACATTACCTCAGGTGTGACGCTATATAATAATACTACAGTATAAGAGTGATACATTACCTCAGGTGTGACGCTATATAATAACACTACAGTATAAGAGTGACACATTACCTCAGGTGTGACGCTATATAATAACACTATAGTATAAGAGTGATACATTACCTCAGGTGTGACGCTATATAATAAAACTATAGTATAAGAGTGACACATTACCTCAGGTGTGACGCTATATAATAACACTATAGTATAAGAGTGACACATTACCTCAGGTGTGATGCTATATAATAACACTATAGTATAAGAGTGACACATTACCTCAGGTGTGACGCTATATAATAAAACTATAGTATAAGAGTGATACATTACCTCAGGTGTGACGCTATATAATAACACTATAGTATAAGAGTGACATATTACCTCAGTGTGACGCTATATAATAACACTATAGTATAAGAGTGACATATTACCTTAGGTGTGACGCTATATAATAACACTATAGTATAAGAGTGATACATTAGCTCAAGTGTGACGCTATATAAGAACACTATAGTATAAGAGTGACATATTACCTCAGGTGTGACGCTATATAATAACACTATAGTATAAGAGTGACACATTACCTCAGGTGTGACGCTATATAATAATACTACAGTATAAGAGTGATACATTACCTCAGGTGTGACGTTATATAATAACACTACAGTATAAGAGTGATACATTACCTCAGGTGTGACGCTATATAATAACACTATAGTATAAGAGTGACACACTACTTCAGGTGTAAAGCTATATAATAACACTATAGTATAAGAGTGACACACTACTTCAGGTGTAAAGCTATATAATAACACTATAGTATAAGAGTGACATATTACCTCAGTGTGACGCTATATAATAACACTATAGTATAAGAGTGACATATTACCTTAGGTGTGACGCTATATAATAACACTATAGTATAAGAGTGATACATTACCTCAAGTGTGACGCTATATAATAACACTATAGTATAAGAGTGACATATTACCTCAGTGTGACGCTATATAATAACACTATAGTATAAGAGTGACATATTACCTTAGGTGTGACGCTATATAATAACACTATAGTATAAGAGTGATACATTACCTCAAGTGTGACGCTATATAATAACACTATAGTATAAGAGTGACACATTACCTCAGGTGTGACGCTATATAATATCACTACAGTATAAGAGTGACACATTACCTCAGGTGTGACGCTATATAATAACACTACAGTATAAGAGTGACACATTACCTCAGGTGTGACGCTATATAATAACACTATAGTATAAGAGTGATACATTACCTCAGGTGTGACGCTATATAATAAAACTATAGTATAAGAGTGACACATTACCTCAGGTGTGACACTATATAATAACACTATAGTATAAGAGTGACACATTACCTCAGGTGTGATGCTATATAATAACACTATAGTATAAGAGTGACACATTACCTCAGGTGTGATGCTATATAATAAAACTATAGTATAAGAGTGATACATTACCTCAGGTGTGACGCTATATAATAACACTATAGTATAAGAGTGACATATTACCTCAGTGTGACGCTATATAATAACACTATAGTATAAGAGTGACATATTACCTTAGGTGTGATGCTATATAATAACACTATAGTATAAGAGTGATACATTACCTCAAGTGTGACGCTATATAAGAACACTATAGTATAAGAGTGACATATTACCTCAGGTGTGACGCTATATAATAACACTATAGTATAAGAGTGACACATTACCTCAGGTGTGACGCTATATAATAATACTACAGTATAAGAGTGACACATTACCTCAGGTGTGACGTTATATAATAACACTACAGTATAAGAGTGACACATTACTTCAGGTGTGACGCTATATAATAACACTATAGTATAAGAGTGATACATTACCTCAAGTGTGACGCTATATAATAACACTATAGTATAAGAGTGACATATCACCTCAGGTGTGACGCTATATAATAACACTATAGTATAAGAGTGACACATTACCTCAGGTGTGACGCTATATAATAACACTACAGTATAAGAGTGATACATTACCTCAGGTGTGACGCTATATAATAACACTACAGTATAAGAGTGACACATTACCTCAGGTGTGACGCTATATAATAACACTATAGTATAAGAGTGACACATTACCTCAGGTGTGACGCTATATAATAACACTATAGTATAAGAGTGACACATTACCTCAGGTGTGACGCTATATAATAACACTACAGTATAAGAGTGATACATTACCTCAGGTGTGACGCTATATAATAACACTATAGTATAAGAGTGACATATTACCTCAGGTGTGACGCTATATAATAACACTATAGTATAAGAGTGACACATTACCTCAGGTGTGACGCTATATAATATCACTACAGTATAAGAGTGACACATTACCTCAGGTGTGACGCTATATAATAACACTATAGTATAAGAGTGACACACTACTTCAGGTGTAAAGCTATATAATTACACTATAGTATAAGAGTGACACACTACTTCAGGTGTAAAGCTATATAATAACACTATAGTATAAGAGTGACACATTACCTCAGGTGTGACGCTATATAATAACACTATAGTATAAGAGTGATACATTACCTCAGGTGTGACGCTATATAATAAAACTATAGTATAAGAGTGACACATTACCTCAGGTGTGACGCTATATAATAACACTATAAGAGTGACACATTACCTCAGGTGTGACGCTATATAATAACACTACAGTATAAGAGTGATACATTACCTCAGGTGTGACGCTATATAATAACACTATAGTATAAGAGTGACACACTACTTCAGGTGTAAAGCTATATAATAACGCTATAGTATAAGAGTGACACACTACTTCAGGTGTAAAGCTATATAACAACAATTAAGTATAAGAGTGACACATTAACTCAGTTGTGACGCTATATAATAACACTATAGTATAAGAGTGATACATTACCTCAGGTGTGACGCTATATATTAACACTACAGTATAAGAGTGATACATTACCTCAGGTGTGGCGCTATATAATAACACTATAGTATAAGAGTGACACACTACTTCAGGTGTAAAGCTATATAACAACACTATAGTATAAGAGTGACACATTACCTCAGGTGTGACGCTATATAATAACACTATAGTATAATAGTGATACATTACCTCAGGTGTGACGCTATATAATAACACTATAGTATAAGAGTGACACACTACTTCAGGTGTAAAGCTATATAACAACACTTAAGTATAAGAGTGACACATTAACTTAGTGACACATTAACTTAGTTGTGACGCTATATAATAACACTATAGTATAAGAGTGACACATTACCTCAGGTGTGACGCTATATAATAATACTACAGTATAAGAGTGATACATTACCTCAGGTGTGACGTTATATAATAACACTACAGTATAAGAGTGACACATTACCTCAGGTGTGACGCTATATAATAACACTATAGTATAAGAGTGACACACTACTTCAGGTGTAAAGCTATATAATAACACTATAGTATAAGAGTGACACACTACTTCAGGTGTAAAGCTATATAATAACACTATAGTATAAGAGTGACACATTACCTCAGGTGTGACGCTATATAATAACACTATAGTATAAGAGTGACACATTACCTCAGGTGTGACGCTATATAATAATACTACAGTATAAGAGTGATACATTACCTCAGGTGTGACGCTATATAATAACACTATAGTATAAGAGTGACACACTACTTCAGGTGTGACGCTATATAATAACACTATAGTATAAGAGTGATACATTACCTCAGGTGTGACGCTATATAATAACACTATAGTATAAGAGTGACATATTACCTCAGTGTGACGCTATATAATAACACTATAGTATAAGAGAAACATATTACCTTAGGTGTGACGCTATATAATAACACTATAGTATAAGAGTGATACATTACCTCAAGTGTGACGCTATATAATAACACTATAGTATAAGAGTGACACATTACCTCAGGTGTGACGCTATATAATATCACTACAGTATAAGAGTGACACACTACTTCAGGTGTAAAGCTATATAATAACACTATAGTATAAGAGTGACACATTACCTCAGGTGTGGCGCTATTTAATAACACTATAGTATAAGAGTGACATATTACCTCAGTGTGACGCTATATAATAACACTATAGTATAAGAGTGACATATTACCTTAGGTGTGACGCTATATAATAACACTATAGTATAAGAGTGATACATTACCTCAAGTGTGACGCTATATAATAACACTACAGTATAAGAGTGATACATTACCTCAGTGTGACGCTATATAATAACACTATAGTATAAGAGTGACATATTACCTCAGGTGTGACGCTATATAATAACACTATAGTATAAGAGTGACACATTACCTCAGGTGTGACGCTATATAATAACACTACAGTATAAGAGTGATACATTACCTCAGGTGTGACGCTATATAATAACACTACAGTATAAGAGTGACACATTACCTCAGGTGTGACGCTATATAATAACACTATAGTATAAGAGTGATACATTACCTCAGGTGTGACGCTATATAATAACACTATAGTATAAGAGTGACATATTACCTCTGGTGTGACGCTATATAATAACACTATAGTATAAGAGTGATACATTACCTCAAGTGTGACGCTATATAATAACACTACAGTATAAGAGTGATACATTACCTCAGTGTGACGCTATATAATAACACTATAGTATAAGAGTGACATATTACCTCAGGTGTGACGCTATATAATAACACTAAGGTATAAGAGTGACACATTACCTCAGGTGTGACGCTATATAATAATACTAAAGTATAAGAGTGATACATTACCTCAGGTGTGACGCTATATAATAACACTACAGTATAAGAGTGATACATTACCTCAGGTGTGACGCTATATAATAACACTAAAGTATAAGAGTGACACACTACTTCAGGTGTAAAGCTATATAACAACACTATAGTATAAGAGTGACACATTACCTCAGGTGTGACGCTATATAATAACACTATAGTATAATAGTGATACATTACCTCAGGTGTGACGCTATATAATAACACTATAGTATAAGAGTGATACATTACCTCAGGTGTGACGCTATATAATAACACTACAGTATAAGAGTGACACATTACCTCAGGTGTGACGCTATATAAGAACACTATAGTATAAGAGTGATACATTACCTCAGGTGTGACGCTATATAATAAAACTATAGTATAAGAGTGACACATTACCTCAGGTGTGACGCTATATAATAACACTATAGTATAAGAGTGACACATTACCTCAGGTGTGATGCTATATAATAACACTATAGTATAAGAGTGACACATTACCTCAGGTGTGACGCTATATAATAAAACTATAGTATAAGAGTGATACATTACCTCAGGTGTGACGCTATATAATAACACTATAGTATAAGAGTGACATATTACCTCAGTGTGACGCTATATAATAACACTATAGTATAAGAGTGACATATTACCTTAGGTGTGACGCTATATAATAACACTATAGTATAAGAGTGATACATTACCTCAAGTGTGACGCTATATAAGAACACTATAGTATAAGAGTGACATATTACCTCAGGTGTGATGCTATATAATAACACTATAGTATAAGAGTGACACATTACCTCAGGTGTGACGCTATATAATAAAACTATAGTATAAGAGTGATACATTACCTCAGGTGTGACGCTATATAATAACACTATAGTATAAGAGTGATACATTACCTCAGGTGTGACGCTATATAATAACACTATAGTATAAGAGTGACATATTACCTCAGTGTGACGCTATATAATAACACTATAGTATAAGAGTGACATATTACCTTAGGTGTGATGCTATATAATAACACTATAGTATAAGAGTGATACATTACCTCAAGTGTGACGCTATATAAGAACACTATAGTATAAGAGTGACATATTACCTCAGGTGTGACGCTATATAATAACACTATAGTATAAGAGTGACACATTACCTCAGGTGTGACGCTATATAATAATACTACAGTATAAGAGTGACACATTACCTCAGGTGTGACGTTATATAATAACACTACAGTATAAGAGTGACACATTACTTCAGGTGTGACGCTATATAATAACACTATAGTATAAGAGTGATACATTACCTCAAGTGTGACGCTATATAATAACACTATAGTATAAGAGTGACATATCACCTCAGGTGTGACGCTATATAATAACACTATAGTATAAGAGTGACACATTACCTCAGGTGTGACGCTATATAATAACACTACAGTATAAGAGTGATACATTACCTCAGGTGTGACGCTATATAATAACACTACAGTATAAGAGTGACACATTACCTCAGGTGTGACGCTATATAATAACACTATAGTATAAGAGTGATACATTACCTCAGGTGTGACGCTATATAATAAAACTATAGTATAAGAGTGACACATTACCTCAGGTGTGACGCTATATAATAACACTATAGTATAAGAGTGACACATTACCTCAGGTGTGACGCTATATAATAACACTACAGTATAAGAGTGATACATTACCTCAGGTGTGACGCTATATAATAACACTATAGTATAAGAGTGCCATATTACCTCAGTGTGACGCTATATAATAACACTATAGTATAAGAGTGACATATTACCTTAGGTGTGACGCTATATAATAACACTATAGTATAAGAGTGATACATTACCTCAAGTGTGACGCTATATAATAACACTATAGTATAAGAGTGACATATTACCTCAGGTGTGACGCTATATAATAACACTATAGTATAAGAGTGACACATTACCTCAGGTGTGACGCTATATAATAACACTACAGTATAAGAGTGATACATTACCTCAGGTGTGACGCTATATAATATCACTACAGTATAAGAGTGACACATTACCTCAGGTGTGACGCTATATAATAACACTATAGTATAAGAGTGACACACTACTTCAGGTGTAAAGCTATATAACAACACTATAGTATAAGAGTGACACATTACCTCAGGTGTGACGCTATATAATAACACTATAGTATAATAGTGATACATTACCTCAGGTGTGACGCTATATAATAACACTATAGTATAAGAGTGATACATTACCTCAGGTGTGACGCTATATAATAACACTACAGTATAAGAGTGACACATTACCTCAGGTGTGACGCTATATAATAACACTATAGTATAAGAGTGCCATATTACCTCAGTGTGACGCTATATAATAACACTATAGTATAAGAGTGACATATTACCTTAGGTGTGACGCTATATAATAACACTATAGTATAAGAGTGACACATTACCTCAGGTGTGACGCTATATAATAACACTATAGTATAAGAGTGACACACTACTTCAGGTGTAAAGCTATATAATAACACTATAGTATAAGAGTGACACACTACTTCAGGTGTAAAGCTATATAATAACACTATAGTATAAGAGTGACACATTACCTCAGGTGTGACGCTATATAATAACACTATAGTATAAGAGTGATACATTACCTCAGGTGTGACGCTATATAATAACACTATAGTATAAGAGTGACATATTACCTCAGGTGTGACGCTATATAATAACACTATAGTATAAGAGTGACACATTACCTCAGGTGTGACGCTATATAATAACACTATAGTATAAGAGTGATACATTACCTCAGGTGTGACGCTATATAATATCACTACAGTATAAGAGTGACACATTACCTCAGGTGTGACGCTATATAATAACACTATAGTATAAGAGTGATACATTACCTCAGGTGTGACGCTATATAATAACACTATAGTATAAGAGTGATACATTACCTCAGGTGTGACGCTATATAATAACACTATAGTATAAGAGTGACACATTACCTCAGGTGTGACGCTATATAATAACACTACAGTATAAGAGTGATACATTACCTCAGGTGTGACGCTATATAATATCACTACAGTATAAGAGTGACACATTACCTCAGGTGTGACGCTATATAATAACACTATAGTATAAGAGTGATACATTACCTCAAGTGTGACGCTATATAATAACACTATAGTATAAGAGTGATATATTACCTCAGTGTGACGCTATATAATAACACTATAGTATAAGAGTGACATATTACCTTAGGTGTGACGCTATATAATAACACTATAGTATAAGAGTGATACATTACCTCAAGTGTGACGCTATATAATAACACTATAGTATAAGAGTGACACATTACCTCAGGTGTGACGCTATATAATATCACTACAGTATAAGAGTGACACATTACCTCAGGTGTGACGCTATATAATAACACTATAGTATAAGAGTGACACACTACTTCAGGTGTAAAGCTATATAATAACACTATAGTATAAGAGTGACACACTACTTCAGGTGTAAAGCTATATAATAACACTATAGTATAAGAGTGACACATTACCTCAGGTGTGACGCTATATAATAACACTATAGTATAAGAGTGATACATTACCTCAGGTGTGACGCTATATAATAACACTATAGTATAAGAGTGACATATTACCTCAGGTGTGACGCTATATAATAACACTATAGTATAAGAGTGACACATTACCTCAGGTGTGACGCTATATAATAACACTACAGTATAAGAGTGATACATTACCTCAGGTGTGACGCTATATAATAACACTACAGTATAAGAGTGACACATTACCTCAGGTGTGAAGCTATATAATAACACTATAGTATAAGAGTGACATATTACCTCAGGTGTGACGCTATATAATAACACTATAGTATAATAGTGATACATTACCTCAGGTGTGACGCTATATAATAACACTATAGTATAAGAGTGACACACTACTTCAGGTGTAAAGCTATATAACAACAATTAAGTATAAGAGTGACACATTAACTCAGTTGTGACGCTATATAATAACACTATAGTATAAGAGTGATACATTACCTCAGGTGTGACGCTATATAATAAAACTATAGTATAAGAGTGACACATTACCTCAGGTGTGATGCTATATAATAACACTACAGTATAAGAGTGATACATTACCTGAGGTGTGACGCTATATAATAACACTATAGTATAAGAGTGACATATTACCTCAGTGTGACGCTATATAATAACACTATAGTATAAGAGTGACATATTACCTTAGGTGTGACGCTATATAATAACACTATAGTATAAGAGTGATACATTACCTCAAGTGTGACGCTATATAATAACACTATAGTATAAGAGTGATATATTACCTCAGTGTGACGCTATATAATAACACTATAGTATAAGAGTGACATATTACCTTAGGTGTGACGCTATATAATAACACTATAGTATAAGAGTGATACATTACCTCAAGTGTGACGCTATATAATAACACTATAGTATAAGAGTGACACATTACCTCAGGTGTGACGCTATATAATATCACTACAGTATAAGAGTGACACATTACCTCAGGTGTGACGCTATATAATAACACTATAGTATAAGAGTGATACATTACCTCAGGTGTGACGCTATATAATAACACTATAGTATAAGAGTGACACACTACTTCAGGTGTAAAGCTATATAATAACACTATAGTATAAGAGTGACACACTACTTCAGGTGTAAAGCTATATAATAACACTATAGTATAAGAGTGACACATTACCTCAGGTGTGACGCTATATAAAAACACTATAGTATAAGAGTGATACATTACCTCAGGTGTGACACTATATAATAACACTACAGTATAAGAGTGACATATTACCTCAGTGTGACGCTATATAATAACACTATAGTATAAGAGTGACATATTACCTTAGGTGTGACGCTATATAATAACACTATAGTATAAGAGTGATACATTACCTCAAGTGTGACGCTATATAATAACACTATAGTATAAGAGTGACATATTACCTCAGGTGTGACGCTATATAATAACACTATAGTATAAGAGTGACACATTACCTCAGCTGTGACGCTATATAATAACACTACAGTATAAGAGTGATACATTACCTCAGGTGTGACGCTATATAATAACACTACAGTATAAGAGTGACACATTACCTCAGGTGTGACGCTATATAATAACACTATAGTACAAGAGTGACATATTACCTCAGGTGTGACGCTATATAATAACACTACAGTATAATAGTGATACATTACCTCAGGTGTGACGCTATATAATAACACTATAGTATAAGAGTGACACACTACTTCAGGTGTAAAGCTATATAACAACAATTAAGTATAAGAGTGACACATTAACTCAGTTGTGACGCTATATAATAACACTATAGTATAAGAGTGATACATTACCTCAGGTGTGACGCTATATAATAAAACTATAGTATAAGAGTGACACATTACCTCAGTGTGACGCTATATAATAACACTACAGTATAAGAGTGATACATTACCTCAGGTGTGACGCTATATAATAACACTATAGTATAAGAGTGCCATATTACCTCAGTGTGACGCTATATAATAACACTATAGTATAAGAGTGACATATTACCTTAGGTGTGACGCTATATAATAACACTATAGTATAAGAGTGATACATTACCTCAAGTGTGACGCTATATAATAACACTATAGTATAAGAGTGACATATTACCTCAGGTGTGACGCTATATAATAACACTATAGTATAAGAGTGACACATTACCTCAGGTGTGACGCTATATAATAACACTACAGTATAAGAGTGATACATTACCTCAGGTGTGACGCTATATAATATCACTACAGTATAAGAGTGACACATTACCTCAGGTGTGACGCTATATAATAACACTATAGTATAAGAGTGATACATTACCTCAGGTGTGACGCTATATAATAACACTATAGTATAAGAGTGACACACTACTTCAGGTGTAAAGCTATATAATAACACTATAGTATAAGAGTGACACACTACTTCAGGTGTAAAGCTATATAATAACACTATAGTATAAGAGTGACACATTACCTCAGGTGTGACGCTATATAATAACACTATAGTATAAGAGTGATACATTACCTCAGTGTGACGCTATATAATAACACTATAGTATAAGAGTGACATATTACCTTAGGTGTGACGCTATATAATAACACTATAGTATAAGAGTGATACATTACCTCAAGTGTGACGCTATATAATAACACTATAGTATAAGAGTGACATATTACCTCAGGTGTGACGCTATATAATAACACTATAGTATAAGAGTGACACATTACCTCAGGTGTGACGCTATATAATAACACTACAGTATAAGAGTGATACATTACCTCAGGTGTGACGCTATATAATAACACTACAGTATAAGAGTGACACATTACCTCAGGTGTGACGCTATATAATAACACTATAGTATAAGAGTGACATATTACCTCAGGTGTGACGCTATATAATAACACTATAGTATAATAGTGATACATTACCTCAGGTGTGACGCTATATAATAACACTATAGTATAAGAGTGACACACTACTTCAGGTGTAAAGCTATATAACAACAATTAAGTATAAGAGTGACACATTAACTCAGTTGTGACGCTATATAATAACACTATAGTATAAGAGTGATACATTACCTCAGGTGTGACGCTATATAATAAAACTATAGTATAAGAGTGACACATTACCTCAGTGTGACGCTATATAATAACACTACAGTATAAGAGTGATACATTACCTCAGGTGTGACGCTATATAATAACACTATAGTATAAGAGTGCCATATTACCTCAGTGTGACGCTATATAATAACACTATAGTATAAGAGTGACATATTACCTTAGGTGTGACGCTATATAATAACACTATAGTATAAGAGTGATACATTACCTCAAGTGTGACGCTATATAATAACACTATAGTATAAGAGTGACATATTACCTCAGGTGTGACGCTATATAATAACACTATAGTATAAGAGTGACACATTACCTCAGGTGTGACGCTATATAATAACACTACAGTATAAGAGTGATACATTACCTCAGGTGTGACGCTATATAATATCACTACAGTATAAGAGTGACACATTACCTCAGGTGTGACGCTATATAATAACACTATAGTATAAGAGTGATACATTACCTCAGGTGTGACGCTATATAATAACACTATAGTATAAGAGTGACACACTACTTCAGGTGTAAAGCTATATAATAACACTATAGTATAAGAGTGACACACTACTTCAGGTGTAAAGCTATATAATAACACTATAGTATAAGAGTGACACATTACCTCAGGTGTGACGCTATATAATAACACTATAGTATAAGAGTGATACATTACCTCAGTGTGACGCTATATAATAACACTATAGTATAAGAGTGACATATTACCTTAGGTGTGACGCTATATAATAACACTATAGTATAAGAGTGATACATTACCTCAAGTGTGACGCTATATAATAACACTATAGTATAAGAGTGACATATTACCTCAGGTGTGACGCTATATAATAACACTATAGTATAAGAGTGACACATTACCTCAGGTGTGACGCTATATAATAACACTACAGTATAAGAGTGATACATTACCTCAGGTGTGACGCTATATAATAACACTATAGTATAATAGTGATACATTACCTCAGGTGTGACGCTATATAATAACACTATAGTATAAGAGTGACACACTACTTCAGGTGTAAAGCTATATAACAACAATTAAGTATAAGAGTGACACATTAACTCAGTTGTGACGCTATATAATAACACTATAGTATAAGAGTGATACATTACCTCAGGTGTGACGCTATATAATAAAACTATAGTATAAGAGTGACACATTACCTCAGGTGTGACGCTATATAATAACACTATAGTATAAGAGTGACACATTACCTCAGGTGTGACGCTATATAATAACACTACAGTATAAGAGTGATACATTACCTCAGGTGTGACGCTATATAATAACACTATAGTATAAGAGTGACACACTACTTCAGGTGTAAAGCTATATAATAACACTATAGTATAAGAGTGACACACTACTTCAGGTGTAAAGCTATATAATAACACTATAGTATAAGAGTGACACATTACCTCAGGTGTGACGCTATATAATAACACTATAGTATAAGAGAGATACATTACCTCAGGTGTGACGCTATATAATAACACTATAGTATAAGAGTGACATATTACCTCAGTGTGACGCTATATAATAACACTATAGTATAAGAGTGACATATTACCTTAGGTGTGACGCTATATAATAACACTACAGTATAAGAGTGATACATTACCTCAGGTGTGACGCTATATAATATCACTACAGTATAAGAGTGACACATTACCTCAGGTGTGACGCTATATAATAACACTATAGTATAAGAGTGATACATTACCTCAGGTGTGACACTATATAATAACACTATAGTATAAGAGTGACACACTACTTCAGGTGTAAAGCTATATAATAACACTATAGTATAAGAGTGACACACTACTTCAGGTGTAAAGCTATATAACAACAATTAAGTATAAGAGTGACACATTAACTCAGTTGTGACGCTATATAATAACACTATAGTATAAGAGTGATACATTACCTCAGGTGTGACGCTATATAATAAAACTATAGTATAAGAGTGACACATTACCTCAGGTGTGACGCTATATAATAACACTATAGTATAAGAGTGACACATTACCTCAGGTGTGACGCTATATAATAACACTACAGTATAAGAGTGATACATTACCTCAGGTGTGACGCTATATAATAACACTATAGTATAAGAGTGACACACTACTTCAGGTGTAAAGCTATATAATAACACTATAGTATAAGAGTGACACACTACTTCAGGTGTAAAGCTATATAATAACACTATAGTATAAGAGTGACACATTACCTCAGGTGTGACGCTATAGAATAACACTATAGTATAAGAGTGATACATTACCTCAGGTGTGACGCTATATAATAACACTATAGTATAAGAGTGACATATTACCTCAGTGTGACGCTATATAATAACACTATAGTATAAGAGTGACATATTACCTTAGGTGTGACGCTATATAATAACACTATAGTATAAGAGTGATACATTACCTCAAGTGTGACGCTATATAATAACACTATAGTATAAGAGTGATATATTACCTCAGTGTGACGCTATATAATAACACTATAGTATAAGAGTGACATATTACCTTAGGTGTGACGCTATATAATAACACTATAGTATAAGAGTGATACATTACCTCAAGTGTGATGCTATATAATAACACTATAGTATAAGAGTGACACACTACTTCAGGTGTAAAGCTATATAATAACACTACAGTATAAGAGTGACACACTACTTCAGGTGTAAAGCTATATAATAACACTATAGTATAAGAGTGACACATTACCTCAGGTGTGACGCTATATAAAAACACTATAGTATAAGAGTGATACATTACCTCAGGTGTGACGCTATATAATAACACTATAGTATAAGAGTGACATATTACCTCAGTGTGACGCTATATAATAACACTATAGTATAAGAGTGACATATTACCTTAGGTGTGACGCTATATAATAACACTATAGTATAAGAGTGATACATTACCTCAAGTGTGACGCTATATAATAACACTATAGTATAAGAGTGACATATTACCTCAGGTGTGACGCTATATAATAACACTATAGTATAAGAGTGACACATTACCTCAGGTGTGACGCTATATAATAACACTACAGTATAAGAGTGATACATTACCTCAGGTGTGACGCTATATAATAACACTACAGTATAAGAGTGACACATTACCTCAGGTGTGACGCTATATAATAACACTATAGTACAAGAGTGACATATTACCTCAGGTGTGACGCTATATAATAACACTATAGTATAATAGTGATACATTACCTCAGGTGTGACGCTATATAATAACACTATAGTATAAGAGTGACACACTACTTCAGGTGTAAAGCTATATAACAACAATTAAGTATAAGAGTGACACATTAACTCAGTTGTGACGCTATATAATAACACTATAGTATAAGAGTGATACATTACCTCAGGTGTGACGCTATATAATAAAACTATAGTATAAGAGTGACACATTACCTCAGTGTGACGCTATATAATAACACTACAGTATAAGAGTGATACATTACCTCAGGTGTGACGCTATATAATAACACTATAGTATAAGAGTGCCATATTACCTCAGTGTGACGCTATATAATAACACTATAGTATAAGAGTGACATATTACCTTAGGTGTGACGCTATATAATAACACTATAGTATAAGAGTGACACATTACCTCAGGTGTGACGCTATATAATAACACTACAGTATAAGAGTGATACATTACCTCAGGTGTGACGCTATATAATATCACTACAGTATAAGAGTGACACATTACCTCAGGTGTGACGCTATATAATAACACTATAGTATAAGAGTGATACATTACCTCAGGTGTGACGCTATATAATAACACTATAGTATAAGAGTGACACACTACTTCAGGTGTAAAGCTATATAATAACACTATAGTATAAGAGTGACACACTACTTCAGGTGTAAAGCTATATAATAACACTATAGTATAAGAGTGACACATTACCTCAGGTGTGACGCTATATAATAACACTATAGTATAAGAGTGATACATTACCTCAGGTGTGACGCTATATAATAACACTATAGTATAAGAGTGACATATTACCTTAGGTGTGACACTATATAATAACACTATAGTATAAGAGTGATACATTACCTCAAGTGTGACGCTATATAATAACACTATAGTATAAGAGTGACATATTACCTCAGGTGTGACGCTATATAATAACACTATAGTATAAGAGTGACACATTACCTCAGGTGTGACGCTATATAATAACACTACAGTATAAGAGTGATACATTACCTCAGGTGTGACGCTATATAATATCACTACAGTATAAGAGTGACACATTACCTCAGGTGTGACGCTATATAATAACACTATAGTATAAGAGTGATACATTACCTCAGGTGTGACGCTATATAATAACACTATAGTATAAGAGTGACACACTACTTCAGGTGTAAAGCTATATAATAACACTATAGTATAAGAGTGACACATTACCTCAGGTGTGACGCTATATAATAACACTATAGTATAAGAGTGATACATTACCTCAGTGTGACGCTATATAATAACACTATAGTATAAGAGTGACATATTACCTTAGGTGTGACGCTATATAATAACACTATAGTATAAGAGTGATACATTACCTCAAGTGTGACGCTATATAATAACACTATAGTATAAGAGTGACATATTACCTCAGGTGTGACGCTATATAATAACACTATAGTATAAGAGTGACACATTACCTCAGCTGTGACGCTATATAATAACACTACAGTATAAGAGTGATACATTACCTCAGGTGTGACGCTATATAATAACACTACAGTATAAGAGTGACACATTACCTCAGGTGTGACGCTATATAATAACACTATAGTACAAGAGTGACATATTACCTCAGGTGTGACGCTATATAATAACACTATAGTATAATAGTGATACATTACCTCAGGTGTGACGCTATATAATAACACTATAGTATAAGAGTGACACACTACTTCAGGTGTAAAGCTATATAATAACACTATAGTATAAGAGTGACACACTACTTCAGGTGTAAAGCTATATAAAAACACTATAGTATAAGAGTGACATTACCTCAGGTGTGACGCTATATAATAACACTATAGTATAAGAGTGATACATTACCTCAGTGTGACGCTATATAATAACACTATAGTATAAGAGTGACATATTACCTTAGGTGTGACGCTATATAATAACACTATAGTATAAGAGTGATACATTACCTCAAGTGTGACGCTATATAATAACACTATAGTATAAGAGTGACATATTACCTCAGGTGTGACGCTATATAATAACACTATAGTATAAGAGTGACACATTACCTCAGGTGTGACGCTATATAATAACACTACAGTATAAGAGTGATACATTACCTCAGGTGTGACGCTATATAATAACACTACAGTATAAGAGTGACACATTACCTCAGGTGTGACGCTATATAATAACACTATAGTATAATAGTGATACATTACCTCAGGTGTGACGCTATATAATAACACTATAGTATAAGAGTGACACACTACTTCAGGTGTAAAGCTATATAACAACAATTAAGTATAAGAGTGACACATTAACTCAGTTGTGACGCTATATAATAACACTATAGTATAAGAGTGATACATTACCTCAGGTGTGACGCTATATAATAAAACTATAGTATAAGAGTGACACATTACCTCAGGTGTGACGCTATATAATAACACTATAGTATAAGAGTGACACATTACCTCAGGTGTGACGCTATATAATAACACTACAGTATAAGAGTGATACATTACCTCAGGTGTGACGCTATATAATAACACTATAGTATAAGAGTGACACACTACTTCAGGTGTAAAGCTATATAATAACACTATAGTATAAGAGTGACACACTACTTCAGGTGTAAAGCTATATAATAACACTATAGTATAAGAGTGACACATTACCTCAGGTGTGACGCTATATAATAACACTATAGTATAAGAGAGATACATTACCTCAGGTGTGACGCTATATAATAACACTATAGTATAAGAGTGACATATTACCTCAGTGTGACGCTATATAATAACACTATAGTATAAGAGTGACATATTACCTTAGGTGTGACGCTATATAATAACACTACAGTATAAGAGTGATACATTACCTCAAGTGTGACGCTATATAATAACACTACAGTATAAGAGTGACACATTACCTCAGGTGTGACGCTATATAATAACACTATAGTATAAGAGTGACACATTACCTCAGGTGTGACGCTATATAATAACACTACAGTATAAGAGTGATACATTACCTCAGGTGTGACGCTATATAATAACACTACAGTATAAAAGTGACACATTACCTCAGGTGTGACGCTATATAATAACACTATAGTATAAGAGTGACATATTACCTCAGGTGTGACGCTATATAATAACACTATAGTATAATAGTGATACATTACCTCAGGTGTGACGCTATATAATAACACTATAGTATAAGAGTGACACACTACTTCAGGTGTAAAGCTATATAACAACAATTAAGTATAAGAGTGACACATTAACTCAGTTGTGACGCTATATAATAACACTATAGTATAAGAGTGATACATTACCTCAGGTGTGACGCTATATAATAAAACTATAGTATAAGAGTGACACATTACCTCAGGTGTGACGCTATATAATAACACTATAGTATAAGAGTGACACATTACCTCAGGTGTGACGCTATATAATAACACTACAGTATAAGAGTGATACATTACCTCAGGTGTGACGCTATATAATAACACTATAGTATAAGAGTGACACACTACTTCAGGTGTAAAGCTATATAATAACACTATAGTATAAGAGTGACACACTACTTCAGGTGTAAAGCTATATAATAACACTATAGTATAAGAGTGACACATTACCTCAGGTGTGACGCTATATAATAACACTACAGTATAAGAGTGATACATTACCTCAGGTGTGACGCTATATAATAACACTATAGTATAAGAGTGACACACTACTTCAGGTGTAAAGCTATATAATAACACTATAGTATAAGAGTGACACACTACTTCAGGTGTAAAGCTATATAATAACACTATAGTATAAGAGTGACACATTACCTCAGGTGTGACGCTATATAATAACACTATAGTATAAGAGTGATACATTACCTCAGGTGTGACGCTATATAATAAAACTATAGTATAAGAGTGACACATTACCTCAGGTGTGACGCTATATAATAACACTACAGTATAAGAGTGATACATTACCTCAGGTGTGACGCTATATAATAACACTATAGTATAAGAGTGCCATATTACCTCAGTGTGACGCTATATAATAACACTATAGTACAAGAGTGACATATTACCTTAGGTGTGACGCTATATAATAACACTATAGTATAAGAGTGACATATTACCTCAGGTGTGACGCTATATAATAACACTATAGTATAAGAGTGACACATTACCTCAGGTGTGACGCTATATAATAACACTACAGTATAAGAGTGATACATTACCTCAGGTGTGACGCTATATAATATCACTACAGTATAAGAGTGACACATTACCTCAGGTGTGACGCTATATAATAACACTATAGTATAAGAGTGATACATTACCTCAAGTGTGACGCTATATAATAACACTATAGTATAAGAGTGATATATTACCTCAGTGTGACGCTATATAATAACACTATAGTATAAGAGTGACATATTACCTTAGGTGTGACGCTATATAATAACACTATAGTATAAGAGTGATACATTACCTCAAGTGTGACGCTATATAATAACACTATAGTATAAGAGTGACACATTACCTCAGGTGTGACGCTATATAATATCACTACAGTATAAGAGTGACACATTACCTCAGGTGTGACGCTATATAATAACACTATAGTATAAGAGTGACACACTACTTCAGGTGTAAAGCTATATAATAACACTATAGTATAAGAGTGACACACTACTTCAGGTGTAAAGCTATATAATAACACTATAGTATAAGAGTGACACATTACCTCAGGTGTGACGCTATATAATAACACTATAGTATAAGAGTGACACACTACTTCAGGTGTAAAGCTATATAATAACACTATAGTATAAGAGTGACACACTACTTCAGGTGTAAAGCTATATAATAACACTATAGTATAAGAGTGACACATTACCTCAGGTGTGACGCTATATAATAACACTATAGTATAAGAGTGACATATTACCTCAGTGTGACGCTATATAATAACACTATAGTATAAGAGTGACATATTACCTTAGGTGTGACGCTATATAATAACACTATAGTATAAGAGTGATACATTACCTCAAGTGTGACGCTATATAATAACACTATAGTATAAGAGTGACATATTACCTCAGGTGTGACGCTATATAATAACACTATAGTATAAGAGTGACACATTACCTCAGGTGTGACGCTATATAATAACACTACAGTATAAGAGTGATACATTACCTCAGGTGTGACGCTATATAATAACACTACAGTATAAAAGTGACACATTACCTCAGGTGTGACGCTATATAATAACACTATAGTATAAGAGTGATACATTACCTCAGGTGTGACGCTATATAATAACACTATAGTATAAGAGTGACACATTACCTCAGGTGTGACGCTATATAATAACACTACAGTATAAGAGTGATACATTACCTCAGGTGTGACGCTATATAATAACACTATAGTATAAGAGTGACACACTACTTCAGGTGTAAAGCTATATAATAACACTATAGTATAAGAGTGACACACTACTTCAGGTGTAAAGCTATATAATAACACTATAGTATAAGAGTGACACATTACCTCAGGTGTGACGCTATATAATAACACTACAGTATAAGAGTGATACATTACCTCAGGTGTGACGCTATATAATAACACTATAGTATAAGAGTGACACACTACTTCAGGTGTAAAGCTATATAATAACACTATAGTATAAGAGTGACACACTACTTCAGGTGTAAAGCTATATAATAACACTATAGTATAAGAGTGACACATTACCTCAGGTGTGACGCTATATAATAACACTATAGTATAAGAGTGATACATTACCTCAGGTGTGACGCTATATAATAAAACTATAGTATAAGAGTGACACATTACCTCAGGTGTGACGCTATATAATAACACTACAGTATAAGAGTGATACATTACCTCAGGTGTGACGCTATATAATAACACTATAGTATAAGAGTGCAATATTACCTCAGTGTGACGCTATATAATAACACTATAGTACAAGAGTGACATATTACCTTAGGTGTGACGCTATATAATAACACTATAGTATAAGAGTGACATATTACCTCAGGTGTGACGCTATATAATAACACTATAGTATAAGAGTGACACATTACCTCAGGTGTGACGCTATATAATAACACTACAGTATAAGAGTGATACATTACCTCAGGTGTGACGCTATATAATATCACTACAGTATAAGAGTGACACATTACCTCAGGTGTGACGCTATATAATAACACTATAGTATAAGAGTGATACATTACCTCAAGTGTGACGCTATATAATAACACTATAGTATAAGAGTGATATATTACCTCAGTGTGACGCTATATAATAACACTATAGTATAAGAGTGACATATTACCTTAGGTGTGACGCTATATAATAACACTATAGTATAAGAGTGATACATTACCTCAAGTGTGACGCTATATAATAACACTATAGTATAAGAGTGACACATTACCTCAGGTGTGACGCTATATAATATCACTACAGTATAAGAGTGACACATTACCTCAGGTGTGACGCTATATAATAACACTATAGTATAAGAGTGACACACTACTTCAGGTGTAAAGCTATATAATAACACTATAGTATAAGAGTGACACACTACTTCAGGTGTAAAGCTATATAATAACACTATAGTATAAGAGTGACACATTACCTCAGGTGTGACGCTATATAATAACACTATAGTATAAGAGTGATACATTACCTCAGGTGTGACGCTATATAATAACACTATAGTATAAGAGTGACATATTACCTCAGTGTGACGCTATATAATAACACTATAGTATAAGAGTGACATATTACCTTAGGTGTGACGCTATATAATAACACTATAGTATAAGAGTGATACATTACCTCAAGTGTGACGCTATATAATAACACTATAGTATAAGAGTGACATATTACCTCAGGTGTGACGCTATATAATAACACTATAGTATAAGAGTGACACATTACCTCAGGTGTGACGCTATATAATAACACTACAGTATAAGAGTGACACATTACCTCAGGTGTGAAGCTATATAATAACACTATAGTATAAGAGTGACATATTACCTCAGGTGTGACGCTATATAATAACACTATAGTATAATAGTGATACATTACCTCAGGTGTGACGCTATATAATAACACTATAGTATAAGAGTGACACACTACTTCAGGTGTAAAGCTATATAACAACAATTAAGTATAAGAGTGACACATTAACTCAGTTGTGACGCTATATAATAACACTATAGTATAAGAGTGATACATTACCTCAGGTGTGACGCTATATAATAAAACTATAGTATAAGAGTGACACATTACCTCAGGTGTGATGCTATATAATAACACTACAGTATAAGAGTGATACATTACCTGAGGTGTGACGCTATATAATAACACTATAGTATAAGAGTGACATATTACCTCAGTGTGACGCTATATAATAACACTATAGTATAAGAGTGACACATTACCTCAGGTGTGACGCTATATAATAACACTACAGTATAAGAGTGATACATTACCTCAGGTGTGACGCTATATAATAACACTACAGTATAAGAGTGATACATTACCTCAGGTGTGACGCTATATAATAAAACTATAGTATAAGAGTGACACATTACCTCAGGTGTGACGCTATATAATAACACTACAGTATAAGAGTGATACATTACCTCAGGTGTGACGCTATATAATAACACTATAGTATAAGAGTGCCATATTACCTCAGTGTGACGCTATATAATAACACTATAGTATAAGAGTGACATATTACCTTAGGTGTGACGCTATATAATAACACTATAGTATAAGAGTGACATATTACCTCAGGTGTGACGCTATATAATAACACTATAGTATAAGAGTGACACATTACCTCAGGTGTGACGCTATATAATAACACTACAGTATAAGAGTGATACATTACCTCAGGTGTGACGCTATATAATATCACTACAGTATAAGAGTGACACATTACCTCAGGTGTGACGCTATATAATAACACTATAGTATAAGAGTGATACATTACCTCAAGTGTGACGCTATATAATAACACTATAGTATAAGAGTGATATATTACCTCAGTGTGACGCTATATAATAACACTATAGTATAAGAGTGACATATTACCTTAGGTGTGACGCTATATAATAACACTATAGTATAAGAGTGATACATTACCTCAAGTGTGACGCTATATAATAACACTATAGTATAAGAGTGACACATTACCTCAGGTGTGACGCTATATAATATCACTACAGTATAAGAGTGACACATTACCTCAGGTGTGACGCTATATAATAACACTATAGTATAAGAGTGACACACTACTTCAGGTGTAAAGCTATATAATAACACTATAGTATAAGAGTGACACACTACTTCAGGTGTAAAGCTATATAATAACACTATAGTATAAGAGTGACACATTACCTCAGGTGTGACGCTATATAATAACACTATAGTATAAGAGTGATACATTACCTCAGGTGTGACGCTATATAATAACACTATAGTATAAGAGTGACATATTACCTCAGTGTGACGCTATATAATAACACTATAGTATAAGAGTGACATATTACCTTAGGTGTGACGCTATATAATAACACTATAGTATAAGAGTGATACATTACCTCAAGTGTGACGCTATATAATAACACTATAGTATAAGAGTGACATATTACCTCAGGTGTGACGCTATATAATAACACTATAGTATAAGAGTGACACATTACCTCAGGTGTGACGCTATATAATAACACTACAGTATAAGAGTGATACATTACCTCAGGTGTGACGCTATATAATAACACTACAGTATAAGAGTGACACATTACCTCAGGTGTGAAGCTATATAATAACACTATAGTATAAGAGTGACATATTACCTCAGGTGTGACGCTATATAATAACACTATAGTATAATAGTGATACATTACCTCAGGTGTGACGCTATATAATAACACTATAGTATAAGAGTGACACACTACTTCAGGTGTAAAGCTATATAACAACAATTAAGTATAAGAGTGACACATTAACTCAGTTGTGACGCTATATAATAACACTATAGTATAAGAGTGATACATTACCTCAGGTGTGACGCTATATAATAAAACTATAGTATAAGAGTGACACATTACCTCAGGTGTGATGCTATATAATAACACTACAGTATAAGAGTGATACATTACCTGAGGTGTGACGCTATATAATAACACTATAGTATAAGAGTGACATATTACCTCGGTGTGACGCTATATAATAACACTATAGTATAAGAGTGACATATTACCTTAGGTGTGACGCTATATAATAACACTATAGTATAAGAGTGATACATTACCTCAAGTGTGACGCTATATAATAACACTATAGTATAAGAGTGATATATTACCTCAGTGTGACGCTATATAATAACACTATAGTATAAGAGTGACATATTACCTTAGGTGTGACGCTATATAATAACACTATAGTATAAGAGTGATACATTACCTCAGGTGTGACGCTATATAATAACACTATAGTATAAGAGTGACACACTACTTCAGGTGTAAAGCTATATAATAACACTATAGTATAAGAGTGACACACTACTTCAGGTGTAAAGCTATATAATAACACTATAGTATAAGAGTGACACATTACCTCAGGTGTGACGCTATATAATAACACTATAGTATAAGAGTGACATATTACCTCAGTGTGACGCTATATAATAACACTATAGTATAAGAGTGACATATTACCTTAGGTGTGACGCTATATAATAACACTATAGTATAAGAGTGATACATTACCTCAAGTGTGACGCTATATAATAACACTATAGTATAAGAGTGATATATTACCTCAGTGTGACGCTATATAATAACACTATAGTATAAGAGTGACATATTACCTTAGGTGTGACGCTATATAATAACACTATAGTATAAGAGTGATACATTACCTCAAGTGTGATGCTATATAATAACACTATAGTATAAGAGTGACACATTACCTCAGGTGTGACGCTATATAATATCACTACAGTATAAGAGTGACACATTACCTCAGGTGTGACGCTATATAATAACACTATAGTATAAGAGTGATACATTACCTCAGGTGTGACGCTATATAATAACACTATAGTATAAGAGTGACACACTACTTCAGGTGTAAAGCTATATAATAACACTACAGTATAAGAGTGACACACTACTTCAGGTGTAAAGCTATATAATAACACTATAGTATAAGAGTGACACATTACCTCAGGTGTGACGCTATATAAAAACACTATAGTATAAGAGTGATACATTACCTCAGGTGTGACGCTATATAATAACACTATAGTATAAGAGTGACATATTACCTCAGTGTGACGCTATATAATAACACTATAGTATAAGAGTGACATATTACCTTAGGTGTGACGCTATATAATAACACTATAGTATAAGAGTGATACATTACCTCAAGTGTGACGCTATATAATAACACTATAGTATAAGAGTGACATATTACCTCAGGTGTGACGCTATATAATAACACTATAGTATAAGAGTGACACATTACCTCAGGTGTGACGCTATATAATAACACTACAGTATAAGAGTGATACATTACCTCAGGTGTGACGCTATATAATAACACTACAGTATAAGAGTGACACATTACCTCAGGTGTGACGCTATATAATAACACTATAGTACAAGAGTGACATATTACCTCAGGTGTGACGCTATATAATAACACTATAGTATAATAGTGATACATTACCTCAGGTGTGACGCTATATAATAACACTATAGTATAAGAGTGACACACTACTTCAGGTGTAAAGCTATATAACAACAATTAAGTATAAGAGTGACACATTAACTCAGTTGTGACGCTATATAATAACACTATAGTATAAGAGTGCCATATTACCTCAGTGTGACGCTATATAATAACACTATAGTATAAGAGTGACATATTACCTTAGGTGTGACGCTATATAATAACACTATAGTATAAGAGTGACACATTACCTCAGGTGTGACGCTATATAATAACACTACAGTATAAGAGTGATACATTACCTCAGGTGTGACGCTATATAATATCACTACAGTATAAGAGTGACACATTACCTCAGGTGTGACGCTATATAATAACACTATAGTATAAGAGTGATACATTACCTCAGGTGTGACGCTATATAATAACACTATAGTATAAGAGTGACACACTACTTCAGGTGTAAAGCTATATAATAACACTATAGTATAAGAGTGACACACTACTTCAGGTGTAAAGCTATATAATAACACTATAGTATAAGAGTGACATATTACCTCAGGTGTGACGCTATATAATAACACTATAGTATAAGAGTGACACATTACCTCAGGTGTGACGCTATATAATAACACTACAGTATAAGAGTGATACATTACCTCAGGTGTGACGCTATATAATATCACTACAGTATAAGAGTGACACATTACCTCAGGTGTGACGCTATATAATAACACTATAGTATAAGAGTGATACATTACCTCAGGTGTGACGCTATATAATAACACTATAGTATAAGAGTGACACACTACTTCAGGTGTAAAGCTATATAATAACACTATAGTATAAGAGTGACACACTACTTCAGGTGTAAAGCTATATAATAACACTATAGTATAAGAGTGACACATTACCTCAGGTGTGACGCTATATAATAACACTATAGTATAAGAGTGATACATTACCTCAGTGTGACGCTATATAATAACACTATAGTATAAGAGTGACATATTACCTTAGGTGTGACGCTATATAATAACACTATAGTATAAGAGTGATACATTACCTCAAGTGTGACGCTATATAATAACACTATAGTATAAGAGTGACATATTACCTCAGGTGTGACGCTATATAATAACACTATAGTATAAGAGTGACACATTACCTCAGGTGTGACGCTATATAATAACACTACAGTATAAGAGTGATACATTACCTCAGGTGTGACGCTATATAATAACACTACAGTATAAGAGTGACACATTACCTCAGGTGTGACGCTATATAATAACACTATAGTATAAGAGTGACATATTACCTCAGGTGTGACGCTATATAATAACACTATAGTATAATAGTGATACATTACCTCAGGTGTGACGCTATATAATAACACTATAGTATAAGAGTGACACACTACTTCAGGTGTAAAGCTATATAACAACAATTAAGTATAAGAGTGACACATTAACTCAGTTGTGACGCTATATAATAACACTATAGTATAAGAGTGATACATTACCTCAGGTGTGACGCTATATAATAAAACTATAGTATAAGAGTGACACATTACCTCAGGTGTGACGCTATATAATAACACTATAGTATAAGAGTGACACATTACCTCAGGTGTGACGCTATATAATAACACTACAGTATAAGAGTGATACATTACCTCAGGTGTGACGCTATATAATAACACTATAGTATAAGAGTGACACACTACTTCAGGTGTAAAGCTATATAATAACACTATAGTATAAGAGTGACACATTACCTCAGGTGTGACGCTATATAATAACACTATAGTATAAGAGTGATACATTACCTCAGGTGTGACGCTATATAATAACACTATAGTATAAGAGTGACATATTACCTTAGGTGTGACGCTATATAATAACACTATAGTATAAGAGTGATACATTACCTCAAGTGTGACGCTATATAAAAACACTATAGTATAAGAGTGATACATTACCTCAGGTGTGACGCTATATAATAACACTATAGTATAAGAGTGACATATTACCTCAGTGTGACGCTATATAATAACACTATAGTATAAGAGTGACATATTACCTTAGGTGTGACGCTATATAATAACACTACAGTATAAGAGTGATACATTACCTCAGGTGTGACGCTATATAATATCACTACAGTATAAGAGTGACACATTACCTCAGGTGTGACGCTATATAATAACACTATAGTATAAGAGTGACACACTACTTCAGGTGTAAAGCTATATAACAACAATTAAGTATAAGAGTGACACATTAACTCAGTTGTGACGCTATATAATAACACTATAGTATAAGAGTGATACATTACCTCAGGTGTGACGCTATATAATAAAACTATAGTATAAGAGTGACACATTACCTCAGTGTGACGCTATATAATAACACTACAGTATAAGAGTGATACATTACCTCAGGTGTGACGCTATATAATAACACTATAGTATAAGAGTGCCATATTACCTCAGTGTGACGCTATATAATAACACTATAGTATAAGAGTGACATATTACCTTAGGTGTGACGCTATATAATAACACTATAGTATAAGAGTGACACATTACCTCAGGTGTGACGCTATATAATAACACTACAGTATAAGAGTGATACATTACCTCAGGTGTGACGCTATATAATATCACTACAGTATAAGAGTGACACATTACCTCAGGTGTGACGCTATATAATAACACTATAGTATAAGAGTGATACATTACCTCAGGTGTGACGCTATATAATAACACTATAGTATAAGAGTGACACACTACTTCAGGTGTAAAGCTATATAATAACACTATAGTATAAGAGTGACACACTACTTCAGGTGTAAAGCTATATAATAACACTATAGTATAAGAGTGACACATTACCTCAGGTGTGACGCTATATAATAACACTATAGTATAAGAGTGATACATTACCTCAGGTGTGACGCTATATAATAACACTATAGTATAAGAGTGACATATTACCTTAGGTGTGACACTATATAATAACACTATAGTATAAGAGTGATACATTACCTCAAGTGTGACGCTATATAATAACACTATAGTATAAGAGTGACATATTACCTCAGGTGTGACGCTATATAATAACACTATAGTATAAGAGTGACACATTACCTCAGGTGTGACGCTATATAATAACACTACAGTATAAGAGTGATACATTACCTCAGGTGTGACGCTATATAATATCACTACAGTATAAGAGTGACACATTACCTCAGGTGTGACGCTATATAATAACACTATAGTATAAGAGTGATACATTACCTCAGGTGTGACGCTATATAATAACACTATAGTATAAGAGTGACACACTACTTCAGGTGTAAAGCTATATAATAACACTATAGTATAAGAGTGACACATTACCTCAGGTGTGACGCTATATAATAACACTATAGTATAAGAGTGATACATTACCTCAGTGTGACGCTATATAATAACACTATAGTATAAGAGTGACATATTACCTTAGGTGTGACGCTATATAATAACACTATAGTATAAGAGTGATACATTACCTCAAGTGTGACGCTATATAATAACACTATAGTATAAGAGTGACATATTACCTCAGGTGTGACGCTATATAATAACACTATAGTATAAGAGTGACACATTACCTCAGCTGTGACGCTATATAATAACACTACAGTATAAGAGTGATACATTACCTCAGGTGTGACGCTATATAATAACACTACAGTATAAGAGTGACACATTACCTCAGGTGTGACGCTATATAATAACACTATAGTACAAGAGTGACATATTACCTCAGGTGTGACGCTATATAATAACACTATAGTATAATAGTGATACATTACCTCAGGTGTGACGCTATATAATAACACTATAGTATAAGAGTGACACACTACTTCAGGTGTAAAGCTATATAATAACACTATAGTATAAGAGTGACACACTACTTCAGGTGTAAAGCTATATAAAAACACTATAGTATAAGAGTGACATTACCTCAGGTGTGACGCTATATAATAACACTATAGTATAAGAGTGATACATTACCTCAGTGTGACGCTATATAATAACACTATAGTATAAGAGTGACATATTACCTTAGGTGTGACGCTATATAATAACACTATAGTATAAGAGTGATACATTACCTCAAGTGTGACGCTATATAATAACACTATAGTATAAGAGTGACATATTACCTCAGGTGTGACGCTATATAATAACACTATAGTATAAGAGTGACACATTACCTCAGGTGTGACGCTATATAATAACACTACAGTATAAGAGTGATACATTACCTCAGGTGTGACGCTATATAATAACACTACAGTATAAGAGTGACACATTACCTCAGGTGTGACGCTATATAATAACACTATAGTATAATAGTGATACATTACCTCAGGTGTGACGCTATATAATAACACTATAGTATAAGAGTGACACACTACTTCAGGTGTAAAGCTATATAACAACAATTAAGTATAAGAGTGACACATTAACTCAGTTGTGACGCTATATAATAACACTATAGTATAAGAGTGATACATTACCTCAGGTGTGACGCTATATAATAAAACTATAGTATAAGAGTGACACATTACCTCAGGTGTGACGCTATATAATAACACTATAGTATAAGAGTGACACATTACCTCAGGTGTGACGCTATATAATAACACTACAGTATAAGAGTGATACATTACCTCAGGTGTGACGCTATATAATAACACTATAGTATAAGAGTGACACACTACTTCAGGTGTAAAGCTATATAATAACACTATAGTATAAGAGTGACACACTACTTCAGGTGTAAAGCTATATAATAACACTATAATATAAGAGTGACACATTACCTCAGGTGTGACGCTATATAATAACACTATAGTATAAGAGAGATACATTACCTCAGGTGTGACGCTATATAATAACACTATAGTATAAGAGTGACATATTACCTCAGTGTGACGCTATATAATAACACTATAGTATAAGAGTGACATATTACCTTAGGTGTGACGCTATATAATAACACTACAGTATAAGAGTGATACATTACCTCAGGTGTGACGCTATATAATATCACTACAGTATAAGAGTGACACATTACCTCAGGTGTGACGCTATATAATAACACTATAGTATAAGAGTGACACACTACTTCAGGTGTAAAGCTATATAATAACACTATAGTATAAGAGTGACACACTACTTCAGGTGTAAAGCTATATAATAACACTATAGTATAAGAGTGACACATTACCTCAGGTGTGACGCTATATAATAACACTATAGTATAAGAGTGACATATTACCTCAGTGTGACGCTATATAATAACACTATAGTATAAGAGTGACATATTACCTTAGGTGTGACGCTATATAATAACACTATAGTATAAGAGTGATACATTACCTCAAGTGTGACGCTATATAATAACACTATAGTATAAGAGTGACATATTACCTCAGGTGTGACGCTATATAATAACACTATAGTATAAGAGTGACACATTACCTCAGGTGTGACGCTATATAATAACACTACAGTATAAGAGTGATACATTACCTCAGGTGTGACGCTATATAATAACACTACAGTATAAAAGTGACACATTACCTCAGGTGTGACGCTATATAATAACACTATAGTATAAGAGTGACATATTACCTCAGGTGTGACGCTATATAATAACACTATAGTATAATAGTGATACATTACCTCAGGTGTGACGCTATATAATAACACTATAGTATAAGAGTGACACACTACTTCAGGTGTAAAGCTATATAACAACAATTAAGTATAAGAGTGACACATTAACTCAGTTGTGACGCTATATAATAACACTATAGTATAAGAGTGATACATTACCTCAGGTGTGACGCTATATAATAAAACTATAGTATAAGAGTGACACATTACCTCAGGTGTGACGCTATATAATAACACTATAGTATAAGAGTGACACATTACCTCAGGTGTGACGCTATATAATAACACTACAGTATAAGAGTGATACATTACCTCAGGTGTGACGCTATATAATAACACTATAGTATAACAGTGACACACTACTTCAGGTGTAAAGCTATATAATAACACTATAGTATAAGAGTGACACACTACTTCAGGTGTAAAGCTATATAATAACACTATAGTATAAGAGTGACACATTACCTCAGGTGTGACGCTATATAATAACACTACAGTATAAGAGTGATACATTACCTCAGGTGTGACGCTATATAATAACACTATAGTATAAGAGTGACACACTACTTCAGGTGTAAAGCTATATAATAACACTATAGTATAAGAGTGACACACTACTTCAGGTGTAAAGCTATATAATAACACTATAGTATAAGAGTGACACATTACCTCAGGTGTGACGCTATATAATAACACTATAGTATAAGAGTGACACATTACCTCAGGTGTGACGCTATATAATAACACTACAGTATAAGAGTGATACATTACCTCAGGTGTGACGCTATATAATAACACTATAGTATAAGAGTGCCATATTACCTCAGTGTGACGCTATATAATAACACTATAGTACAAGAGTGACATATTACCTTAGGTGTGACGCTATATAATAACACTATAGTATAAGAGTGACATATTACCTCAGGTGTGACGCTATATAATAACACTATAGTATAAGAGTGACACATTACCTCAGGTGTGACGCTATATAATAACACTACAGTATAAGAGTGATACATTACCTCAGGTGTGACGCTATATAATATCACTACAGTATAAGAGTGACACATTACCTCAGGTGTGACGCTATATAATAACACTATAGTATAAGAGTGATATATTACCTCAGTGTGACGCTATATAATAACACTATAGTATAAGAGTGACATATTACCTTAGGTGTGACGCTATATAATAACACTATAGTATAAGAGTGATACATTACCTCAAGTGTGACGCTATATAATAACACTATAGTATAAGAGTGACACATTACCTCAGGTGTGACGCTATATAATATCACTACAGTATAAGAGTGACACATTACCTCAGGTGTGACGCTATATAATAACACTATAGTATAAGAGTGACACACTACTTCAGGTGTAAAGCTATATAATAACACTATAGTATAAGAGTGACACACTACTTCAGGTGTAAAGCTATATAATAACACTATAGTATAAGAGTGACACATTACCTCAGGTGTGACGCTATATAATAACACTATAGTATAAGAGTGACACACTACTTCAGGTGTAAAGCTATATAATAACACTATAGTATAAGAGTGACACACTACTTCAGGTGTAAAGCTATATAATAACACTATAGTATAAGAGTGACACATTACCTCAGGTGTGACGCTATATAATAACACTATAGTATAAGAGTGACATATTACCTCAGTGTGACGCTATATAATAACACTATAGTATAAGAGTGACATATTACCTTAGGTGTGACGCTATATAATAACACTATAGTATAAGAGTGATACATTACCTCAAGTGTGACGCTATATAATAACACTATAGTATAAGAGTGACATATTACCTCAGGTGTGACGCTATATAATAACACTATAGTATAAGAGTGACACATTACCTCAGGTGTGACGCTATATAATAACACTACAGTATAAGAGTGATACATTACCTCAGGTGTGACGCTATATAATAACACTACAGTATAAAAGTGACACATTACCTCAGGTGTGACGCTATATAATAACACTATAGTATAAGAGTGACATATTACCTCAGGTGTGACGCTATATAATAACACTATAGTATAATAGTGATACATTACCTCAGGTGTGACGCTATATAATAACACTATAGTATAAGAGTGACACACTACTTCAGGTGTAAAGCTATATAACAACAATTAAGTATAAGAGTGACACATTAACTCAGTTGTGACGCTATATAATAACACTATAGTATAAGAGTGATACATTACCTCAGGTGTGACGCTATATAATAACACTATAGTATAAGAGTGACACATTACCTCAGGTGTGACGCTATATAATAACACTACAGTATAAGAGTGATACATTACCTCAGGTGTGACGCTATATAATAACACTATAGTATAAGAGTGACACACTACTTCAGGTGTAAAGCTATATAATAACACTATAGTATAAGAGTGACACACTACTTCAGGTGTAAAGCTATATAATAACACTATAGTATAAGAGTGACACATTACCTCAGGTGTGACGCTATATAATAACACTACAGTATAAGAGTGATACATTACCTCAGGTGTGACGCTATATAATAACACTATAGTATAAGAGTGACACACTACTTCAGGTGTAAAGCTATATAATAACACTATAGTATAAGAGTGACACACTACTTCAGGTGTAAAGCTATATAATAACACTATAGTATAAGAGTGACACATTACCTCAGGTGTGACGCTATATAATAACACTATAGTATAAGAGTGATACATTACCTCAGGTGTGACGCTATATAATAAAACTATAGTATAAGAGTGACACATTACCTCAGGTGTGACGCTATATAATAACACTACAGTATAAGAGTGATACATTACCTCAGGTGTGACGCTATATAATAACACTATAGTATAAGAGTGCCATATTACCTCAGTGTGACGCTATATAATAACACTATAGTACAAGAGTGACATATTACCTTAGGTGTGACGCTATATAATAACACTATAGTATAAGAGTGACATATTACCTCAGGTGTGACGCTATATAATAACACTATAGTATAAGAGTGACACATTACCTCAGGTGTGACGCTATATAATAACACTACAGTATAAGAGTGATACATTACCTCAGGTGTGACGCTATATAATATCACTACAGTATAAGAGTGACACATTACCTCAGGTGTGACGCTATATAATAACACTATAGTATAAGAGTGATATATTACCTCAGTGTGACGCTATATAATAACACTATAGTATAAGAGTGACATATTACCTTAGGTGTGACGCTATATAATAACACTATAGTATAAGAGTGATACATTACCTCAAGTGTGACGCTATATAATAACACTATAGTATAAGAGTGACACATTACCTCAGGTGTGACGCTATATAATATCACTACAGTATAAGAGTGACACATTACCTCAGGTGTGACGCTATATAATAACACTATAGTATAAGAGTGACACACTACTTCAGGTGTAAAGCTATATAATAACACTATAGTATAAGAGTGACACACTACTTCAGGTGTAAAGCTATATAATAACACTATAGTATAAGAGTGACACATTACCTCAGGTGTGACGCTATATAATAACACTATAGTATAAGAGTGATACATTACCTCAGGTGTGACGCTATATAATAACACTATAGTATAAGAGTGACATATTACCTCAGTGTGACGCTATATAATAACACTATAGTATAAGAGTGACATATTACCTTAGGTGTGACGCTATATAATAACACTATAGTATAAGAGTGATACATTACCTCAAGTGTGACGCTATATAATAACACTATAGTATAAGAGTGACATATTACCTCAGGTGTGACGCTATATAATAACACTATAGTATAAGAGTGACACATTACCTCAGGTGTGACGCTATATAATAACACTACAGTATAAGAGTGACACATTACCTCAGGTGTGAAGCTATATAATAACACTATAGTATAAGAGTGACATATTACCTCAGGTGTGACGCTATATAATAACACTATAGTATAATAGTGATACATTACCTCAGGTGTGACGCTATATAATAACACTATAGTATAAGAGTGACACACTACTTCAGGTGTAAAGCTATATAACAACAATTAAGTATAAGAGTGACACATTAACTCAGTTGTGACGCTATATAATAACACTATAGTATAAGAGTGATACATTACCTCAGGTGTGACGCTATATAATAAAACTATAGTATAAGAGTGACACATTACCTCAGGTGTGATGCTATATAATAACACTACAGTATAAGAGTGATACATTACCTGAGGTGTGACGCTATATAATAACACTATAGTATAAGAGTGACATATTACCTCAGTGTGACGCTATATAATAACACTATAGTATAAGAGTGACACATTACCTCAGGTGTGACGCTATATAATAACACTACAGTATAAGAGTGATACATTACCTCAGGTGTGACGCTATATAATAACACTACAGTATAAGAGTGATACATTACCTCAGGTGTGACGCTATATAATAAAACTATAGTATAAGAGTGACACATTACCTCAGGTGTGACGCTATATAATAACACTACAGTATAAGAGTGATACATTACCTCAGGTGTGACGCTATATAATAACACTATAGTATAAGAGTGCCATATTACCTCAGTGTGACGCTATATAATAACACTATAGTATAAGAGTGACATATTACCTTAGGTGTGACGCTATATAATAACACTATAGTATAAGAGTGACATATTACCTCAGGTGTGACGCTATATAATAACACTATAGTATAAGAGTGACACATTACCTCAGGTGTGACGCTATATAATAACACTACAGTATAAGAGTGATACATTACCTCAGGTGTGACGCTATATAATATCACTACAGTATAAGAGTGACACATTACCTCAGGTGTGACGCTATATAATAACACTATAGTATAAGAGTGATACATTACCTCAAGTGTGACGCTATATAATAACACTATAGTATAAGAGTGATATATTACCTCAGTGTGACGCTATATAATAACACTATAGTATAAGAGTGACATATTACCTTAGGTGTGACGCTATATAATAACACTATAGTAGAAGAGTGATACATTACCTCAAGTGTGACGCTATATAATAACACTATAGTATAAGAGTGACACATTACCTCAGGTGTGACGCTATATAATATCACTACAGTATAAGAGTGACACATTACCTCAGGTGTGACGCTATATAATAACACTATAGTATAAGAGTGACACACTACTTCAGGTGTAAAGCTATATAATAACACTATAGTATAAGAGTGACACACTACTTCAGGTGTAAAGCTATATAATAACACTATAGTATAAGAGTGACACATTACCTCAGGTGTGACGCTATATAATAACACTATAGTATAAGAGTGATACATTACCTCAGGTGTGACGCTATATAATAACACTATAGTATAAAAGTGACATATTACCTCAGTGTGACGCTATATAATAACACTATAGTATAAGAGTGACATATTACCTTAGGTGTGACGCTATATAATAACACTATAGTATAAGAGTGATACATTACCTCAAGTGTGACGCTATATAATAACACTATAGTATAAGAGTGACATATTACCTCAGGTGTGACGCTATATAATAACACTATAGTATAAGAGTGACACATTACCTCAGGTGTGACGCTATATAATAACACTATAGTATAAGAGTGACACACTACTTCAGGTGTAAAGCTATATAACAACAATTAAGTATAAGAGTGACACATTAACTCAGTTGTGACGCTATATAATAACACTATAGTATAAGAGTGATACATTACCTCAGGTGTGACGCTATATAATAAAACTATAGTATAAGAGTGACACATTACCTCAGGTGTGACGCTATATAATAACACTATAGTATAAGAGTGACACATTACCTCAGGTGTGACGCTATATAATAACACTACAGTATAAGAGTGATACATTACCTCAGGTGTGACGCTATATAATAACACTATAGTATAAGAGTGACACACTACTTCAGGTGTAAAGCTATATAATAACACTATAGTATAAGAGTGACACATTACCTCAGGTGTGACGCTATATAATAACACTATAGTATAAGAGTGATACATTACCTCAGGTGTGACGCTATATAATAACACTATAGTATAAGAGTGACATATTACCTTAGGTGTGACGCTATATAATAACACTATAGTATAAGAGTGATACATTACCTCAAGTGTGACGCTATATAAAAACACTATAGTATAAGAGTGATACATTACCTCAGGTGTGACGCTATATAATAACACTATAGTATAAGAGTGACATATTACCTCAGTGTGACGCTATATAATAACACTATAGTATAAGAGTGACATATTACCTTAGGTGTGACGCTATATAATAACACTACAGTATAAGAGTGATACATTACCTCAGGTGTGACGCTATATAATATCACTACAGTATAAGAGTGACACATTACCTCAGGTGTGACGCTATATAATAACACTATAGTATAAGAGTGACACACTACTTCAGGTGTAAAGCTATATAACAACAATTAAGTATAAGAGTGACACATTAACTCAGTTGTGACGCTATATAATAACACTATAGTATAAGAGTGATACATTACCTCAGGTGTGACGCTATATAATAAAACTATAGTATAAGAGTGACACATTACCTCAGTGTGACGCTATATAATAACACTACAGTATAAGAGTGATACATTACCTCAGGTGTGACGCTATATAATAACACTATAGTATAAGAGTGCCATATTACCTCAGTGTGACGCTATATAATAACACTATAGTATAAGAGTGACATATTACCTTAGGTGTGACGCTATATAATAACACTATAGTATAAGAGTGACACATTACCTCAGGTGTGACGCTATATAATAACACTACAGTATAAGAGTGATACATTACCTCAGGTGTGACGCTATATAATATCACTACAGTATAAGAGTGACACATTACCTCAGGTGTGACGCTATATAATAACACTATAGTATAAGAGTGATACATTACCTCAGGTGTGACGCTATATAATAACACTATAGTATAAGAGTGACACACTACTTCAGGTGTAAAGCTATATAATAACACTATAGTATAAGAGTGACACACTACTTCAGGTGTAAAGCTATATAATAACACTATAGTATAAGAGTGACACATTACCTCAGGTGTGACGCTATATAATAACACTATAGTATAAGAGTGATACATTACCTCAGGTGTGACGCTATATAATAACACTATAGTATAAGAGTGACATATTACCTTAGGTGTGACACTATATAATAACACTATAGTATAAGAGTGATACATTACCTCAAGTGTGACGCTATATAATAACACTATAGTATAAGAGTGACATATTACCTCAGGTGTGACGCTATATAATAACACTATAGTATAAGAGTGACACATTACCTCAGGTGTGACGCTATATAATAACACTACAGTATAAGAGTGATACATTACCTCAGGTGTGACGCTATATAATATCACTACAGTATAAGAGTGACACATTACCTCAGGTGTGACGCTATATAATAACACTATAGTATAAGAGTGATACATTACCTCAGGTGTGACGCTATATAATAACACTATAGTATAAGAGTGACACACTACTTCAGGTGTAAAGCTATATAATAACACTATAGTATAAGAGTGACACATTACCTCAGGTGTGACGCTATATAATAACACTATAGTATAAGAGTGATACATTACCTCAGTGTGACGCTATATAATAACACTATAGTATAAGAGTGACATATTACCTTAGGTGTGACGCTATATAATAACACTATAGTATAAGAGTGATACATTACCTCAAGTGTGACGCTATATAATAACACTATAGTATAAGAGTGACATATTACCTCAGGTGTGACGCTATATAATAACACTATAGTATAAGAGTGACACATTACCTCAGCTGTGACGCTATATAATAACACTACAGTATAAGAGTGATACATTACCTCAGGTGTGACGCTATATAATAACACTACAGTATAAGAGTGACACATTACCTCAGGTGTGACGCTATATAATAACACTATAGTACAAGAGTGACATATTACCTCAGGTGTGACGCTATATAATAACACTATAGTATAATAGTGATACATTACCTCAGGTGTGACGCTATATAATAACACTATAGTATAAGAGTGACACACTACTTCAGGTGTAAAGCTATATAATAACACTATAGTATAAGAGTGACACACTACTTCAGGTGTAAAGCTATATAAAAACACTATAGTATAAGAGTGACATTACCTCAGGTGTGACGCTATATAATAACACTATAGTATAAGAGTGATACATTACCTCAGTGTGACGCTATATAATAACACTATAGTATAAGAGTGACATATTACCTTAGGTGTGACGCTATATAATAACACTATAGTATAAGAGTGATACATTACCTCAAGTGTGACGCTATATAATAACACTATAGTATAAGAGTGACATATTACCTCAGGTGTGACGCTATATAATAACACTATAGTATAAGAGTGACACATTACCTCAGGTGTGACGCTATATAATAACACTACAGTATAAGAGTGATACATTACCTCAGGTGTGACGCTATATAATAACACTACAGTATAAGAGTGACACATTACCTCAGGTGTGACGCTATATAATAACACTATAGTATAATAGTGATACATTACCTCAGGTGTGACGCTATATAATAACACTATAGTATAAGAGTGACACACTACTTCAGGTGTAAAGCTATATAACAACAATTAAGTATAAGAGTGACACATTAACTCAGTTGTGACGCTATATAATAACACTATAGTATAAGAGTGATACATTACCTCAGGTGTGACGCTATATAATAAAACTATAGTATAAGAGTGACACATTACCTCAGGTGTGACGCTATATAATAACACTATAGTATAAGAGTGACACATTACCTCAGGTGTGACGCTATATAATAACACTACAGTATAAGAGTGATACATTACCTCAGGTGTGACGCTATATAATAACACTATAGTATAAGAGTGACACACTACTTCAGGTGTAAAGCTATATAATAACACTATAGTATAAGAGTGACACACTACTTCAGGTGTAAAGCTATATAATAACACTATAGTATAAGAGTGACACATTACCTCAGGTGTGACGCTATATAATAACACTATAGTATAAGAGAGATACATTACCTCAGGTGTGACGCTATATAATAACACTATAGTATAAGAGTGACATATTACCTCAGTGTGACGCTATATAATAACACTATAGTATAAGAGTGACATATTACCTTAGGTGTGACGCTATATAATAACACTACAGTATAAGAGTGATACATTACCTCAGGTGTGACGCTATATAATATCACTACAGTATAAGAGTGACACATTACCTCAGGTGTGACGCTATATAATAACACTATAGTACAAGAGTGACATATTACCTCAGGTGTGACGCTATATAATAACACTATAGTATAATAGTGATACATTACCTCAGGTGTGACGCTATATAATAACACTATAGTATAAGAGTGACACACTACTTCAGGTGTAAAGCTATATAATAACACTATAGTATAAGAGTGACACACTACTTCAGGTGTAAAGCTATATAAAAACACTATAGTATAAGAGTGACATTACCTCAGGTGTGACGCTATATAATAACACTATAGTATAAGAGTGATACATTACCTCAGTGTGACGCTATATAATAACACTATAGTATAAGAGTGACATATTACCTTAGGTGTGACGCTATATAATAACACTATAGTATAAGAGTGATACATTACCTCAAGTGTGACGCTATATAATAACACTATAGTATAAGAGTGACATATTACCTCAGGTGTGACGCTATATAATAACACTATAGTATAAGAGTGACACATTACCTCAGGTGTGACGCTATATAATAACACTACAGTATAAGAGTGATACATTACCTCAGGTGTGACGCTATATAATAACACTACAGTATAAAAGTGACACATTACCTCAGGTGTGACGCTATATAATAACACTATAGTATAAGAGTGACATATTACCTCAGGTGTGACGCTATATAATAACACTATAGTATAATAGTGATACATTACCTCAGGTGTGACGCTATATAATAACACTATAGTATAAGAGTGACACACTACTTCAGGTGTAAAGCTATATAACAACAATTAAGTATAAGAGTGACACATTAACTCAGTTGTGACGCTATATAATAACACTATAGTATAAGAGTGATACATTACCTCAGGTGTGACGCTATATAATAAAACTATAGTATAAGAGTGACACATTACCTCAGGTGTGACGCTATATAATAACACTATAGTATAAGAGTGACACATTACCTCAGGTGTGACGCTATATAATAACACTACAGTATAAGAGTGATACATTACCTCAGGTGTGACGCTATATAATAACACTATAGTATAAGAGTGACACACTACTTCAGGTGTAAAGCTATATAATAACACTATAGTATAAGAGTGACACACTACTTCAGGTGTAAAGCTATATAATAACACTATAGTATAAGAGTGACACATTACCTCAGGTGTGACGCTATATAATAACACTACAGTATAAGAGTGATACATTACCTCAGGTGTGACGCTATATAATAACACTATAGTATAAGAGTGACACACTACTTCAGGTGTAAAGCTATATAATAACACTATAGTATAAGAGTGACACACTACTTCAGGTGTAAAGCTATATAATAACACTATAGTATAAGAGTGACACATTACCTCAGGTGTGACGCTATATAATAACACTATAGTATAAGAGTGACACATTACCTCAGGTGTGACGCTATATAATAACACTACAGTATAAGAGTGATACATTACCTCAGGTGTGACGCTATATAATAACACTATAGTATAAGAGTGCCATATTACCTCAGTGTGACGCTATATAATAACACTATAGTACAAGAGTGACATATTACCTTAGGTGTGACGCTATATAATAACACTATAGTATAAGAGTGACATATTACCTCAGGTGTGACGCTATATAATAACACTATAGTATAAGAGTGACACATTACCTCAGGTGTGACGCTATATAATAACACTACAGTATAAGAGTGATACATTACCTCAGGTGTGACGCTATATAATATCACTACAGTATAAGAGTGACACATTACCTCAGGTGTGACGCTATATAATAACACTATAGTATAAGAGTGATACATTACCTCAAGTGTGACGCTATATAATAACACTATAGTATAAGAGTGATATATTACCTCAGTGTGACGCTATATAATAACACTATAGTATAAGAGTGACATATTACCTTAGGTGTGACGCTATATAATAACACTATAGTATAAGAGTGATACATTACCTCAAGTGTGACGCTATATAATAACACTATAGTATAAGAGTGACACATTACCTCAGGTGTGACGCTATATAATATCACTACAGTATAAGAGTGACACATTACCTCAGGTGTGACGCTATATAATAACACTATAGTATAAGAGTGACACACTACTTCAGGTGTAAAGCTATATAATAACACTATAGTATAAGAGTGACACACTACTTCAGGTGTAAAGCTATATAATAACACTATAGTATAAGAGTGACACATTACCTCAGGTGTGACGCTATATAATAACACTATAGTATAAGAGTGACACACTACTTCAGGTGTAAAGCTATATAATAACACTATAGTATAAGAGTGACACACTACTTCAGGTGTAAAGCTATATAATAACACTATAGTATAAGAGTGACACATTACCTCAGGTGTGACGCTATATAATAACACTATAGTATAAGAGTGACATATTACCTCAGTGTGACGCTATATAATAACACTATAGTATAAGAGTGACATATTACCTTAGGTGTGACGCTATATAATAACACTATAGTATAAGAGTGATACATTACCTCAAGTGTGACGCTATATAATAACACTATAGTATAAGAGTGACATATTACCTCAGGTGTGACGCTATATAATAACACTATAGTATAAGAGTGACACATTACCTCAGGTGTGACGCTATATAATAACACTACAGTATAAGAGTGATACATTACCTCAGGTGTGACGCTATATAATAACACTACAGTATAAAAGTGACACATTACCTCAGGTGTGACGCTATATAATAACACTATAGTATAAGAGTGACATATTACCTCAGGTGTGACGCTATATAATAACACTATAGTATAATAGTGATACATTACCTCAGGTGTGACGCTATATAATAACACTATAGTATAAGAGTGACACACTACTTCAGGTGTAAAGCTATATAACAACAATTAAGTATAAGAGTGACACATTAACTCAGTTGTGACGCTATATAATAACACTATAGTATAAGAGTGATACATTACCTCAGGTGTGACGCTATATAATAACACTATAGTATAAGAGTGACACATTACCTCAGGTGTGACGCTATATAATAACACTACAGTATAAGAGTGATACATTACCTCAGGTGTGACGCTATATAATAACACTATAGTATAAGAGTGACACACTACTTCAGGTGTAAAGCTATATAATAACACTATAGTATAAGAGTGACACACTACTTCAGGTGTAAAGCTATATAATAACACTATAGTATAAGAGTGACACATTACCTCAGGTGTGACGCTATATAATAACACTACAGTATAAGAGTGATACATTACCTCAGGTGTGACGCTATATAATAACACTATAGTATAAGAGTGACACACTACTTCAGGTGTAAAGCTATATAATAACACTATAGTATAAGAGTGACACACTACTTCAGGTGTAAAGCTATATAATAACACTATAGTATAAGAGTGACACATTACCTCAGGTGTGACGCTATATAATAACACTATAGTATAAGAGTGATACATTACCTCAGGTGTGACGCTATATAATAAAACTATAGTATAAGAGTGACACATTACCTCAGGTGTGACGCTATATAATAACACTACAGTATAAGAGTGATACATTACCTCAGGTGTGACGCTATATAATAACACTATAGTATAAGAGTGCCATATTACCTCAGTGTGACGCTATATAATAACACTATAGTACAAGAGTGACATATTACCTTAGGTGTGACGCTATATAATAACACTATAGTATAAGAGTGACATATTACCTCAGGTGTGACGCTATATAATAACACTATAGTATAAGAGTGACACATTACCTCAGGTGTGACGCTATATAATAACACTACAGTATAAGAGTGATACATTACCTCAGGTGTGACGCTATATAATATCACTACAGTATAAGAGTGACACATTACCTCAGGTGTGACGCTATATAATAACACTATAGTATAAGAGTGATACATTACCTCAAGTGTGACGCTATATAATAACACTATAGTATAAGAGTGATATATTACCTCAGTGTGACGCTATATAATAACACTATAGTATAAGAGTGACATATTACCTTAGGTGTGACGCTATATAATAACACTATAGTATAAGAGTGATACATTACCTCAAGTGTGACGCTATATAATAACACTATAGTATAAGAGTGACACATTACCTCAGGTGTGACGCTATATAATATCACTACAGTATAAGAGTGACACATTACCTCAGGTGTGACGCTATATAATAACACTATAGTATAAGAGTGACACACTACTTCAGGTGTAAAGCTATATAATAACACTATAGTATAAGAGTGACACACTACTTCAGGTGTAAAGCTATATAATAACACTATAGTATAAGAGTGACACATTACCTCAGGTGTGACGCTATATAATAACACTATAGTATAAGAGTGATACATTACCTCAGGTGTGACGCTATATAATAACACTATAGTATAAGAGTGACATATTACCTCAGTGTGACGCTATATAATAACACTATAGTATAAGAGTGACATATTACCTTAGGTGTGACGCTATATAATAACACTATAGTATAAGAGTGATACATTACCTCAAGTGTGACGCTATATAATAACACTATAGTATAAGAGTGACATATTACCTCAGGTGTGACGCTATATAATAACACTATAGTATAAGAGTGACACATTACCTCAGGTGTGACGCTATATAATAACACTACAGTATAAGAGTGACACATTACCTCAGGTGTGAAGCTATATAATAACACTATAGTATAAGAGTGACATATTACCTCAGGTGTGACGCTATATAATAACACTATAGTATAATAGTGATACATTACCTCAGGTGTGACGCTATATAATAACACTATAGTATAAGAGTGACACACTACTTCAGGTGTAAAGCTATATAACAACAATTAAGTATAAGAGTGACACATTAACTCAGTTGTGACGCTATATAATAACACTATAGTATAAGAGTGATACATTACCTCAGGTGTGACGCTATATAATAAAACTATAGTATAAGAGTGACACATTACCTCAGGTGTGATGCTATATAATAACACTACAGTATAAGAGTGATACATTACCTGAGGTGTGACGCTATATAATAACACTATAGTATAAGAGTGACATATTACCTCAGTGTGACGCTATATAATAACACTATAGTATAAGAGTGACACATTACCTCAGGTGTGACGCTATATAATAACACTACAGTATAAGAGTGATACATTACCTCAGGTGTGACGCTATATAATAACACTACAGTATAAGAGTGATACATTACCTCAGGTGTGACGCTATATAATAAAACTATAGTATAAGAGTGACACATTACCTCAGGTGTGACGCTATATAATAACACTACAGTATAAGAGTGATACATTACCTCAGGTGTGACGCTATATAATAACACTATAGTATAAGAGTGCCATATTACCTCAGTGTGACGCTATATAATAACACTATAGTATAAGAGTGACATATTACCTTAGGTGTGACGCTATATAATAACACTATAGTATAAGAGTGACATATTACCTCAGGTGTGACGCTATATAATAACACTATAGTATAAGAGTGACACATTACCTCAGGTGTGACGCTATATAATAACACTACAGTATAAGAGTGATACATTACCTCAGGTGTGACGCTATATAATATCACTACAGTATAAGAGTGACACATTACCTCAGGTGTGACGCTATATAATAACACTATAGTATAAGAGTGATACATTACCTCAAGTGTGACGCTATATAATAACACTATAGTATAAGAGTGATATATTACCTCAGTGTGACGCTATATAATAACACTATAGTATAAGAGTGACATATTACCTTAGGTGTGACGCTATATAATAACACTATAGTATAAGAGTGATACATTACCTCAAGTGTGACGCTATATAATAACACTATAGTATAAGAGTGACACATTACCTCAGGTGTGACGCTATATAATATCACTACAGTATAAGAGTGACACATTACCTCAGGTGTGACGCTATATAATAACACTATAGTATAAGAGTGACACACTACTTCAGGTGTAAAGCTATATAATAACACTATAGTATAAGAGTGACACACTACTTCAGGTGTAAAGCTATATAATAACACTATAGTATAAGAGTGACACATTACCTCAGGTGTGACGCTATATAATAACACTATAGTATAAGAGTGATACATTACCTCAGGTGTGACGCTATATAATAACACTATAGTATAAAAGTGACATATTACCTCAGTGTGACGCTATATAATAACACTATAGTATAAGAGTGACATATTACCTTAGGTGTGACGCTATATAATAACACTATAGTATAAGAGTGATACATTACCTCAAGTGTGACGCTATATAATAACACTATAGTATAAGAGTGACATATTACCTCAGGTGTGACGCTATATAATAACACTATAGTATAAGAGTGACACATTACCTCAGGTGTGACGCTATATAATAACACTACAGTATAAGAGTGATACATTACCTCAGGTGTGACGCTATATAATAACACTACAGTATAAGAGTGACACATTACCTCAGGTGTGAAGCTATATAATAACACTATAGTATAAGAGTGACATATTACCTCAGGTGTGACGCTATATAATAACACTATAGTATAATAGTGATACATTACCTCAGGTGTGACGCTATATAATAACACTATAGTATAAGAGTGACACACTACTTCAGGTGTAAAGCTATATAACAACAATTAAGTATAAGAGTGACACATTAACTCAGTTGTGACGCTATATAATAACACTATAGTATAAGAGTGATACATTACCTCAGGTGTGACGCTATATAATAAAACTATAGTATAAGAGTGACACATTACCTCAGGTGTGATGCTATATAATAACACTACAGTATAAGAGTGATACATTACCTGAGGTGTGACGCTATATAATAACACTATAGTATAAGAGTGACATATTACCTCGGTGTGACGCTATATAATAACACTATAGTATAAGAGTGACATATTACCTTAGGTGTGACGCTATATAATAACACTATAGTATAAGAGTGATACATTACCTCAAGTGTGACGCTATATAATAACACTATAGTATAAGAGTGATATATTACCTCAGTGTGACGCTATATAATAACACTATAGTATAAGAGTGACATATTACCTTAGGTGTGACGCTATATAATAACACTATAGTATAAGAGTGATACATTACCTCAGGTGTGACGCTATATAATAACACTATAGTATAAGAGTGACACACTACTTCAGGTGTAAAGCTATATAATAACACTATAGTATAAGAGTGACACACTACTTCAGGTGTAAAGCTATATAATAACACTATAGTATAAGAGTGACACATTACCTCAGGTGTGACGCTATATAATAACACTATAGTATAAGAGTGACATATTACCTCAGTGTGACGCTATATAATAACACTATAGTATAAGAGTGACATATTACCTTAGGTGTGACGCTATATAATAACACTATAGTATAAGAGTGATACATTACCTCAAGTGTGACGCTATATAATAACACTATAGTATAAGAGTGATATATTACCTCAGTGTGACGCTATATAATAACACTATAGTATAAGAGTGACATATTACCTTAGGTGTGACGCTATATAATAACACTATAGTATAAGAGTGATACATTACCTCAAGTGTGATGCTATATAATAACACTATAGTATAAGAGTGACACATTACCTCAGGTGTGACGCTATATAATATCACTACAGTATAAGAGTGACACATTACCTCAGGTGTGACGCTATATAATAACACTATAGTATAAGAGTGATACATTACCTCAGGTGTGACGCTATATAATAACACTATAGTATAAGAGTGACACACTACTTCAGGTGTAAAGCTATATAATAACACTACAGTATAAGAGTGACACACTACTTCAGGTGTAAAGCTATATAATAACACTATAGTATAAGAGTGACACATTACCTCAGGTGTGACGCTATATAAAAACACTATAGTATAAGAGTGATACATTACCTCAGGTGTGACGCTATATAATAACACTATAGTATAAGAGTGACATATTACCTCAGTGTGACGCTATATAATAACACTATAGTATAAGAGTGACATATTACCTTAGGTGTGACGCTATATAATAACACTATAGTATAAGAGTGATACATTACCTCAAGTGTGACGCTATATAATAACACTATAGTATAAGAGTGACATATTACCTCAGGTGTGACGCTATATAATAACACTATAGTATAAGAGTGACACATTACCTCAGGTGTGACGCTATATAATAACACTACAGTATAAGAGTGATACATTACCTCAGGTGTGACGCTATATAATAACACTACAGTATAAGAGTGACACATTACCTCAGGTGTGACGCTATATAATAACACTATAGTACAAGAGTGACATATTACCTCAGGTGTGACGCTATATAATAACACTATAGTATAATAGTGATACATTACCTCAGGTGTGACGCTATATAATAACACTATAGTATAAGAGTGACACACTACTTCAGGTGTAAAGCTATATAACAACAATTAAGTATAAGAGTGACACATTAACTCAGTTGTGACGCTATATAATAACACTATAGTATAAGAGTGCCATATTACCTCAGTGTGACGCTATATAATAACACTATAGTATAAGAGTGACATATTACCTTAGGTGTGACGCTATATAATAACACTATAGTATAAGAGTGACACATTACCTCAGGTGTGACGCTATATAATAACACTACAGTATAAGAGTGATACATTACCTCAGGTGTGACGCTATATAATATCACTACAGTATAAGAGTGACACATTACCTCAGGTGTGACGCTATATAATAACACTATAGTATAAGAGTGATACATTACCTCAGGTGTGACGCTATATAATAACACTATAGTATAAGAGTGACACACTACTTCAGGTGTAAAGCTATATAATAACACTATAGTATAAGAGTGACACACTACTTCAGGTGTAAAGCTATATAATAACACTATAGTATAAGAGTGACATATTACCTCAGGTGTGACGCTATATAATAACACTATAGTATAAGAGTGACACATTACCTCAGGTGTGACGCTATATAATAACACTACAGTATAAGAGTGATACATTACCTCAGGTGTGACGCTATATAATATCACTACAGTATAAGAGTGACACATTACCTCAGGTGTGACGCTATATAATAACACTATAGTATAAGAGTGATACATTACCTCAGGTGTGACGCTATATAATAACACTATAGTATAAGAGTGACACACTACTTCAGGTGTAAAGCTATATAATAACACTATAGTATAAGAGTGACACACTACTTCAGGTGTAAAGCTATATAATAACACTATAGTATAAGAGTGACACATTACCTCAGGTGTGACGCTATATAATAACACTATAGTATAAGAGTGATACATTACCTCAGTGTGACGCTATATAATAACACTATAGTATAAGAGTGACATATTACCTTAGGTGTGACGCTATATAATAACACTATAGTATAAGAGTGATACATTACCTCAAGTGTGACGCTATATAATAACACTATAGTATAAGAGTGACATATTACCTCAGGTGTGACGCTATATAATAACACTATAGTATAAGAGTGACACATTACCTCAGGTGTGACGCTATATAATAACACTACAGTATAAGAGTGATACATTACCTCAGGTGTGACGCTATATAATAACACTACAGTATAAGAGTGACACATTACCTCAGGTGTGACGCTATATAATAACACTATAGTATAAGAGTGACATATTACCTCAGGTGTGACGCTATATAATAACACTATAGTATAATAGTGATACATTACCTCAGGTGTGACGCTATATAATAACACTATAGTATAAGAGTGACACACTACTTCAGGTGTAAAGCTATATAACAACAATTAAGTATAAGAGTGACACATTAACTCAGTTGTGACGCTATATAATAACACTATAGTATAAGAGTGACACATTACCTCAGGTGTGATGCTATATAATAACACTACAGTATAAGAGTGATACATTACCTGAGGTGTGACGCTATATAATAACACTATAGTATAAGAGTGACATATTACCTCGGTGTGACGCTATATAATAACACTATAGTATAAGAGTGACATATTACCTTAGGTGTGACGCTATATAATAACACTATAGTATAAGAGTGATACATTACCTCAAGTGTGACGCTATATAATAACACTATAGTATAAGAGTGATATATTACCTCAGTGTGACGCTATATAATAACACTATAGTATAAGAGTGACATATTACCTTAGGTGTGACGCTATATAATAACACTATAGTATAAGAGTGATACATTACCTCAGGTGTGACGCTATATAATAACACTATAGTATAAGAGTGACACACTACTTCAGGTGTAAAGCTATATAATAACACTATAGTATAAGAGTGACACACTACTTCAGGTGTAAAGCTATATAATAACACTATAGTATAAGAGTGACACATTACCTCAGGTGTGACGCTATATAATAACACTATAGTATAAGAGTGACATATTACCTCAGTGTGACGCTATATAATAACACTATAGTATAAGAGTGACATATTACCTTAGGTGTGACGCTATATAATAACACTATAGTATAAGAGTGATACATTACCTCAAGTGTGACGCTATATAATAACACTATAGTATAAGAGTGATATATTACCTCAGTGTGACGCTATATAATAACACTATAGTATAAGAGTGACATATTACCTTAGGTGTGACGCTATATAATAACACTATAGTATAAGAGTGATACATTACCTCAAGTGTGATGCTATATAATAACACTATAGTATAAGAGTGACACATTACCTCAGGTGTGACGCTATATAATATCACTACAGTATAAGAGTGACACATTACCTCAGGTGTGACGCTATATAATAACACTATAGTATAAGAGTGATACATTACCTCAGGTGTGACGCTATATAATAACACTATAGTATAAGAGTGACACACTACTTCAGGTGTAAAGCTATATAATAACACTACAGTATAAGAGTGACACACTACTTCAGGTGTAAAGCTATATAATAACACTATAGTATAAGAGTGACACATTACCTCAGGTGTGACGCTATATAAAAACACTATAGTATAAGAGTGATACATTACCTCAGGTGTGACGCTATATAATAACACTATAGTATAAGAGTGACATATTACCTCAGTGTGACGCTATATAATAACACTATAGTATAAGAGTGACATATTACCTTAGGTGTGACGCTATATAATAACACTATAGTATAAGAGTGATACATTACCTCAAGTGTGACGCTATATAATAACACTATAGTATAAGAGTGACATATTACCTCAGGTGTGACGCTATATAATAACACTATAGTATAAGAGTGACACATTACCTCAGGTGTGACGCTATATAATAACACTACAGTATAAGAGTGATACATTACCTCAGGTGTGACGCTATATAATAACACTACAGTATAAGAGTGACACATTACCTCAGGTGTGACGCTATATAATAACACTATAGTACAAGAGTGACATATTACCTCAGGTGTGACGCTATATAATAACACTATAGTATAATAGTGATACATTACCTCAGGTGTGACGCTATATAATAACACTATAGTATAAGAGTGACACACTACTTCAGGTGTAAAGCTATATAACAACAATTAAGTATAAGAGTGACACATTAACTCAGTTGTGACGCTATATAATAACACTATAGTATAAGAGTGCCATATTACCTCAGTGTGACGCTATATAATAACACTATAGTATAAGAGTGACATATTACCTTAGGTGTGACGCTATATAATAACACTATAGTATAAGAGTGACACATTACCTCAGGTGTGACGCTATATAATAACACTACAGTATAAGAGTGATACATTACCTCAGGTGTGACGCTATATAATATCACTACAGTATAAGAGTGACACATTACCTCAGGTGTGACGCTATATAATAACACTATAGTATAAGAGTGATACATTACCTCAGGTGTGACGCTATATAATAACACTATAGTATAAGAGTGACACACTACTTCAGGTGTAAAGCTATATAATAACACTATAGTATAAGAGTGACACACTACTTCAGGTGTAAAGCTATATAATAACACTATAGTATAAGAGTGACATATTACCTCAGGTGTGACGCTATATAATAACACTATAGTATAAGAGTGACACATTACCTCAGGTGTGACGCTATATAATAACACTACAGTATAAGAGTGATACATTACCTCAGGTGTGACGCTATATAATATCACTACAGTATAAGAGTGACACATTACCTCAGGTGTGACGCTATATAATAACACTATAGTATAAGAGTGATACATTACCTCAGGTGTGACGCTATATAATAACACTATAGTATAAGAGTGACACACTACTTCAGGTGTAAAGCTATATAATAACACTATAGTATAAGAGTGACACACTACTTCAGGTGTAAAGCTATATAATAACACTATAGTATAAGAGTGACACATTACCTCAGGTGTGACGCTATATAATAACACTATAGTATAAGAGTGATACATTACCTCAGTGTGACGCTATATAATAACACTATAGTATAAGAGTGACATATTACCTTAGGTGTGACGCTATATAATAACACTATAGTATAAGAGTGATACATTACCTCAAGTGTGACGCTATATAATAACACTATAGTATAAGAGTGACATATTACCTCAGGTGTGACGCTATATAATAACACTATAGTATAAGAGTGACACATTACCTCAGGTGTGACGCTATATAATAACACTACAGTATAAGAGTGATACATTACCTCAGGTGTGACGCTATATAATAACACTACAGTATAAGAGTGACACATTACCTCAGGTGTGACGCTATATAATAACACTATAGTATAAGAGTGACATATTACCTCAGGTGTGACGCTATATAATAACACTATAGTATAATAGTGATACATTACCTCAGGTGTGACGCTATATAATAACACTATAGTATAAGAGTGACACACTACTTCAGGTGTAAAGCTATATAACAACAATTAAGTATAAGAGTGACACATTAACTCAGTTGTGACGCTATATAATAACACTATAGTATAAGAGTGATACATTACCTCAGGTGTGACGCTATATAATAACACTATAGTATAAGAGTGACACACTACTTCAGGTGTAAAGCTATATAATAACACTATAGTATAAGAGTGACACATTACCTCAGGTGTGACGCTATATAATAACACTATAGTATAAGAGTGATACATTACCTCAGGTGTGACGCTATATAATAACACTATAGTATAAGAGTGACATATTACCTTAGGTGTGACGCTATATAATAACACTATAGTATAAGAGTGATACATTACCTCAAGTGTGACGCTATATAATAACACTATAGTATAAGAGTGACATATTACCTCAGGTGTGACGCTATATAATAACACTATAGTATAAGAGTGACACATTACCTCAGGTGTGACGCTATATAATAACACTACAGTATAAGAGTGATACATTACCTCAGGTGTGACGCTATATAATAACACTACAGTATAAAAGTGACACATTACCTCAGGTGTGACGCTATATAATAACACTATAGTATAAGAGTGACATATTACCTCAGGTGTGACGCTATATAATAACACTATAGTATAATAGTGATACATTACCTCAGGTGTGACGCTATATAATAACACTATAGTATAAGAGTGACACACTACTTCAGGTGTAAAGCTATATAACAACAATTAAGTATAAGAGTGACACATTAACTCAGTTGTGACGCTATATAATAACACTATAGTATAAGAGTGATACATTACCTCAGGTGTGACGCTATATAATAACACTACAGTATAAGAGTGATACATTACCTCAGGTGTGACGCTATATAATAACACTATAGTATAAGAGTGACACACTACTTCAGGTGTAAAGCTATATAATAACACTATAGTATAAGAGTGACACACTACTTCAGGTGTAAAGCTATATAATAACACTATAGTATAAGAGTGACACATTACCTCAGGTGTGACGCTATATAATAACACTATAGTATAAGAGTGATACATTACCTCAGGTGTGACGCTATATAATAAAACTATAGTATAAGAGTGACACATTACCTCAGGTGTGATGCTATATAATAACACTACAGTATAAGAGTGATACATTACCTCAGGTGTGACGCTATATAATAACACTATAGTATAAGAGTGACATATTACCTCAGTGTGACGCTATATAATAACACTATAGTATAAGAGTGACATATTACCTTAGGTGTGACGCTATATAATAACACTATAGTATAAGAGTGATACATTACCTCAAGTGTGACGCTATATAATAACACTATAGTATAAGAGTGATATATTACCTCAGTGTGACGCTATATAATAACACTATAGTATAAGAGTGACATATTACCTTAGGTGTGACGCTATATAATAACACTATAGTATAAGAGTGATACATTACCTCAAGTGTGACGCTATATAATAACACTATAGTATAAGAGTGACACATTACCTCAGGTGTGACGCTATATAATATCACTACAGTATAAGAGTGACACATTAACTCAGGTGTGACGCTATATAATAACACTATAGTATAAGAGTGATACATTACCTCAGGTGTGACGCTATATAATAACACTATAGTATAAGAGTGACACACTACTTCAGGTGTAAAGCTATATAATAACACTATAGTATAAGAGTGACACACTACTTCAGGTGTAAAGCTATATAATAACACTATAGTATAAGAGTGACACATTACCTCAGGTGTGACGCTATATAAAAACACTATAGTATAAGAGTGATACATTACCTCAGGTGTGACACTATATAATAACACTATAGTATAAGAGTGACATATTACCTCAGTGTGACGCTATATAATAACACTATAGTATAAGAGTGACATATTACCTTAGGTGTGACGCTATATAATAACACTATAGTATAAGAGTGATACATTACCTCAAGTGTGACGCTATATAATAACACTATAGTATAAGAGTGACATATTACCTCAGGTGTGACGCTATATAATAACACTATAGTATAAAAGTGACACATTACCTCAGCTGTGACGCTATATAATAACACTACAGTATAAGAGTGATACATTACCTCAGGTGTGACGCTATATAATAACACTACAGTATAAGAGTGACACATTACCTCAGGTGTGACGCTATATAATAACACTATAGTACAAGAGTGACATATTACCTCAGGTGTGACGCTATATAATAACACTACAGTATAATAGTGATACATTACCTCAGGTGTGACGCTATATAATAACACTATAATATAAGAGTGACACTACTTCAGGTGTAAAGCTATATAACAACAATTAAGTATAAGAGTGACACATTAACTCAGTTGTGACGCTATATAATAACACTATAGTATAAGAGTGATACATTACCTCAGGTGTGACGCTATATAATAAAACTATAGTATAAGAGTGACACATTACCTCAGTGTGACGCTATATAATAACACTACAGTATAAGAGTGATACATAACCTCAGGTGTGACGCTATATAATAAAACTATAGTATAAGAGTGACACATTACCTCAGTGTGACGCTATATAATAACACTACAGTATAAGAGTGATACATTACCTCAGGTGTGACGCTATATAATAACACTATAGTATAAGAGTGCCATATTACCTCAGTGTGACGCTATATAATAACACTATAGTATAAGAGTGACATATTACCTTAGGTGTGACACTATATAATAACACTATAGTATAAGAGTGATACATTACCTCAAGTGTGACGCTATATAATAACACTATAGTATAAGAGTGACATATTACCTCAGGTGTGACGCTATATAATAACACTATAGTATAAGAGTGACACATTACCTCAGGTGTGACGCTATATAATAACACTACAGTATAAGAGTGATACATTACCTCAGGTGTGACGCTATATAATATCACTACAGTATAAGAGTGACACATTACCTCAGGTGTGACGCTATATAATAACACTATAGTATAAGAGTGATACATTACCTCAGGTGTGACGCTATATAATAACACTATAGTATAAGAGTGACACACTACTTCAGGTGTAAAGCTATATAATAACACTACAGTATAAGAGTGACACATTACCTCAGGTGTGACGCTATATAATAACACTATAGTATAAGAGTGATACATTACCTCAGTGTGACGCTATATAATAACACTATAGTATAAGAGTGACATATTACCTTAGGTGTGACGCTATATAATAACACTATAGTATAAGAGTGATACATTACCTCAAGTGTGACGCTATATAATAACACTATAGTATAAGAGTGACATATTACCTCAGGTGTGACGCTATATAATAACACTATAGTATAAGAGTGACACATTACCTCAGGTGTGACGCTATATAATAACACTACAGTATAAGAGTGACACATAACCTCAGGTGTGACGCTATATAATAACACTATAGTATAAGAGTGACATATTACCTCAGGTGTGACGCTATATAATAACACTATAGTATAATAGTGATACATTACCTCAGGTGTGACGCTATATAATAACACTATAGTATAAGAGTGACACACTACTTCAGGTGTAAAGCTATATAACAACAATTAAGTATAAGAGTGACACATTAACTCAGTTGTGACGCTATATAATAACACTATAGTATAAGAGTGATACATTACCTCAGGTGTGACGCTATATAATAAAACTATAGTATAAGAGTGACACATTACCTCAGTGTGACGCTATATAATAACACTATAGTATAAGAGTGACATATTACCTCAGGTGTGACGCTATATAATAACACTATAGTATAAGAGTGACACATTACCTCAGGTGTGACGCTATATAATATCACTACAGTATAAGAGTGACACATTCCCTCAGGTGTGACGCTATATAATAACACTATAGTATAAGAGTGATACATTACCTCAGGTGTGACGCTATATAATAACACTATAGTATAAGAGTGACACACTACTTCAGGTGTAAAGCTATATAATAACACTACAGTATAAGAGTGACACACTACTTCAGGTGTAAAGCTATATAATAACACTATAGTATAAGAGTGACACATTACCTCAGGTGTGACGCTATATAAAAACACTATAGTATAAGAGTGATACATTACCTCAGGTGTGACGCTATATAATAACACTATAGTATAAGAGTGACATATTACCTCAGTGTGACGCTATATAATAACACTATAGTATAAGAGTGACATATTACCTTAGGTGTGACGCTATATAATAACACTATAGTATAAGAGTGATACATTACCTCAAGTGTGACGCTATATAATAACACTATAGTATAAGAGTGACATATTACCTCAGGTGTGACGCTATATAATAACACTATAGTATAAGAGTGACACATTACCTCAGGTGTGACGCTATATAATAACACTACAGTATAAGAGTGACACATTACCTCAGGTGTGACGCTATATAATAACACTATAGTACAAGAGTGACATATTACCTCAGGTGTGACGCTATATAATAACACTATAGTATAATAGTGATACATTACCTCAGGTGTGACGCTATATAATAACACTATAATATAAGAGTGACACTACTTCAGGTGTAAAGCTATATAACAACAATTAAGTATAAGAGTGACACATTAACTCAGTTGTGACGCTATATAATAACACTATAGTATAAGAGTGATACATTACCTCAGGTGTGACGCTATATAATAAAACTATAGTATAAGAGTGACACATTACCTCAGTGTGACGCTATATAATAACACTACAGTATAAGAGTGATACATAACCTCAGGTGTGACGCTATATAATAACACTATAGTATAAGAGTGCCATATTACCTCAGTGTGACGCTATATAATAACACTATAGTATAAGAGTGACATATTACCTCAGGTGTGACGCTATATAATAACACTATAGTATAAGAGTGACACATTACCTCAGGTGTGACGCTATATAATAACACTACAGTATAAGAGTGATACATTACCTCAGGTGTGACGCTATATAATATCACTACAGTATAAGAGTGACACATTACCTCAGGTGTGACGCTATATAATAACACTATAGTATAAGAGTGATACATTACCTCAGGTGTGACGCTATATAATAACACTATAGTATAAGAGTGACACACTACTTCAGGTGTAAAGCTATATAATAACACTATAGTATAAGAGTGACACTACTTCAGGTGTAAAGCTATATAATAACACTATAGTATAAGAGTGACACATTACCTCAGGTGTGACGCTATATAATAACACTATAGTATAAGAGTGATACATTACCTCAGGTGTGACGCTATATAATAACACTATAGTATAAGAGTGACATATTACCTCAGTGTGACGCTATATAATTACACTATAGTATAAGAGTGACATATTACCTTAGGTGTGACGCTATATAATAACACTACAGTATAAGAGTGATACATTACCTCAGGTGTGACGCTATATAATAACACTACAGTATAAGAGTGACACATTACCTCAGGTGTGACGCTATATAATAACACTATAGTATAAGAGTGACATATTACCTCAGGTGTGACGCTATATAATAACACTATAGTATAATAGTGATACATTACCTCAGGTGTGACGCTATATAATAACACTATAGTATAAGAGTGACACACTACTTCAGGTGTAAAGCTATATAACAACAATTAAGTATAAGAGTGACACATTAACTCAGTTGTGACGCTATATAATAACACTATAGTATAAGAGTGATACATTACCTCAGGTGTGACGCTATATAATAAAACTATAGTATAAGAGTGACACATTACCTCAGGTGTGACGCTATATAATAACACTATAGTATAAGAGTGACACATTACATCAGGTGTGACGCTATATAATAACACTACAGTATAAGAGTGATACATTACCTCAGGTGTGACGCTATATAATAACACTATAGTATAAGAGTGACACACTACTTCAGGTGTAAAGCTATATAATAACACTATAGTATAAGAGTGACACACTACTTCAGGTGTAAAGCTATATAATAACACTATAGTATAAGAGTGACACATTACCTCAGGTGTGACGCTATATAATAACACTATAGTATAAGAGTGATACATTACCTCAGGTGTGACGCTATATAATAACACTATAGTATAAGAGTGACATATTACCTCAGTGTGACGCTATATAATAACACTATAGTATAAGAGTGACATATTACCTTAGGTGTGACGCTATATAATAACACTATAGTATAAGAGTGATACATTACCTCAAGTGTGACGCTATATAATAACACTATAGTATAAGAGTGATATATTACCTCAGTGTGACGCTATATAATAACACTATAGTATAAGAGTGACATATTACCTTAGGTGTGACGCTATATAATAACACTATAGTATAAGAGTGATACATTACCTCAAGTGTGACGCTATATAATAACACTATAGTATAAGAGTGACACATTACCTCAGGTGTGACGCTATATAATATCACTACAGTATAAGAGTGACACATTACCTCAGGTGTGACGCTATATAATAACACTATAGTATAAGAGTGATACATTACCTCAGGTGTGACGCTATATAATAACACTATAGTATAAGAGTGACACACTACTTCAGGTGTAAAGCTATATAATAACACTATAGTATAAGAGTGACACACTACTTCAGGTGTAAAGCTATATAATAACACTATAGTATAAGAGTGACACATTACCTCAGGTGTGACGCTATAAAAAAACATTATAGTATAAGAGTGATACATTACCTCAGGTGTGACGCTATATAATAACACTATAGTATAAGAGTGACATATTACCTTAGGTGTGACGCTATATAATAACACTATAGTATAAGAGTGACATATTACCTCAGGTGTGACGCTATATAATAACACTATAGTATAAGAGTGACACACTACTTCAGGTGTAAAGCTATATAACAACAATTAAGTATAAGAGTGACACATTAACTCAGTTGTGACGCTATATAATAACACTATAGTATAAGAGTGATACATTACCTCAGGTGTGACGCTATATAATAACACTATAGTATAAAAGTGACACATTACCTCAGGTGTGACGCTATATAATAACACTACAGTATAAGAGTGATACATTACCTCAGGTGTGGCGCTATATAATAACACTATAGTATAAGAGTGACACACTACTTCAGGTGTAAAGCTATATAACAACACTATAGTATAAGAGTGACACATTACCTCAGGTGTGACGCTATATAATAACACTATAGTATAATAGTGATACATTACCTCAGGTGTGACGCTATATAATAACACTATAGTATAAGAGTGACACACTACTTCAGGTGTAAAGCTATATAATAACACTATAGTATAAGAGTGACACACTACTTCAGGTGTAAAGCTATATAATAACACTATAGTATAAGAGTGACACATTACCTCAGGTGTGACGCTATAAAAAAACATTATAGTATAAGAGTGATACATTACCTCAGGTGTGACGCTATATAATAACACTATAGTATAAGAGTGACATATTACCTCAGTGTGACGCTATATAATAACACTATAGTATAAGAGTGACATATTACCTTAGGTGTGACGCTATATAATAACACTATAGTATAAGAGTGATACATTACCTCAGGTGTGACGCTATATAATAACACTATAGTATAAGAGTGACATATTACCTCAGGTGTGACGCTATATAATAACACTATAGTATAAGAGTGACATATTACCTTAGGAGTGACGCTATATAATAACACTATAGTATAAGAGTGATACATTACCTCAAGTGTGACGCTATATAATAACACTATAGTATAAGAGTGACATATTACCTCAGGTGTGACGCTATATAATAACACTATAGTATAAGAGTGATACATTACCTCAGGTGTGACGCTATATAATAAAACTATAGTATAAGAGTGACACATTACCTCAGGTGTGACGCTATATAATAACACTATAGTATAAGAGTGACACATTACCTCAGGTGTGACGCAATATAATAACACTACAGTATAAGAGTGATACATTACCTCAGGTGTGACGCTATATAATAACACTATAGTATAAGAGTGCCATATTACCTCAGTGTGACGCTATATAATAACACTATAGTATAAGAGTGACATATTACCTTAGGTGTGACGCTATATAATAACACTATAGTAGAAGAGTGATACATTACCTCAAGTGTGACGCTATATAATAACACTATAGTATAAGAGTGACACACTACTTCAGGTGTAAAGCTATATAATAACACTATAGTATAAGAGTGACACACTACTTCAGGTGTAAAGCTATATAATAACACTATAGTATAAGAGTGACATATTACCTCAGGTGTGACGCTATATAATAACACTATAGTATAAGAGTGACACATTACCTCAGGTGTGACGCTATATAATAACACTACAGTATAAGAGTGATACATTACCTTAGGTGTGACGCTATATAATAACACTACAGTATAAGAGTGACACATTACCTCAGGTGTGACGCTATATAATAACACTATAGTATAAGAGTGACATATTACCTCAGGTGTGACGCTATATAATAACACTATAGTATAATAGTGATACATTACCTCAGGTGTGACGCTATATAATAACACTATAGTATAAGAGTGACACACTACTTCAGGTGTAAAGCTATATAACAACAATTAAGTATAAGAGTGACACATTAACTCAGTTGTGACGCTATATAATAACACTATAGTATAAGAGTGATACATTACCTCAGGTGTGACGCTATATAATAAAACTATAGTATAAGAGTGACACATTACCTCAGGTGTGACGCTATATAATAACACTATAGTATAAGAGTGACACATTACATCAGGTGTGACGCTATATAATAACACTACAGTATAAGAGTGATACATTACCTCAGGTGTGACGCTATATAATAACACTATAGTATAAGAGTGACACACTACTTCAGGTGTAAAGCTATATAATAACACTATAGTATAAGAGTGACACACTACTTCAGGTGTAAAGCTATATAATAACACTATAGTATAAGAGTGACACATTACCTCAGGTGTGACGCTATATAATAACACTATAGTATAAGAGTGATACATTACCTCAGGTGTGACGCTATATAATAACACTATAAGAGTGACATATTACCTCAGTGTGACGCTATATAATAACACTATAGTATAAGAGTGACATATTACCTTAGGTGTGACGCTATATAATAACACTATAGTATAAGAGTGATACATTACCTCAAGTGTGACGCTATATAATAACACTATAGTATAAGAGTGACACATTACCTCAGGTGTGACGCTATATAATATCACTACAGTATAAGAGTGACACATTACCTCAGGTGTGACGCTATATAATAACACTCTATAGTATAAGAGTGATACATTACCTCAGGTGTGACGCTATATAATAACACTATAGTATAAGAGTGACACACTACTTCAGGTGTAAAGCTATATAATAACACTATAGTATAAGAGTGACACACTACTTCAGGTGTAAAGCTATATAATAACACTATAGTATAAGAGTGACACATTACCTCAGGTGTGACGCTATAAAAAAACATTATAGTATAAGAGTGATACATTACCTCAGGTGTGACGCTATATAATAACACTATAGTATAAGAGTGACATATTACCTCAGGTGTGACGCTATATAATAACACTATAGTATAAGAGTGACACATTACCTCAGGTGTGACGCTATATAATAACACTACAGTATAAGAGTGATACATTACCTCAGGTGTGACGCTATATAATAACACTACAGTATAAGAGTTACACATTACCTCAGGTGTGACGCTATATAATAACACTATAGTACAAGAGTGACATATTACCTCAGGTGTGACGCTATATAATAACACTATAGTATAATAGTGATACATTACCTCAGGTGTGACGCTATATAATAACACTATAGTATAAGAGTGACACATTAACTCAGTTGTGACGCTATATAATAACACTATAGTATAAGAGTGATACATTACCTCAGGTGTGACGCTATATAATAAAACTATAGTATAAGAGTGACACATTACCTCAGGTGTGACGCTATATAATAACACTATAGTATAAAAGTGACACATTACCTCAGGTGTGACGCTATATAATAACACTACAGTATAAGAGTGATACATTACCTCAGGTGTGGCGCTATATAATAACACTATAGTATAAGAGTGACACACTACTTCAGGTGTAAAGCTATATAACAACACTATAGTATAAGAGTGACACATTACCTCAGGTGTGACGCTATATAATAACACTATAGTATAATAGTGATACATTACCTCAGGTGTGACGCTATATAATAACACTATAGTATAAGAGTGACACACTACTTCAGGTGTAAAGCTATATAATAACACTATAGTATAAGAGTGACACACTACTTCAGGTGTAAAGCTATATAATAACACTATAGTATAAGAGTGACATATTACCTCAGTGTGACGCTATATAATAACACTATAGTATAAGAGTGACATATTACCTTAGGTGTGACGCTATATAATAACACTATAGTATAAGAGTGATACATTACCTCAGGTGTGACGCTATAAAAAAACATTATAGTATAAGAGTGATACATTACCTCAGGTGTGACGCTATATAATAACACTATAGTATAAGAGTGACATATTACCTCAGTGTGACGCTATATAATAACACTATAGTATAAGAGTGACATATTACCTTAGGTGTGACGCTATATAATAACACTATAGTATAAGAGTGATACATTACCTCAGGTGTGACGCTATATAATAACACTATAGTATAAGAGTGACATATTACCTCAGGTGTGACGCTATATAATAACACTATAGTATAAGAGTGACATATTACCTTAGGAGTGACGCTATATAATAACACTATAGTATAAGAGTGATACATTACCTCAAGTGTGACGCTATATAATAACACTATAGTATAAGAGTGACATATTACCTCAGGTGTGACGCTATATAATAACACTATAGTATAAGAGTGATACATTACCTCAGGTGTGACTCTATATAATAAAACTATAGTATAAGAGTGACACATTACCTCAGGTGTGACGCTATATAATAACACTATAGTATAAGAGTGACACATTACCTCAGGTGTGACGCTATATAATAACACTACAGTATAAGAGTGATACATTACCTCAGGTGTGACGCTATATAATAACACTATAGTATAAGAGTGCCATATTACCTCAGTGTGACGCTATATAATAACACTATAGTATAAGAGTGACATATTACCTTAGGTGTGACGCTATATAATAACACTATAGTAGAAGAGTGATACATTACCTCAAGTGTGACGCTATATAATAACACTATAGTATAAGAGTGACATATTACCTCAGGTGTGACGCTATATAATAACACTATAGTATAAGAGTGACACATTACCTCAGGTGTGACGCTATATAATAACACTACAGTATAAGAGTGATACATTACCTCAGGTGTGACGCTATATAATATCACTACAGTATAAGAGTGACACATTACCTCAGGTGTGACGCTATATAATAACACTATAGTATAAGAGTGATACATTACCTCAGGTGTGACGCTATATAATAACACTATAGTATAAGAGTGACACACTACTTCAGGTGTAAAGCTATATAATAACACTATAGTATAAGAGTGACACACTACTTCAGGTGTAAAGCTATATAATAACACTATAGTATAAGAGTGACACATTACCTCAGGTGTGACGCTATATAATAACACTATAGTATAAGAGTGATACATTACCTCAGGTGTGACGCTATATAATAACACTATAGTATAAGAGTGACATATTACCTCAGTGTGACGCTATATAATAACACTATAGTATAAGAGTGACATATTACCTTAGGTGTGACGCTATATAATAACACTATAGTATAAGAGTGATACATTACCTCAAGTGTGACGCTATATAATAACACTATAGTATAAGAGTGACATATTACCTCAGGTGTGACGCTATATAATAACACTATAGTATAAGAGTGACACATTACCTCAGGTGTGACGCTATATAATAACACTACAGTATAAGAGTGATACATTACCTCAGGTGTGACGCTATATAATAACACTACAGTATAAGAGTGACACATTACCTCAGGTGTGACGCTATATAATAACACTATAGTATAAGAGTGACATATTACCTCAGGTGTGACGCTATATAATAACACTATAGTATAATAGTGATACATTACCTCAGGTGTGACGCTATATAATAACACTATAGTATAAGAGTGACACACTACTTCAGGTGTAAAGCTATATAACAACAATTAAGTATAAGAGTGACACATTAACTCAGTTGTGACGCTATATAATAACACTATAGTATAAGAGTGATACATTACCTCAGGTGTGACGCTATATAATAAAACTATAGTATAAGAGTGACACATTACCTCAGGTGTGACGCTATATAATAACACTATAGTATAAGAGTGACACACTACTTCAGGTGTAAAGCTATATAATAACACTATAGTATAAGAGTGACACACTACTTCAGGTGTAAAGCTATATAATAACACTATAGTATAAGAGTGACACATTACCTCAGGTGTGACGCTATATAATAACACTATAGTATAAGAGTGATACATTACCTCAGGTGTACACTATAGTATAAGAGTGACACATTACCTCAGGTGTGACGCTATATAATAACACTATAGTATAAGAGTGACATATTACCTCAGTGTGACGCTATATAATAACACTATAGTATAAGAGTGACATATTACCTCAGTGTGACGCTATATAATAACACTATAGTATAAGAGTGACATATTACCTTAGGTGTGACGCTATATAATAACACTATAGTATAAGAGTGACACATTGCCTCAGGTGTAAAGCTATATAATAACACTATAGTATAAGAGTGACACACTACTTCAGGTGTAAAGCTATATAATAACACTATAGTATAAGAGTGACACATTACCTCAGGTGTGACGCTATATAATAACACTATAGTATAAGAGTGATACATTACCTCAGGTGTGACGCTATATAATAACACTAAAGTATAAGAGTGACATATTACCTCAGTGTGACGCTATATAATAACACTATAGTATAAGAGTGACACATTACCTCAGGTGTGACGCTATATAATAACACTATAGTATAAGAGTGACATATTACCTTAGGTGTGACGCTATATAATAACACTATAGTATAAGAGTGATACATTACCTCAAGTGTGACGCTATATAATAACACTATAGTATAAGAGTGACATATTACCTCAGGTGTGACGCTATATAATAACACTATAGTATAAGAGTGACACATTACCTCAGGTGTGACGCTATATAATAACACTACAGTATAAGAGTGATACATTACCTCAGGTGTGACGCTATATAATAACACTACAGTATAAGAGTTACACATTACCTCAGGTGTGACGCTATATAATAACACTATAGTACAAGAGTGACATATTACCTCAGGTGTGACGCTATATAATAACACTATAGTATAATAGTGATACATTACCTCAGGTGTGACGCTATATAATAACACTATAGTATAAGAGTGACACACTACTTCAGGTGTAAAGCTATATAACAACAATTAAGTATAAGAGTGACACATTAACTCAGTTGTGACGCTATATAATAACACTATAGTATAAGAGTGATACATTACCTCAGGTGTGACGCTATATAATAAAACTATAGTATAAGAGTGACACATTACCTCAGGTGTGACGCTATATAATAACACTATAGTATAAGAGTGACACATTACCTCAGGTGTGACGCTATATAATAACACTACAGTATAAGAGTGATACATTACCTCAGGTGTGGCGCTATATAATAACACTATAGTATAAGAGTGACACACTACTTCAGGTGTAAAGCTATATAACAACACTATAGTATAAGAGTGACACATTACCTCAGGTGTGACGCTATATAATAACACTATAGTATAATAGTGATACATTACCTCAGGTGTGACGCTATATAATAACACTATAGTATAAGAGTGACACACTACTTCAGGTGTAAAGCTATATAATAACACTATAGTATAAGAGTGACACACTACTTCAGGTGTAAAGCTATATAATAACACTATAGTATAAGAGTGACACATTACCTCAGGTGTGACGCTATAAAAAAACATTATAGTATAAGAGTGATACATTACCTCAGGTGTGACGCTATATAATAACACTATAGTATAAGAGTGACATATTACCTCAGTGTGACGCTATATAATAACACTATAGTATAAGAGTGACATATTACCTTAGGTGTGACGCTATATAATAACACTATAGTATAAGAGTGATACATTACCTCAGGTGTGACGCTATATAATAACACTATAGTATAAGAGTGACATATTACCTCAGGTGTGACGCTATATAATAACACTATAGTATAAGAGTGACATATTACCTTAGGAGTGACGCTATATAATAACACTATAGTATAAGAGTGATACATTACCTCAAGTGTGACGCTATATAATAACACTATAGTATAAGAGTGACACATTACCTCAGGTGTGACGCTATATAATAAAACTATAGTATAAGAGTGACACATTACCTCAGGTGTGACGCTATATAATAACACTATAGTATAAGAGTGACACATTACCTCAGGTGTGACGCTATATAATAACACTATAGTATAAGAGTGACATATTACCTTAGGAGTGACGCTATATAATAACACTATAGTATAAGAGTGACATATTACCTCAGGTTTGACGCTATATAATAACACTATAGTATAAGAGTGATACATTACCTCAGGTGTGACGCTATATAATAAAACTATAGTATAAGAGTGACACATTACCTCAGGTGTGACGCTATATAATAACACTATAGTATAAGAGTGACACATTACCTCAGGTGTGACGCTATATAATAACACTACAGTATAAGAGTGATACATTACCTCAGGTGTGACGCTATATAATAACACTATAGTATAAGAGTGCCATATTACCTCAGTGTGACGCTATATAATAACACTATAGTATAAGAGTGACATATTACCTTAGGTGTGACGCTATATAATAACACTATAGTAGAAGAGTGATACATTACCTCAAGTGTGACGCTATATAATAACACTATAGTATAAGAGTGACATATTACCTCAGGTGTGACGCTATATAATAACACTATAGTATAAGAGTGACACATTACCTCAGGTGTGACGCTATATAATAACACTACAGTATAAGAGTGATACATTACCTCAGGTGTGACGCTATATAATATCACTACAGTATAAGAGTGACACATTACCTCAGGTGTGACGCTATATAATAACACTATAGTATAAGAGTGACACACTACTTCAGGTGTAAAGCTATATAATAACACTATAGTATAAGAGTGACACACTACTTCAGGTGTAAAGCTATATAATAACACTATAGTATAAGAGTGACACATTACCTCAGGTGTGACGCTATATAATAACACTATAGTATAAGAGTGATACATTACCTCAGGTGTGACGCTATATAATAACACTATAGTATAAGAGTGACATATTACCTCAGTGTGACGCTATATAATAACACTATAGTATAAGAGTGACATATTACCTTAGGTGTGACGCTATATAATAACACTATAGTATAAGAGTGATACATTACCTCAAGTGTGACGCTATATAATAACACTATAGTATAAGAGTGACATATTACCTCAGGTGTGACGCTATATAATAACACTATAGTATAAGAGTGACACATTACCTCAGGTGTGACGCTATATAATAACACTACAGTATAAGAGTGACACATTACCTCAGGTGTGACGCTATATAATAACACTATAGTATAAGAGTGACATATTACCTCAGGTGTGACGCTATATAATAACACTATAGTATAATAGTGATACATTACCTCAGGTGTGACGCTATATAATAACACTATAGTATAAGAGTGACACACTACTTCAGGTGTAAAGCTATATAACAACAATTAAGTATAAGAGTGACACATTAACTCAGTTGTGACGCTATATAATAACACTATAGTATAAGAGTGACATATTACCTCAGGTGTGACGCTATATAATAAAACTATAGTATAAGAGTGACACATTACCTCAGGTGTGACGCTATATAATAACACTATAGTATAAGAGTGACACACTACTTCAGGTGTAAAGCTATATAATAACACTATAGTATAAGAGTGACACACTACTTCAGGTGTAAAGCTATATAATAACACTATAGTATAAGAGTGACACATTACCTCAGGTGTGACGCTATATAATAACACTATAGTATAAGAGTGATACATTACCTCAGGTGTACACTATAGTATAAGAGTGACACATTACCTCAGGTGTGACGCTATATAATAACACTATAGTATAAGAGTGATACATTACCTCAGGTGTGACGCTATATAATAACACTATAGTAAAAGAGTGACATATTACCTCAGTGTGACGCTATATAATAACACTATAGTATAAGAGTGACATATTACCTTAGGTGTGACGCTATATAATAACACTATAGTATAAGAGTGACACATTACCTCAGGTGTGACGCTATATAATAACACTATAGTATAAGAGTGACACATTACCTCAGGTGTGACGCTATATAATAACACTATAGTATAAGAGTGACACATTACCTCAGGTGTGACGCTATATAATAACACTATAGTATAAGAGTGACACACTACTTCAGGTGTAAAGCTATATAATAACACTATAGTATAAGAGTGACACACTACTTCAGGTGTAAAGCTATATAATAACACTATAGTATAAGAGTGACACATTACCTCAGGTGTGACGCTATATAATAACACTATAGTATAAGAGTGATACATTACCTCAGGTGTGACGCTATATAATAACACTATAGTATAAGAGTGACATATTACCTCAGTGTGACGCTATATAATAACACTATAGTATAAGAGTGACATATTACCTTAGGTGTGACGCTATATAATAACACTATAGTATAAGAGTGATACATTACCTCAGGTGTGACGCTATATAATAACACTATAGTATAAGAGTGACACACTACTTCAGGTGTAAAGCTATATAATAACACTATAGTATAAGAGTGACACATTACCTCAGGTGTGACGCTATATAATAACACTATAGTATAAGAGTGATACATTAACTCAGGTGTGACGCTATATAATAACACTATAGTATAAGAGTGACATATTACCTCAGGTGTGACGCTATATAATAACACTATAGTATAAGAGTGACACATTACCTCAGGTGTGACGCTATATAATAACACTACAGTATAAGAGTGACACATTACCTCAGGTGTGACGCTATATAATAACACTATAGTATAAGAGTGACATATTACCTCAGGTGTGACGCTATATAATAACACTATAGTATAATAGTGATACATTACCTCAGGTGTGACGCTATATAATAACACTATAGTATAAGAGTGACACACTACTTCAGGTGTAAAGCTATATAACAACAATTAAGTATAAGAGTGACACATTAACTCAGTTGTGACGCTATATAATAACACTATAGTATAAGAGTGATACATTACCTCAGGTGTGACGCTATATAATAAAACTATAGTATAAGAGTGATACATTACCTCAAGTGTGACGCTATATAATAACACTATAGTATAAGAGTGACATATTACCTCAGGTGTGACGCTATATAATAACACTATAGTATAAGAGTGACACATTACCTCAGGTGTGACGCTATATAATAACACTACAGTATAAGAGTGATACATTACCTCAGGTGTGACGCTATATAATAACACTACAGTATAAGAGTTACACATTACCTCAGGTGTGACGCTATATAATAACACTATAGTACAAGAGTGACATATTACCTCAGGTGTGACGCTATATAATAACACTATAGTATAATAGTGATACATTACCTCAGGTGTGACGCTATATAATAACACTATAGTATAAGAGTGACACACTACTTCAGGTGTAAAGCTATATAACAACAATTAAGTATAAGAGTGACACATTAACTCAGTTGTGACGCTATATAATAACACTATAGTATAAGAGTGATACATTACCTCAGGTGTGACGCTATATAATAAAACTATAGTATAAGAGTGACACATTACCTCAGGTGTGACGCTATATAATAACACTATAGTATAAGAGTGACACATTACCTCAGGTGTGACGCTATATAATAACACTACAGTATAAGAGTGATACATTACCTCAGGTGTGGCGCTATATAATAACACTATAGTATAAGAGTGACACACTACTTCAGGTGTAAAGCTATATAACAACACTATAGTATAAGAGTGACACATTACCTCAGGTGTGACGCTATATAATAACACTATAGTATAATAGTGATACATTACCTCAGGTGTGACGCTATATAATAACACTATAGTATAAGAGTGACACACTACTTCAGGTGTAAAGCTATATAATAACACTATAGTATAAGAGTGACACACTACTTCAGGTGTAAAGCTATATAATAACACTATAGTATAAGAGTGACACATTACCTCAGGTGTGACGCTATAAAAAAACATTATAGTATAAGAGTGATACATTACCTCAGGTGTGACGCTATATAATAACACTATAGTATAAGAGTGACATATTACCTCAGTGTGACGCTATATAATAACACTATAGTATAAGAGTGACATATTACCTTAGGTGTGACGCTATATAATAACACTATAGTATAAGAGTGATACATTACCTCAGGTGTGACGCTATATAATAACACTATAGTATAAGAGTGACATATTACCTCAGGTGTGACGCTATATAATAACACTATAGTATAAGAGTGACATATTACCTTAGGAGTGACGCTATATAATAACACTATAGTATAAGAGTGATACATTACCTCAAGTGTGACGCTATATAATAACACTATAGTATAAGAGTGACACATTACCTCAGGTGTGACGCTATATAATAAAACTATAGTATAAGAGTGACACATTACCTCAGGTGTGACGCTATATAATAACACTATAGTATAAGAGTGACACATTACCTCAGGTGTGACGCTATATAATAACACTATAGTATAAGAGTGACATATTACCTTAGGAGTGACGCTATATAATAACACTATAGTATAAGAGTGACATATTACCTCAGGTTTGACGCTATATAATAACACTATAGTATAAGAGTGATACATTACCTCAGGTGTGACGCTATATAATAAAACTATAGTATAAGAGTGACACATTACCTCAGGTGTGACGCTATATAATAACACTATAGTATAAGAGTGACACATTACCTCAGGTGTGACGCTATATAATAACACTACAGTATAAGAGTGATACATTACCTCAGGTGTGACGCTATATAATAACACTATAGTATAAGAGTGCCATATTACCTCAGTGTGACGCTATATAATAACACTATAGTATAAGAGTGACATATTACCTTAGGTGTGACGCTATATAATAACACTATAGTAGAAGAGTGATACATTACCTCAAGTGTGACGCTATATAATAACACTATAGTATAAGAGTGACATATTACCTCAGGTGTGACGCTATATAATAACACTATAGTATAAGAGTGACACATTACCTCAGGTGTGACGCTATATAATAACACTACAGTATAAGAGTGATACATTACCTCAGGTGTGACGCTATATAATATCACTACAGTATAAGAGTGACACATTACCTCAGGTGTGACGCTATATAATAACACTATAGTATAAGAGTGACACACTACTTCAGGTGTAAAGCTATATAATAACACTATAGTATAAGAGTGACACACTACTTCAGGTGTAAAGCTATATAATAACACTATAGTATAAGAGTGACACATTACCTCAGGTGTGACGCTATATAATAACACTATAGTATAAGAGTGATACATTACCTCAGGTGTGACGCTATATAATAACACTATAGTATAAGAGTGACATATTACCTCAGTGTGACGCTATATAATAACACTATAGTATAAGAGTGACATATTACCTTAGGTGTGACGCTATATAATAACACTATAGTATAAGAGTGATACATTACCTCAAGTGTGACGCTATATAATAACACTATAGTATAAGAGTGACATATTACCTCAGGTGTGACGCTATATAATAACACTATAGTATAAGAGTGACACATTACCTCAGGTGTGACGCTATATAATAACACTACAGTATAAGAGTGACACATTACCTCAGGTGTGACGCTATATAATAACACTATAGTATAAGAGTGACATATTACCTCAGGTGTGACGCTATATAATAACACTATAGTATAATAGTGATACATTACCTCAGGTGTGACGCTATATAATAACACTATAGTATAAGAGTGACACACTACTTCAGGTGTAAAGCTATATAACAACAATTAAGTATAAGAGTGACACATTAACTCAGTTGTGACGCTATATAATAACACTATAGTATAAGAGTGATACATTACCTCAGGTGTGACGCTATATAATAAAACTATAGTATAAGAGTGACACATTACCTCAGGTGTGACGCTATATAATAACACTATAGTATAAGAGTGACACACTACTTCAGGTGTAAAGCTATATAATAACACTATAGTATAAGAGTGACACACTACTTCAGGTGTAAAGCTATATAATAACACTATAGTATAAGAGTGACACATTACCTCAGGTGTGACGCTATATAATAACACTATAGTATAAGAGTGATACATTACCTCAGGTGTACACTATAGTATAAGAGTGACACATTACCTCAGGTGTGACGCTATATAATAACACTATAGTATAAGAGTGATACATTACCTCAGGTGTGACGCTATATAATAACACTATAGTAAAAGAGTGACATATTACCTCAGTGTGACGCTATATAATAACACTATAGTATAAGAGTGACATATTACCTTAGGTGTGACGCTATATAATAACACTATAGTATAAGAGTGACACATTACCTCAGGTGTGACGCTATATAATAACACTATAGTATAAGAGTGACACATTACCTCAGGTGTGACGCTATATAATAACACTATAGTATAAGAGTGACACATTACCTCAGGTGTGACGCTATATAATAACACTATAGTATAAGAGTGACACACTACTTCAGGTGTAAAGCTATATAATAACACTATAGTATAAGAGTGACACACTACTTCAGGTGTAAAGCTATATAATAACACTATAGTATAAGAGTGACACATTACCTCAGGTGTGACGCTATATAATAACACTATAGTATAAGAGTGATACATTACCTCAGGTGTGACGCTATATAATAACACTATAGTATAAGAGTGACATATTACCTCAGTGTGACGCTATATAATAACACTATAGTATAAGAGTGACATATTACCTTAGGTGTGACGCTATATAATAACACTATAGTATAAGAGTGATACATTACCTCAGGTGTGACGCTATATAATAACACTATAGTATAAGAGTGACACACTACTTCAGGTGTAAAGCTATATAATAACACTATAGTATAAGAGTGACACATTACCTCAGGTGTGACGCTATATAATAACACTATAGTATAAGAGTGATACATTAACTCAGGTGTGACGCTATATAATAACACTATAGTATAAGAGTGACATATTACCTCAGGTGTGACGCTATATAATAACACTATAGTATAAGAGTGACACATTACCTCAGGTGTGACGCTATATAATAACACTACAGTATAAGAGTGACACATTACCTCAGGTGTGACGCTATATAATAACACTATAGTATAAGAGTGACATATTACCTCAGGTGTGACGCTATATAATAACACTATAGTATAATAGTGATACATTACCTCAGGTGTGACGCTATATAATAACACTATAGTATAAGAGTGACACACTACTTCAGGTGTAAAGCTATATAACAACAATTAAGTATAAGAGTGACACATTAACTCAGTTGTGACGCTATATAATAACACTATAGTATAAGAGTGATACATTACCTCAGGTGTGACGCTATATAATAAAACTATAGTATAAGAGTGATACATTACCTCAAGTGTGACGCTATATAATAACACTATAGTATAAGAGTGACATATTACCTCAGGTGTGACGCTATATAATAACACTATAGTATAAGAGTGACACATTACCTCAGGTGTGACGCTATATAATAACACTACAGTATAAGAGTGATACATTACCTCAGGTGTGACGCTATATAATAACACTACAGTATAAGAGTTACACATTACCTCAGGTGTGACGCTATATAATAACACTATAGTACAAGAGTGACATATTACCTCAGGTGTGACGCTATATAATAACACTATAGTATAATAGTGATACATTACCTCAGGTGTGACGCTATATAATAACACTATAGTATAAGAGTGACACACTACTTCAGGTGTAAAGCTATATAACAACAATTAAGTATAAGAGTGACACATTAACTCAGTTGTGACGCTATATAATAACACTATAGTATAAGAGTGATACATTACCTCAGGTGTGACGCTATATAATAAAACTATAGTATAAGAGTGACACATTACCTCAGGTGTGACGCTATATAATAACACTATAGTATAAGAGTGACACATTACCTCAGGTGTGACGCTATATAATAACACTACAGTATAAGAGTGATACATTACCTCAGGTGTGGCGCTATATAATAACACTATAGTATAAGAGTGACACACTACTTCAGGTGTAAAGCTATATAACAACACTATAGTATAAGAGTGACACATTACCTCAGGTGTGACGCTATATAATAACACTATAGTATAATAGTGATACATTACCTCAGGTGTGACGCTATATAATAACACTATAGTATAAGAGTGACACACTACTTCAGGTGTAAAGCTATATAATAACACTATAGTATAAGAGTGACACACTACTTCAGGTGTAAAGCTATATAATAACACTATAGTATAAGAGTGACACATTACCTCAGGTGTGACGCTATAAAAAAACATTATAGTATAAGAGTGATACATTACCTCAGGTGTGACGCTATATAATAACACTATAGTATAAGAGTGACATATTACCTCAGTGTGACGCTATATAATAACACTATAGTATAAGAGTGACATATTACCTTAGGTGTGACGCTATATAATAACACTATAGTATAAGAGTGATACATTACCTCAGGTGTGACGCTATATAATAACACTATAGTATAAGAGTGACATATTACCTCAGGTGTGACGCTATATAATAACACTATAGTATAAGAGTGACATATTACCTTAGGAGTGACGCTATATAATAACACTATAGTATAAGAGTGATACATTACCTCAAGTGTGACGCTATATAATAACACTATAGTATAAGAGTGACACATTACCTCAGGTGTGACGCTATATAATAAAACTATAGTATAAGAGTGACACATTACCTCAGGTGTGACGCTATATAATAACACTATAGTATAAGAGTGACACATTACCTCAGGTGTGACGCTATATAATAACACTATAGTATAAGAGTGACATATTACCTTAGGAGTGACGCTATATAATAACACTATAGTATAAGAGTGACATATTACCTCAGGTTTGACGCTATATAATAACACTATAGTATAAGAGTGATACATTACCTCAGGTGTGACGCTATATAATAAAACTATAGTATAAGAGTGACACATTACCTCAGGTGTGACGCTATATAATAACACTATAGTATAAGAGTGACACATTACCTCAGGTGTGACGCTATATAATAACACTACAGTATAAGAGTGATACATTACCTCAGGTGTGACGCTATATAATAACACTATAGTATAAGAGTGCCATATTACCTCAGTGTGACGCTATATAATAACACTATAGTATAAGAGTGACATATTACCTTAGGTGTGACGCTATATAATAACACTATAGTAGAAGAGTGATACATTACCTCAAGTGTGACGCTATATAATAACACTATAGTATAAGAGTGACATATTACCTCAGGTGTGACGCTATATAATAACACTATAGTATAAGAGTGACACATTACCTCAGGTGTGACGCTATATAATAACACTACAGTATAAGAGTGATACATTACCTCAGGTGTGACGCTATATAATATCACTACAGTATAAGAGTGACACATTACCTCAGGTGTGACGCTATATAATAACACTATAGTATAAGAGTGACACACTACTTCAGGTGTAAAGCTATATAATAACACTATAGTATAAGAGTGACACACTACTTCAGGTGTAAAGCTATATAATAACACTATAGTATAAGAGTGACACATTACCTCAGGTGTGACGCTATATAATAACACTATAGTATAAGAGTGATACATTACCTCAGGTGTGACGCTATATAATAACACTATAGTATAAGAGTGACATATTACCTCAGTGTGACGCTATATAATAACACTATAGTATAAGAGTGACATATTACCTTAGGTGTGACGCTATATAATAACACTATAGTATAAGAGTGATACATTACCTCAAGTGTGACGCTATATAATAACACTATAGTATAAGAGTGACATATTACCTCAGGTGTGACGCTATATAATAACACTATAGTATAAGAGTGACACATTACCTCAGGTGTGACGCTATATAATAACACTACAGTATAAGAGTGACACATTACCTCAGGTGTGACGCTATATAATAACACTATAGTATAAGAGTGACATATTACCTCAGGTGTGACGCTATATAATAACACTATAGTATAATAGTGATACATTACCTCAGGTGTGACGCTATATAATAACACTATAGTATAAGAGTGACACACTACTTCAGGTGTAAAGCTATATAACAACAATTAAGTATAAGAGTGACACATTAACTCAGTTGTGACGCTATATAATAACACTATAGTATAAGAGTGATACATTACCTCAGGTGTGACGCTATATAATAAAACTATAGTATAAGAGTGACACATTACCTCAGGTGTGACGCTATATAATAACACTATAGTATAAGAGTGACACACTACTTCAGGTGTAAAGCTATATAATAACACTATAGTATAAGAGTGACACACTACTTCAGGTGTAAAGCTATATAATAACACTATAGTATAAGAGTGACACATTACCTCAGGTGTGACGCTATATAATAACACTATAGTATAAGAGTGATACATTACCTCAGGTGTACACTATAGTATAAGAGTGACACATTACCTCAGGTGTGACGCTATATAATAACACTATAGTATAAGAGTGATACATTACCTCAGGTGTGACGCTATATAATAACACTATAGTAAAAGAGTGACATATTACCTCAGTGTGACGCTATATAATAACACTATAGTATAAGAGTGACATATTACCTTAGGTGTGACGCTATATAATAACACTATAGTATAAGAGTGACACATTACCTCAGGTGTGACGCTATATAATAACACTATAGTATAAGAGTGACACATTACCTCAGGTGTGACGCTATATAATAACACTATAGTATAAGAGTGACACATTACCTCAGGTGTGACGCTATATAATAACACTATAGTATAAGAGTGACACACTACTTCAGGTGTAAAGCTATATAATAACACTATAGTATAAGAGTGACACACTACTTCAGGTGTAAAGCTATATAATAACACTATAGTATAAGAGTGACACATTACCTCAGGTGTGACGCTATATAATAACACTATAGTATAAGAGTGATACATTACCTCAGGTGTGACGCTATATAATAACACTATAGTATAAGAGTGACATATTACCTCAGTGTGACGCTATATAACAACACTATAGTATAAGAGTGACATATTACCTTAGGTGTGACGCTATATAATAACACTATAGTATAAGAGTGATACATTACCTCAGGTGTGACGCTATATAATAACACTATAGTATAAGAGTGACACACTACTTCAGGTGTAAAGCTATATAATAACACTATAGTATAAGAGTGACACATTACCTCAGGTGTGACGCTATATAATAACACTATAGTATAAGAGTGATACATTAACTCAGGTGTGACGCTATATAATAACACTATAGTATAAGAGTGACATATTACCTCAGGTGTGACGCTATATAATAACACTATAGTATAAGAGTGACACATTACCTCAGGTGTGACGCTATATAATAACACTACAGTATAAGAGTGATACATTACCTCAGGTGTGACGCTATATAATAACACTACAGTATAAGAGTGACACATTACCTCAGGTGTGACGCTATATAATAACACTATAGTATAAGAGTGACATATTACCTCAGGTGTGACGCTATATAATAACACTATAGTATAATAGTGATACATTACCTCAGGTGTGACGCTATATAATAACACTATAGTATAAGAGTGACACACTACTTCAGGTGTAAAGCTATATAACAACAATTAAGTATAAGAGTGACACATTAACTCAGTTGTGACGCTATATAATAACACTATAGTATAAGAGTGATACATTACCTCAGGTGTGACGCTATATAATAAAACTATAGTATAAGAGTGACACATTACCTCAGGTGTGACGCTATATAATAACACTATAGTATAAGAGTGACACACTACTTCAGGTGTAAAGCTATATAATAACACTATAGTATAAGAGTGACACACTACTTCAGGTGTAAAGCTATATAATAACACTATAGTATAAGAGTGACACATTACCTCAGGTGTGACGCTATATAATAACACTATAGTATAAGAGTGATACATTACCTCAGGTGTGACGCTATATAATAACACTATAGTATAAGAGTGACATATTACCTCAGTGTGACGCTATATAATAACACTATAGTATAAGAGTGACATATTACCTTAGGTGTGACGCTATATAATTACACTATAGTATAAGAGTGATACATTACCTCAAGTGTGACGCTATATAATAACACTATAGTATAAGAGTGACATATTACCTCAGTGTGACGCTATATAATAACACTATAGTATAAGAGTGACATATTACCTTAGGTGTGACGCTATATAATAACACTATAGTATAAGAGTGATACATTACCTCAAGTGTGACGCTATATAATAACACTATAGTATAAGAGTGACACATTACCTCAGGTGTGACGCTATATAATATCACTACAGTATAAGAGTGACACATTACCTCAGGTGTGACGCTATATAATAACACTATAGTATAAGAGTGATACATTACCTCAGGTGTGACGCTATATAATAACACTATAGTATAAGAGTGACATATTACCTCAGTGTGACGCTATATAATAACACTATAGTATAAGAGTGACATATTACCTTAGGTGTGACGCTATATAATAACACTATAGTATAAGAGTGATACATTACCTCAAGTGTGACGCTATATAATAACACTATAGTATAAGAGTGACATATTACCTCAGGTGTGACGCTATATAATAACACTATAGTATAAGAGTGACACATTACCTCAGGTGTGACGCTATATAATATCACTACAGTATAAGAGTGACCCATTACCTCAGGTGTGACGCTATATAATAACACTATAGTATAAGAGTGATACATTACCTCAGGTGTGACGCTATATAATAACACTATAGTATAAGAGTGACACACTACTTCAGGTGTAAAGCTATATAATAACACTATAGTATAAGAGTGACACATTAACTCAGGTGTGACTCTATATAATAACACTATAGTATAAGAGTGATACATTACCTCAGGTGTGACGCTATATAATAACACTATAGTATAAGAGTGACATATTACCTCAGTGTGACGCTATATAATAACACTATAGTATAAGAGTGATACATTACCTCAAGTGTGACGCTATATAATAACACTATAGTATAAGAGTGACACATTACCTCAGGTGTGACGCTATATAATAACACTACAGTATAAGAGTGATACATTACCTCAGGTGTGACGCTATATAATAACACTATAGTATAAGAGTGACACACTACTTCAGGTGTAAAGCTATATAACAACACTATAGTACAGTGGTTCTCAAACTCGGTCCTCAGGACCCCACACAGTGCATGTTTTGCAGGTAACCCAGCAAGTGCACAGGTGTATTAATTACTCACTGACACATTTTAAAAGGTCCACAGGTGGAGCTAATTATTTCACTTGTGATTCTGCGAGGAGACCTGCAAAACATGCACCGTGTGGGGTCCTGAGGACCGAGTTTGAGAACCTGTGCTATAGTATAAGAGTGACACATTACCTCAGGTGTGACGCTATATAATAACACTATAGTATAATAGTGATACATTACCTCAGGTGTGACGCTATATAATAACACTATAGTATAAGAGTGACACACTACTTCAGGTGTAAAGCTATATAACAACACTTAAGTATAAGAGTGACACATTAACTTAGTTGTGACGCTATATAATAACACTATAGTATAAGAGTGATACATTACCTCAGGTGTGACGCTATATAATAACACTACAGTATAAGAGTGACACATTACCTCAGGTGTGACGCTATATAATAACACTACAGTATAAGAGTGATACATTACCTCAGGTGTGACGCTATATAATATCACTACAGTATAAGAGTGACACATTACCTCAGGTGTGACGCTATATAATAACACTATAGTATAAGAGTGATACATTACCTCAGGTGTGACGCTATATAATAACACTAAAGTATAAGAGTGACACACTACTTCAGGTGTAAAGCTATATAATAACACTATAGTATAAGAGTGACACATTACCTCAGGTGTGACGCTATATAATAACACTATAGTATAAGAGTGATACATTACCTCAGGTGTGACGCTATATAATAACACTATAGTATAAGAGTGACATATTACCTCAGGTGTGACGCTATATAATAACACTATAGTATAAGAGTGATACATTACCTCAGGTGTGACGCTATATAATAACACTATAGTATAAGAGTGACACATTACCTCAGGTGTGATGCTATATAATAACACTACAGTATAAGAGTGATACATTACCTCAGGTGTGACGCTATATAATAACACTATAGTATAAGAGTGACATATTACCTCAGTGTGACGCTATATAATAACACTATAGTATAAGAGTGACATATTACCTTAGGTGTGACGCTATATAATAACACTATAGTATAAGAGTGATACATTACCTCAAGTGTGACGCTATATAATAACACTATAGTATAAGAGTGACATATTACCTCAGGTGTGACGCTATATAATAACACTATAGTATAAGAGTGACACATTACCTCAGGTGTGACGCTAAAAAATAACACTACAGTATAAGAGTGATACATTACCTCAGGTGTGACGCTATATAATATCACTATAGTATAAGAGTGACACACTACTTCAGGTGTAAAGCTATATAATAACACTATAGTATAAGAGTGATACATTACCTCAGGTGTGACGCTATATAATAACACTACAGTATAAGAGTGATACATTACCTCAGGTGTGACGCTATATAATAACACTATAGTATAAGAGTGATACATTACCTCAGGTGTGACGCTATATAATAACACTATAGTATAAGAGTGACATATTACCTCAGGTGTGACGCTATATAATAACACTATAGTATAAGAGTGACATATTACCTCAGTGTGACGCTATATAATAACACTATAGTATAAGAGTGATACATTACCTCAGGTGTGACGCTATATAATAACACTATAGTATAAGAGTGACACATTAACTCAGGTGTGACGCTATATAATAACACTATAGTATAAGAGTGATACATTACCTCAGGTGTGACGCTATATAATAACACTATAGTATAAGAGTGACATATTACCTCAGTGTGACGCTATATAATAACACTATAGTATAAGAGTGACATATTACCTTAGGTGTGACGCTATATAATAACACTATAGTATAAGAGTGATACATTACCTCAAGTGTGACGCTATATAATAACACTATAGTATAAGAGTGATACATTACCTCAGGTGTGACGCTATATAATAACACTACAGTATAAGAGTGATACATTACCTCAGGTGTGACGCTATATAATAACACTATAGTATAAGAGTGACATATTACCTCAGGTGTGACGCTATATAATAACACTATAGTATAATAGTGATACATTACCTCAGGTGTGACGCTATATAATAACACTATAGTATAAGAGTGACACACTACTGCAGGTGTAAAGCTATATAACAACAATTAAGTATAAGAGTGACACATTAACTCAGTTGTGACGCTATATAATAACACTATAGTATAAGAGTGATACATTACCTCAGGTGTGACGCTATATAATAAAACTATAGTATAAGAGTGACACATTACCTCAGGTGTGACGCTATATAATAACACTATAGTATAAGAGTGACACACTACTTCAGGTGTAAAGCTATATAATAACACTATAGTATAAGAGTGACACACTACTTCAGGTGTAAAGCTATATAATAACACTATAATATAAGAGTGACACATTACCTCAGGTGTGACGCTATATAATAACACTATAGTATAAGAGTGATACATTACCTCAGGTGTGACGCTATATAATAACACTATAGTATAAGAGTGACATATTACCTCAGTGTGACGCTATATAATAACACTATAGTATAAGAGTGACATATTACCTTAGGTGTGACGCTATATAATAACACTATAGTATAAGAGTGATACATTACCTCAAGTGTGACGCTATATAATAACACTATAGTATAAGAGTGACATATTACCTCAGTGTGACGCTATATAATAACACTATAGTATAAGAGTGACATATTACCTTAGGTGTGACGCTATATAATAACACTATAGTATAAGAGTGATACATTACCTCAAGTGTGACGCTATATAATAACACTATAGTATAAGAGTGATACATTACCTCAGGTGTGACGCTATATAATAAAACTATAGTATAAGAGTGACACATTACCTCAGGTGTGACGCTATATAATAACACTATAGTATAAGAGTGACACACTACTTCAGGTGTAAAGCTATATAATAACACTATAGTATAAGAGTGACACACTACTTCAGGTGTAAAGCTATATAATAACACTATAATAATAAGAATTTACTTACCGATAATTCTATTTCTCGTAGTCCGTAGTGGATGCTGGGGACTCCGTCAGGACCATGGGGATTAGCGGGCTCCGCAGGAGACAGGGCACATCTAAAAAAACTTTTAGGTCACATGGTGTGTACTGGCTCCTCCCCCTATGACCCTCCTCCAAGCCTCAGTTAGGTACTGTGCCCGGACGAGCGTACACAATAAGGAAGGATCTTGAATCCCGGGTAAGACTCATACCAGCCACACCAATCACACCGTACAACTTGTGATCTGAACCCAGTTAACAGTATGATAACAAAACGAAGTAGCCTCTGAAAGGATGGCTCACAACAATAGTAATAACCCGATTTTTGTAACAATAACTATGTACAAGCATTGCAGACAATCCGCACTTGGGATGGGCGCCCAGCATCCACTACGGACTACGAGAAATAGAATTATCGGTAAGTAAATTCTTATTTTCTCTAACGTCCTAGTGGATGCTGGGGACTCCGTCAGGACCATGGGGATTATACCAAAGCTCCCAAACGGGCGGGAGAGTGCGGATGACTCTGCAGCACCGAATGAGAGAACTCCAGGTCCTCCTTAGCCAGAGTATCAAATTTGTAAAATTTTACAAACGTGTTCTCCCCTGACCACGTAGCTGCTCGGCAAAGTTGTAATGCCGAGACCCCTCGGGCAGCCGCCCAAGATGCGCCCACTTTCCTAGTGGAGTGGGCCTTTACAGATTTAGGCTGTGGCACGCCTGCCACAGAATGTGCAAGTTGGATTGTGCTACAGATCCAACGTGCAATCGTCTGTTTAGACGCAGGAGCACCCATCTTGTTGGGTGCATACAAAATAAACAACGAGTCAGATTTTCTGACTCCAGCTGTCCTTGAAATATATATTTTTAATGCTCTGACAACGTCCAGTAACTTGGAGTCCTCCAAGTCGCTAGTAGCCGCAGGCACCACAATAGGCTGGTTCAAGTGAAAATCCGAAACCACCTTAGGGAGAAATTGAGGACGTGTCCGCAATTCTGCCCTGTCCGAATGGAAAATCAGATATGGGCTCTTTTACGATAAAGCCGCCAACTCTGACACTCTCCTGGCTGAAGCCAGGGCCAATAGCATGGTTACCTTCCATGTAAGGTATTTTAAATCTACCGATTTTAAAAGGCTCAAACCAATGAGATTTGAGAAAATTTAAAACCACATTCAAATCCCACGGTGCCACTGGAGGCACTATTGGGGGTTGTATATGTAGTACACCTTTTACAAAAGTTTGTACTTCAGGCACTGACGCCAATTCTTTCTGGAAGAAAATTGATAAGGCCGAAATTTGAACTTTAATGGACCCCAATTTTAGGCCCATAGACAATCCTGCTTGCAGGAAATGTACGAATCGACCCAATTGAAATTCTTCCGTTGGGGCCTTCTTGGCCTCACACCACGCAACATATTTTCTCCAAATGCGGTGATAATGTTGTGCGGTCACATCTTTCCTGGCTTTAATTAAGTAGGAATAACTTCCTCAGGAATGCCCTTTTCTTTTAGAATCCGGCGTTCAACCGCCATGCCGTCAAACGCAGTCGCGGTAAGCCTTGGAACAGACAAGGTCCCTGCTGGAGCAGGTCCTTTCTTAGAGGCAGATGCCACGGTTCCTCCTGGAACAGACATGGTTCTTGCTGAAAGCAAATCCCATCTTAGCTCCCGAGGCCATTAGTCCTCTGTGAGCATCTCTTAAAGTTCCGGGTACCAAGTCCCTCTTGGTCAATCCGGAGCCACGAGTATAGTTCTTACTCCTCTACGTCTTATAATTCTCAATACCTTGGTTATGAGAAACAGAGGAGAGAACACATACACCGACTGTTACACCCACGGTGTTACCAGGACGTCCACAGCTATCGCCTGAAGGTCTCGTGACCTGGCGCAATACCTGTCCCGTTTTTTGTTCGGGCGGGACGCCATCCTGTCCACCTTTGGTCTTTCCCAACGGTTCACAATCATGCGGAAAACTTCCCGATGAAGTTCCCACTCTCCCGGGTGGAGGTCGTGCCTGCTGAGGAAGTCTGCTTCCCAGTCGGCCACTCCCGGAATGAACACTGCTGACAGTGCTAACACATGACTTTCCACCTAGCGAAAAATCCTTGCAGTCTTGACCACTGCCCTCCTGCTTCTTGTGCCGCCCTTTCTGTTTACGTGGGCGACTGCCGTGATGTTATCCCACTGGATCAATACCGGCTGACCTTGAAGCAGAGGCCTTGCTAATCTTAGAGCATTATAAATTTGCTCTTAGCTCCAGTATATTTATGTGGAGAGAATTTTCCAGACTTGATCACACTCCCTGGAAATTTTTTCCCTGTGTGACTGCTCCCCAGCCTCTCAGGCTGGCCTCCGTGGTTACCAGCATCCAATCCTGAATGCCGAATCTGCGGCCCTCTAGAAGATGAGCACTCTGTAATCACCACAGGAGAAACACCCTTGTCCTTGGATATAGGGTTATCCGCTTATGCATCTGAAGATGCGATCCGGACCATTTGTCCAGCAGATCCCACTGAAGAGTTCTTGTGTGAAATCTGCCGAATGGAAGTGCTTCGTAATACGCCACCATTTTTACCAGGACTCTTGTGCAATGATGCACTGACACTTTTCCTGGTTTTAGGAGGATCCCGATTAGCTCGGATAACTCCCTGGCTTTCTCCTCTGGGAGAAACACCTTTTTCTGGACTGTGTCCAGAATCATCCCTAGGAACAGTAGACGTGTCCTCGGAAAAAGCTGCGATTTTGGAATATTTAGAATCCACTCGTGCTGTCGTAGAACTATTAAAGATAGTGCTACTCCGACCTTCAACTGTTCTCTGGACCTTGCCCTTATCAGGAAAGCGTCCAAGTTTCTTTTAAGAAGAATCATCATTTCGGCCATTACCTTGGTAAAGACCCGGGGCGCCGTGGACAATCCAACCGGCAGCGTCTGAACTGATAGTGACAGTTCTGTACCACGAACCTGAAGTACCCTTGGTGAGAAGGGCAAATTTGGGCATGTAGGTAAATGTCCCTGATATCCAGTGACACCATATCGTCCCCTTCTTCCTGGTTCGCTATCACTGCTCTGAGTGACTCCATCTTGATTTGAACGCTTGTATGTAAGTGTTCAACTAGTTCAGATCTCACCGAGCCGTTTGGCTTCAGTACCACAATATAGTGTGGAATAATACCCCCTCCCTTGTTGTAGGAGGGGTACTTTGATTATCACCTGCTGAGAATACAGCCTGTGAATTGTTTCCAATACTGCCTCCCTGTCGGAGGTAGACGTTGGTAAAACAGACTTCCGGAACTTGTGAGGAGGAGACGTCTCGAATTTCCAATGTACACCTGGGATACTACATGTAGGATCCAGGAGTCCCCTTGCGAGTGAGCCCACTGCGTGCTGAAACTCTTGAGATGACCCCCTACCGCACCTGAGTCCGCTTGTACTGCCCCAGCGTCATGCTGCGGACTTGGCAGAAGCTGTGAAGGGCTTCTGTTCCTGGGAATGGGCTGCTTGCTGCAGTCTTCTTCCCTCTCCTGTACCCCTGGGCAGATATGACTGGCCTTTGCCCGCCTGCCCGTATGAGGACGAAAGGACTGAGACTGAAAAGACTGTGTCCTTTTCTGCTGAGATGTGACTCGGGGAACAAAAAGTGGATTTTTCAGCTGTTGCCATGGCCACCAGGTCCGATGGACCGCCCCTTTATACGGCAATACTTCCATATGCCGTCTGGAATCTGCCTCACCTGACCACTGTCGTGTCTTCGTCTGGCAGATATGTACATCACATTTACTCTTGATGCCAGAATGCAAATATGCCTCTGCGCATCACGCATATATAGAAATGCATCCTTAAAATGCTCTATAGTCAATAAAATCTTGTCCCTGTCAAGGGTATCAAAATTTTCAGTCAGGAAATCCGACCAAGCCCCCTCAGCGCTGCCCATCCAGGCTGAGGCGATTGCTGGTCGTAGTATAACACCAGTATGTGTGTATATACTGTTATGATATTTTCCAGCTTCCTATCAGCTGGCTCCTTGAGGGCGGCCGTATCTGGAAACGGTAACGCCATGTTTTTATAAGCGTGTGAGCGCCTTATCCACCCTAAGGTGTGTTTTCCAACTCGCCCTTACTTCTGGCGGGAAAGGGTATACCGCCCATAACTTTCTATCGGAGGAACCCCACGTATCATCACACACTTCATTTAATTTATCTGATTCAGGCAAAACTACAAGTAGTTTATTCCCACCCTACAAAATACCCTTATTTGTGGTACTTGTGGTATCAGAAAATAAGAATTTACTTACCGATAATTCTATTTCTCGGAGTCCGTAGTGGATGCTGGGGTTCCTGAAAGGACCATGGGGAATAGCGGCTCCGCAGGAGACAGGGCACAAAAAAGTAAAGCTTTACTAGGTCAGGTGGTGTGCACTGGCTCCTCCCCCTATGACCCTCCTCCAGACTCCAGTTAGGTACTGTGCCCGGACGAGCATACACAATAAGGGAGGCATTTTGAATCCCGGGTAAGACTCATACCAGCCACACCAATCACACCGTACAACTTGTGATCTAAACCCAGTTAACAGTATGACAACAGAAAGGGCCTCTTAAGATGGCTCCTTAACAATAACCCGAATTAGTTAACAATAACTATGTACAAGTATTGCAGATAATCCGCACTTGGGATGGGCGCCCAGCATCCACTACGGACTCCGAGAAATAGAATTATCGGTAAGTAAATTCTTATTTTCTCTATCGTCCTAAGTGGATGCTGGGGTTCCTGAAAGGACCATGGGGATTATACCAAAGCTCCCAAACGGGCGGGAGAGTGCGGATGACTCTGCAGCACCGAATGAGAGAACTCCAGGTCCTCCTTTGCCAGGGTATCAAATTTGTAAAATTTTACAAACGTGTTCTCCCCCGACCACGTAGCTGCTCGGCAGAGTTGTAATGCCGAGACCCCTCGGGCAGCCGCCCAAGATGAGCCCCCCTTCCTTGTGGAGTGGGCTTTTACAGTTTTAGGCTGTGGCAGGCCTGCCACAGAATGTGCAAGTTGAATTGTGTTACAAATCCAACGAGCAATCGACTGCTTAGAAGCAGGTGCGCCCAACTTGTTGGGTGCATACAATAAAAACAGCGAGTCAGATTTTCTGACTCCAGCCGTCCTTGCAATGTATATTTTTAAGGCTCTGACAACGTCCAACAACTTGGAGTCCTCCAAGTCGCTAGTGGCCGCAGGCACCACAATAGGTTGGTTCAGATGAAATGCTGATACCACTTTAGGGAGAAAATGCGGACGAGTCCGCAGTTCTGCCCTATCCGAATGGAAGATTAGATAAGGACTTTTATAAGATAAAGCCGCCAATTCAGATACTCTCCTGGCAGAGGCCAGGGCTAGTAACATAGTCACTTTCAATGTGAGATATTTCAAATCCACCTTTTTCAATGGTTCAAACCAATGGGATTTGAGGAAATCTAAAACTACATTTAGATCCCACGGTGCCACCGGAGGCACCACAGGAGGCTGTATATGCAGTACTCCCTTGACAAAAGTCTGGACCTCAGGGACAGAGGCCAATTCTTTTTGGAAGAATATTGACAGGGCCGAAATTTGAACCTTAATGGATCCCAATTTGAGACCCATAGATAATCCTGATTGCAGGAAATGTAGGAAACGACCCAGTTGGAATTCCTCCGTCGGAACCCTCCGATCCTCGCACCACGCTACATATTTTCGCCAAATGCGGTGATAATGTTTCACGGTGACTTCCTTCCGTGCCTTAATCAAGGTAGGAATGACTTCTTCTGGAATGCCTTTCCCTTTTAGGATCTGGCGTTCAACCGCCATGCCGTCAAACGCAGCCGCGGTAAGTCTTGAAAAAGACAGGGACCCTGCTGTAGCAGGTCCCTATTCAGAGGTAGAGGCCACGGTTCGTCCGTGAGCATCTCTTGAAGTTCCGGATACCAAGTCCTTCTCGGCCAATCCGGAACCACTAGTATTGTTCTTACTCTTCTTTGCCGTATGATCTTCAATACCTTTGGTATGAGCGGCAGAGGAGGAAACACATACACTGACTGGTACACCCAAGGAGTTACCAGTGCGTCCACAGCTATTGCCTGTGGATCTCTTGACCTGGCGCAATATTTGTCCAGTTTCTTGTTGAGGCGAGACGCCATCATGTCTACAATTGGTCTTTCCCAACGGTCTATTAACATGTTGAAGACTTCTGGATGTAGACCCCACTCTCCCGGATGAAGATCGTGTCTGCTGAGGAAGTCTGCTTCCCAGTTGTCCACGCCCGGGATGAACACTGCTGACAGTGCTATCACGTGATTCTCCGCCCAGCGAAGAATCTTGGCAGCTTCTGCCATTGCACTCCTGCTTCTTGTGCCGCCCTGCCTGTTTACATGGGCGACCGCCGTGATGTTGTCCGACTGAATCAACACCGGCTTTCCTTGCAGGAGAAGTTCCGCCTGGCTTAGAGCATTGTAGATTGCTCTTAGTTCCAGAATGTTTATGTGAAGAGACTTTTCCAGACTCGTCCATACTCCCTGGAAGTTTCTTCCTTGTGTGACTGCTCCCCAGCCTCTCAGGCTGGCGTCCGTGGTCACCAGGATCCAATCCTGAATGCCGAATCTGCGGCCTTCTAATAGGTGAGCCTTCTGCAACCACCACAGAAGTGACACCCTTGTCTTTGGTGACAGGGTTATTCGCAGGTGCATCTGCAGATGCGACCCTGACCATTTGTCCAACAGATCCCTTTGGAATATTCTTGCATGGAATCTGCCGAATGGAATTGCTTCGTAAGAAGCCACCATTTTTCCCAGGACTCTTGTGCATTGATGTACTGACACTTTTCCTGGTTTTAGGAGGTTCCTGACCAGATCGGATAACTCCTTGGCTTTTTCCTCTGGAAGGAAAACCTTTTTCTGAACCGTGTCCAGAATCATTCCTAGGAACAGCAGACGAGTTGTCGGGATTAAATGGGATTTTGGAATATTCAGAATCCACCCGTGTTGTCTTAGCACCTCTTGAGATAGTGCTAAAGCTGTCTCCAGCTGTTCTCTGGACCTTGCCCTTATTAGGAGATCGTCCAAGTATGGGATAACTAATACGCCTTTTCTTCGAAGAAGAATCATCATCTCGGCCATTACCTTGGTAAAGACCCGAGGCGCCGTGGACAATCCGAACGGCAGCGTCTGAAACTGATAGTGACAGTTTTGAACAATGAACCTGAGGTACCCCTGGTGTGCGGGGTAAATCGGAACGTGTAGATACGCATCCTTGATGTCCAAGGATACCATAAAGTCCCCTTCTTCCAGGTTCGCTATCACTGCTCTGAGTGACTCCATCTTGAACTTGAACTTTTTTATGTAGAGGTTCAAGGACTTCAGATTTAGAATAGGCCTTACCGAGCCATCCGGCTTCGGTACCACAAATAGAGTGGAATAATACCCCTTTCCTTGTTGTAATAGGGGTACTTTGACTATCACCTGCTGAGCGTACAGCTTGTGAATGGCTTCCAACACCCTCTCCCTTTCGGAAGAGACGGTTGGTAAGGCAGACTTCAGGAAACGATGAGGAGGATCCGTCTCTAATTCCAACCTGTACCCCTGAGATATTATCTGCAGGATCCAGGGGTCTACCTGCGAGTGAGCCCACTGCGCGCTGTAATTTTTGAGACGGCCCCCCACTGTCCCCGAGTCCGCTTGAGAGGCCCCAGCGTCATGCTGAGGTTTTTGCAGGAGCCGGGGAGGGCTTCTGTTCCTGGGAAGGAGCTGCCTGTTGGTGTCTCTTCCCTCTTCCTCTGCCTCGTGGCAGATACGACAAGCCCTTTGCTCTCTTATTTTTGTAGGAGCGAAAAGGCTGCGGTTGAAAGGTCGGTGCCTTTCTCTGTTGGGGAGTGACTTGAGGTAAAAAAGTGGATTTCCCGGCAGTAGCCGTGGCCACCAAGTCTGATAGACCAACTCCAAATAACTCCTCCCCTTTATACGGCAAAACCTCCATGTGACGTTTTGAATCCGCATCGCCTGTCCACTGTCGTGTCCATAAGGCTCTTCTGGCTGAAATGGACATAGCACTCATCCGAGATGCCAGTGTGCAAATATCCCTCTGTGCATCACGCATATAGATAAATGCATCCTTTATTTGTTCTAACGACAGTAAAACATTGTCCCTATCTAGGGTATCAATATTTTCAATCAGGGATTCTGACCAAACTACTCCAGCACTGCACATCCAGGCAGTTGCTATAGCTGGTCGTAGTATAACACCTGCATGTGTGTATATATTCTTTTGAATAACTTCCATCTTTCTATCTGATGGATCCTTAAGTGCGGCCGTCTCAGGAGAGGGTAACGCCACTTGTTTGGATAAGCGTGTGAGCGCCTTGTCCACCTTAGGGGGTGTTTCCCAGCGCGCCCTAACCTCTGGCGGGAAAGGGTATAATGCCAATAACTTTTTTGAAATTATCAACTTTTTATCAGGAGCAACCCACGCTTCATCACACACGTCATTTAATTCTTCTGATTCAGGAAAAACTGTTTGTAGTTTTTTCACACCATACATAATACCCTGTTTTACGGTATCTGTAGTATCAGCTAAATGTAACGTCTCCTTCATTGCCAAAATCATATAACGTGTGGCCCTACTGGAAAATACGTTTGAATTTCTACCGTCGTCACTGGAATCAGTGCCCGTGTCTGGGTCTGTGTCGACCGACTGAGGCAAAGGGCGTTTTACAGCCCCTGACGGTGTTTGAGGCGCCTGGACAGGCATTAATTGATTGTCCGGCCGCCTCATGTCCTCAACTGACTGTTTAAGGGAAGATAAACCATCACGTAATTCCACAAATAAAGGCATCCATTCTGGTGTCGACCCCCTGGGGGGTGACATCTGCATATTTGGCAATTGCTCCGCCTCCACACCAATATCGTCCTCATACATGTCGACACCACGTACCGACACACACCGCAAACTCACAGGGAATGCTCTAATGAAGACAGGACCCACTAGCCCTTTTGGGGAGACAGAGGGAGAGTCTGCCAGCACACACCACAAAGCGCTATATATACAAGGGATATCCTTATATTAAGTGCTCCCTTATAGCTGCTTTAATATATATATATATAGCCATTAATGTGCCCCCCCTCTCTGTTTTACCCTGTTTCTGTAGTGCAGTGCAGGGGAGAGACCTGGGAGCCGTTCTGACCAGCGGAGCTGTGACAGAAAATGGCGCCGTGTGCTGAGGAGATAGGCCCCGCCCCTTTTTCGGCGGGTTCTTCTCCCGCTATTTTTCCAGTCAGGCAGGGGTTAAATATCTCCATATAGCCCCTATGGGCTATATGTGAGGTATTTTTAGCCTTGTATAAGGTTTATATTTGCCTCTCAGAGCGCCCCCCCCCAGCGCTCTGCACCCTCAGTGACTGCCCAGTGAAGTGTGCTGAGAGGAAAATGGCGCACAGCTGCAGTGCTGTGCGCTACCTTATGAAGACTGAGGAGTCTTCAGCCGCCGGTTTCCGGACCTCTTCACGCTTCAGCATCTGCAAGGGGGTCGGCGGCGCGGCTCCGGGACCGGACTCCACGGCTGGGCCTGTGTTCGATCCCTCTGGAGCTAATGGTGTCCAGTAGCCAAGCAGCAAATCCACTCTGCATGCAGGTGAGTTTACTACTTTCCCCCTAAGTCCCACGTTGCAGTGATCCTGTTGCCAGCAGGACTCACTGTAAAGAAAAAAACCTAAACTAAACTTTCTCTAAGCAGCTCTTTAGGAGAGCCACCTAGATTGCACCCTTCTCGTTCGGGCACAAAATCTAACTGGAGTCTGGAGGAGGGTCATAGGGGGAGGAGCCAGTGCACACCACCTGACCTAGTAAAGCTTTACTTTTTTGTGCCCTGTCTCCTGCGGAGCCGCTATTCCCCATGGTCCTTTCAGGAACCCCAGCATCCACTTAGGACGATAGAGAAATATGTAACACCTCCTTCATTGCCCTTAACATGTAACTTGTGGCCCTAAAGGAAAAATACGTTTGTTTCTTCACCGTCGACACTGGGGTCAGTGTCCGTGTCAGTGTCTGTCGACCGACTAAGGTAAATGGGCGTTTTTACAAGCCCCTGACGGTGTCTGAGACGCCTGGACCGATACTAATTTGCCCGCCGGCTGTCTCATGTCGTCAACCGGCTTGCAGCGTGTTCACATTATCACGTAATTCCATAAGTAAGCCATCCATTCCGGTGTCGACTCCCTAGAGAGTGACATCACCATTACAGGCAATTTTCTCCGTCTCCTCACCAACATTTTCCTCATACATGTCGACACACACGTACCGACCTTCAGCACACACACCGGGAATGCTCTGATAGAGGACAGGACCCACTAGCCCTTTGGGGAGACAGAGGGAGAGTTTGCCAGCACACACCAAAAGCGCTATAATGTATATAACAACCCTAGAAGGTGTTGTTTCTATATATGCGCTCTTAATATATATCGCCAATTTATGCCCCCCTTCTCTTTAACCCTGTTTCTGTAGTGCAGTGCAGGGGAGAGTGGGATCCCTCCTCACCAGCGGAGCTGATCAGGAAAATGGCGCTGAGTGCTGAGGAGAATAAGCTCCGCCCCTTTCACGGCGGGCTTTTCTCCCGGTTTTTAGGAAACCTAGCCTGGGTTAAATACATACATATAGCCTTAATGGCTATATGTGATGTATTTATTTGCCTCTAAGGTAATCTATATTGCTGCCCAGGGCGCCCCCAGCAGCGCCCTGCACCCTCCGTGACCGAGATCAGTGAGCCGTGTAGCAACAATGGCGCACAGCTGCAGTGCTGTGCGCTACCTTCATGAAGACTGAGGGGTCTTCTGCCGCCTGTTTCCGGACCTCCGTTCTGCCGTTCTTCAGCGTCTGTAAGGGGGATCGGCGGCGCGGCTCCGGGACGAACCCCAGGCTGACCTGTGTTCCGACTCCCTCTGGAGCTCAGTGTCAAGTAGCCTAAGACTTCAATCCTCCTGCACGCAGGTGAGTTGCAAGTCTCTCCCCTAAGTCCCTCGTTGCAGTGATCCTGTCGCCAGCAGGAATCACTGATTAGAAACCTAAAAAACAACTTTTCTAAACAGCTCTTTAAGAGAGCCACCTAGATTGCACCCTCTCGGACGGGCACAAAAACCTAACTGAGGCTTGGAGGAGGGTCATAGGGGGAGGAGCCAGTACACACCATGTGACCTAAAAGTTTTTTTAGATGTGCCCTGTCTCCTGCGGAGCCCGCTAATCCCCATGGTCCTGACGGAGTCCCCAGCATCCACTAGGACGTTAGAGAAATAAGAGTGACACATTACCTCAGGTGTGACGCTATATAATAACACTATAGTATAAGAGTGATACATTACCTCAGGTGTGACGCTATATAATAACACTACAGTATAAGAGTGACACATTACCTCAGGTGTAAAGCTATATAATAACACTATAGTATAAGAGTGACATATTACCTCAGTGTGACGCTATATAATAACACTATAGTATAAGAGTGACATATTACCTTAGGTGTGACGCTATATAATAACACTATAGTATAAGAGTGATACATTACCTCAAGTGTGACGCTATATAATAACACTATAGTATAAGAGTGATACATTACCTCAGGTGTGACGCTATATAATAACACTATAGTATAAGAGTGACACACTACTTCAGGTGTAAAGCTATATAACAACACTATAGTATAAGAGTGACATATTACCTCAGGTGTGACGCTATATAATAACACTATAGTATAAGAGTGACATATTACCTCAGGTGTGACGCTATATAATAACACTATAGTATAAGAGTGACACATTACCTCAGGTGTGACGCTATATAATAACACTACAGTATAAGAGTGATACATTACCTCAGGTGTGACGCTATATAATATCACTACAGTATAAGAGTGACACATTACCTCAGGTGTGACGCTATATAATAACACTATAGTATAAGAGTGACACACTACTTCAGGTGTAAAGCTATATAATAACACTATAGTATAAGAGTGACACACTACTTCAGGTGTAAAGCTATATAATAACACTATAGTATAAGAGTGACACATTACCTCAGGTGTGACGCTATATAACAACACTATAGTATAAGAGTGATACATTACCTCAGGTGTGACGCTATATAATAACACTATAGTATAAGAGTGACATATTACCTCAGTGTGACGCTATATAATAACACTATAGTATAAGAGTGACATATTACCTTAGGTGTGACGCTATATAATAACACTATAGTATAAGAGTGATACATTACCTCAAGTGTGACGCTATATAATAACACTATAGTATAAGAGTGACATATTACCTCAGGTGTGACGCTATATAATAACACTATAGTATAAGAGTGACACATTACCTCAGGTGTGACGCTATATAATAACACTACAGTATAAGAGTGATACATTACCTCAGGTGTGACGCTATATAATAACACTACAGTATAAGAGTGACACATTACCTCAGGTGTGACGCTATATAATAACACTATAGTATAAGAGTGACATATTACCTCAGGTGTGACGCTATATAATAACACTATAGTATAATAGTGATACATTACCTCAGGTGTGACGCTATATAATAACACTATAGTATAAGAGTGACACACTACTTCAGGTGTAAAGCTATATAACAACAATTAAGTATAAGAGTGACACATTAACTCAGTTGTGACGCTATATAATAACACTATAGTATAAGAGTGATACATTACCTCAGGTGTGACGCTATATAATAAAACTATAGTATAAGAGTGACACATTACCTCAGGTGTGACGCTATATAATAACACTATAGTATAAGAGTGACACACTACTTCAGGTGTAAAGCTATATAATAACACTATAGTATAAGAGTGACACACTACTTCAGGTGTAAAGCTATATAATAACACTATAGTATAAGAGTGACACATTACCTCAGGTGTGACGCTATATAATAACACTATAGTATAAGAGTGATACATTACCTCAGGTGTACACTATAGTATAAGAGTGACACATTACCTCAGGTGTGACGCTATATAATAACACTATAGTATAAGAGTGATACATTACCTCAGGTGTGACGCTATATAATAACACTATAGTATAAGAGTGACATATTACCTCAGTGTGACGCTATATAATAACACTATAGTATAAGAGTGACATATTACCTCAGGTGTGACGCTATATAATAACACTATAGTATAAGAGTGACACATTACCTCAGGTGTGACGCTATATAATAACACTATAGTATAAGAGTGACACATTACCTCAGGTGTGACGCTATATAATAACACTATAGTATAAGAGTGACACACTACTTCAGGTGTAAAGCTATATAATAACACTATAGTATAAGAGTGACACACTACTTCAGGTGTAAAGCTATATAATAACACTATAGTATAAGAGTGACACATTACCTCAGGTGTGACGCTATATAATAACACTATAGTATAAGAGTGATACATTACCTCAGGTGTGACGCTATATAATAACACTATAGTATAAGAGTGACATATTACCTCAGTGTGACGCTATATAATAACACTATAGTATAAGAGTGACATATTACCTTAGGTGTGACGCTATATAATAACACTATAGTATAAGAGTGATACATTACCTCAGGTGTGACGCTATATAATAACACTATAGTATAAGAGTGACACATTACCTCAGGTGTGACGCTATATAATAACACTATAGTATAAGAGTGACACATTACCTCAGGTGTGACGCTATATAATAACACTATAGTATAAGAGTGACACATTACCTCAGGTGTGACGCTATATAATAACACTATAGTATAAGAGTGACACACTACTTCAGGTGTAAAGCTATATAATAACACTATAGTATAAGAGTGAAACACTACTTCAGGTGTAAAGCTATATAATAACACTATAGTATAAGAGTGACACATTACCTCAGGTGTGACGCTATATAATAACACTATAGTATAAGAGTGATACATTACCTCAGGTGTGACGCTATATAATAACACTATAGTATAAGAGTGACATATTACCTCAGTGTGACGCTATATAATAACACTATAGTATAAGAGTGACATATTACCTTAGGTGTGACGCTATATAATAACACTATAGTATAAGAGTGATACATTACCTCAGGTGTGACGCTATATAATAACACTATAGTATAAGAGTGACACACTACTTCAGGTGTAAAGCTATATAATAACACTATAGTATAAGAGTGACACATTACCTCAGGTGTGACGCTATATAATAACACTATAGTATAAGAGTGATACATTAACTCAGGTGTGACGCTATATAATAACACTATAGTATAAGAGTGACATATTACCTCAGGTGTGACGCTATATAATAACACTATAGTATAAGAGTGACACATTACCTCAGGTGTGACGCTATATAATAACACTACAGTATAAGAGTGATACATTACCTCAGGTGTGACGCTATATAATAACACTACAGTATAAGAGTGACACATTACCTCAGGTGTGACGCTATATAATAACACTATAGTATAAGAGTGACATATTACCTCAGGTGTGACGCTATATAATAACACTATAGTATAATAGTGATACATTACCTCAGGTGTGACGCTATATAATAACACTATAGTATAAGAGTGACACACTACTTCAGGTGTAAAGCTATATAACAACAATTAAGTATAAGAGTGACACATTAACTCAGTTGTGACGCTATATAATAACACTATAGTATAAGAGTGATACATTACCTCAGGTGTGACGCTATATAATAAAACTATAGTATAAGAGTGACACATTACCTCAGGTGTGACGCTATATAAGAACACTATAGTATAAGAGTGACACACTACTTCAGGTGTAAAGCTATATAATAACACTATAGTATAAGAGTGACACATTACCTCAGGTGTGACGCTATATAATAACACTATAGTATAAGAGTGATACATTACCTCAGGTGTGACGCTATATAATAACACTATAGTATAAGAGTGACATATTACCTCAGTGTGACGCTATATAATAACACTATAGTATAAGAGTGACATATTACCTTAGGTGTGACGCTATATAATAACACTATAGTATAAGAGTGATACATTACCTCAAGTGTGACGCTATATAATAACACTATAGTATAAGAGTGACATATTACCTCAGTGTGACGCTATATAACACTATAGTATAAGAGTGACATATTACCTTAGGTGTGACGCTATATAATAACACTATAGTATAAGAGTGATACATTACCTCAAGTGTGACGCTATATAATAACACTATAGTATAAGAGTGACACATTACCTCAGGTGTGACGCTATATAATATCACTACAGTATAAGAGTGACACATTACCTCAGGTGTGACGCTATATAATAACACTATAGTATAAGAGTGACACACTACTTCAGGTGTAAAGCTATATAATAACACTATAGTATAAGAGTGACACACTACTTCAGGTGTAAAGCTATATAATAACACTATAGTATAAGAGTGACACATTAACTCAGGTGTGACGCTATATAATAACACTATAGTATAAGAGTGATACATTACCTCAGGTGTGACGCTATATAATAACACTATAGTATAAGAGTGACATATTACCTCAGTGTGACGCTATATAATAACACTCTAGTATAAGAGTGACATATTACCTTAGGTGTGACGCTATATAATAACACTATAGTATAAGAGTGATACATTACCTCAAGTGTGACGCTATATAATAACACTATAGTATAAGAGTGACACATTACCTCAGGTGTGACGCTATATAATATCACTACAGTATAAGAGTGATACATTACCTCAAGTGTGACGCTATATAATAACACTATAGTATAAGAGTGACATATTACCTCAGGTGTGACGCTATATAATAACACTTAAGTATAAGAGTGACACATTAACTTAGTTGTGACGCTATATAATAACACTATAGTATAAGAGTGATACATTACCTCAGGTGTGACGCTATATAATAAAACTATAGTATAAGAGTGACACATTACCTCAGGTGTGACGCTATATAATAACACTATAGTATAAGAGTGACACATTACCTCAGGTGTGACGCTATATAATAACACTACAGTATAAGAGTGATACATTACCTCAGGTGTGACGCTATATAATAACACTATAGTATAAGAGTGACACACTACTTCAGGTGTAAAGCTATATAACAACACTATAGTATAAGAGTGACACATTACCTCAGGTGTGACGCTATATAATAACACTATAGTATAATAGTGATACATTACCTCAGGTGTGACGCTATATAATAACACTATAGTATAAGAGTGACACACTACTTCAGGTGTAAAGCTATATAACAACACTTAAGTATAAGAGTGACACATTAACTTAGTTGTGACGCTATATAATAACACTATAGTATAAGAGTGATACATTACCTCAGGTGTGACGCTATATAATAACACTATAGTATAAGAGTGACATATTACCTCAGGTGTGACGCTATATAATAACACTATAGTAAAAGAGTGACATATTACCTCAGTGTGACGCTATATAATAACACTATAGTATAAGAGTGATACATTACCTCAGGTGTGACGCTATATAATAACACTATAGTATAAGAGTGACACATTAACTCAGGTGTGACGCTATATAATAACACTATAGTATAAGAGTGATACATTACCTCAGGTGTGACGCTATATAATAACACTATAGTATAAGAGTGACATATTACCTCAGTGTGACGCTATATAATAACACTATAGTATAAGAGTGACATATTACCTTAGGTGTGACGCTATATAATAACACTATAGTATAAGAGTGATACATTACCTCAAGTGTGACGCTATATAATAACACTATAGTATAAGAGTGATACATTACCTCAAGTGTGACGCTATATAATAACACTATAGTATAAGAGTGACATATTACCTCAGGTGTGACGCTATATAATAACACTATAGTATAAGAGTGACACATTACCTCAGGTGTGACGCTATATAATAACACTACAGTATAAGAGTGATACATTACCTCAGGTGTGACGCTATATAATAACACTATAGTATAAGAGTGACATATTACCTCAGTGTGACGCTATATAATAACACTATAGTATAAGAGTGACATATTACCTTAGGTGTGACGCTATATAATAACACTATAGTATAAGAGTGATACATTACCTCAAGTGTGACGCTATATAATAACACTATAGTATAAGAGTGACATATTACCTCAGTGTGACGCTATATAATAACACTATAGTATAAGAGTGACATATTACCTTAGGTGTGACGCTATATAATAACACTATAGTATAAGAGTGATACATTACCTCAAGTGTGACGCTATATAATAACACTATAGTATAAGAGTGACACATTACCTCAGGTGTGACGCTATATAATATCACTACAGTATAAGAGTGACACATTAACTCAGTTGTGACGCTATATAATAACACTATAGTATAAGAGTGATACATTACCTCAGGTGTGACGCTATATAATAAAACTATAGTATAAGAGTGACACATTACCTCAGGTGTGACGCTATATAATAACACTATAGTATAAGAGTGACACACTACTTCAGGTGTAAAGCTATATAATAACACTATAGTATAAGAGTGACACACTACTTCAGGTGTAAAGCTATATAATAACACTATAATATAAGAGTGACACATTACCTCAGGTGTGACGCTATATAATAACACTATAGTATAAGAGTGATACATTACCTCAGGTGTGACGCTATATAATAACACTATAGTATAAGAGTGACATATTACCTCAGTGTGACGCTATATAATAACACTATAGTATAAGAGTGACATATTACCTTAGGTGTGACGCTATATAATAACACTATAGTATAAGAGTGACACATTACCTCAGGTGTGACGCTATATAATAACACTACAGTATAAGAGTGATACATTACCTCAGGTGTGACGCTATATAATAACACTATAGTATAAGAGTGCCATATTACCTCAGTGTGACGCTATATAATAACACTATAGTATAAGAGTGACATATTACCTTAGGTGTGACGCTATATAATAACACTATAGTAGAAGAGTGATACATTACCTCAAGTGTGACGCTATATAATAACACTATAGTATAAGAGTGACATATTACCTCAGGTGTGACGCTATATAATAACACTATAGTATAAGAGTGACACATTACCTCAGGTGTGACGCTATATAACAACACTACAGTATAAGAGTGATACATTACCTCAGGTGTGACGCTATATAATATCACTACAGTATAAGAGTGACACATTACCTCAGGTGTGACGCTATATAATAACACTATAGTATAAGAGTGATACATTACCTCAGGTGTGACGCTATATAATAACACTATAGTATAAGAGTGACACACTACTTCAGGTGTAAAGCTATATAATAACACTATAGTATAAGAGTGACACACTACTTCAGGTGTAAAGCTATATAATAACACTATAGTATAAGAGTGACACATTACCTCAGGTGTGACGCTATATAATAACACTATAGTATAAGAGTGATACATTACCTCAGGTGTACACTATAGTATAAGAGTGACACATTACCTCAGGTGTGACGCTATATAATAACACTATAGTATAAGAGTGATACATTACCTCAGGTGTGACGCTATATAATAACACTATAGTATAAGAGTGACATATTACCTCAGTGTGACGCTATATAATAACACTATAGTATAAGAGTGACATATTACCTTAGGTGTGACGCTATATAATAACACTATAGTATAAGAGTGACACATTACCTCAGGTGTGACGCTATATAATAACACTATAGTATAAGAGTGACACATTACCTCAGGTGTGACGCTATATAATAACACTATAGTATAAGAGTGACACATTACCTCAGGTGTGACGCTATATAATAACACTATAGTATAAGAGTGACACACTACTTCAGGTGTAAAGCTATATAATAACACTATAGTATAAGAGTGACACACTACTTCAGGTGTAAAGCTATATAATAACACTATAGTATAAGAGTGACACATTACCTCAGGTGTGACGCTATATAATAACACTAAAGTATAAGAGTGACATATTACCACAGTGTGACGCTATATAATAACACTATAGTATAAGAGTGACATATTACCTTAGGTGTGACGCTATATAATAACACTATAGTATAAGAGTGATACATTACCTCAGGTGTGACGCTATATAATAACACTAAAGTATAAGAGTGACACACTACTTCAGGTGTAAAGCTATATAATAACACTATAGTATAAGAGTGACACATTACCTCAGGTGTGACGCTATATAATAACACTATAGTATAAGAGTGATACATTACCTCAGGTGTGACGCTATATAATAACACTACAGTATAAGAGTGATACATTACCTCAGGTGTGACGCTATATAATAACACTATAGTATAAGAGTGACATATTACCTCAGGTGTGACGCTATATAATAACACTATAGTATAAGAGTGACACATTACCTCAGGTGTGACGCTATATAATAACACTACAGTATAAGAGTGATACATTACCTCAGGTGTGACGCTATATAATAACACTACAGTATAAGAGTGACACATTACCTCAGGTGTGACGCTATATAATAACACTATAGTATAAGAGTGACATATTACCTCAGGTGTGACGCTATATAATAACACTATAGTATAATAGTGATACATTACCTCAGGTGTGACGCTATATAATAACACTATAGTATAAGAGTGACACACTACTTCAGGTGTAAAGCTATATAACAACAATTAAGTATAAGAGTGACACATTAACTCAGTTGTGACGCTATATAATAACACTATAGTATAAGAGTGACACACTACTTCAGGTGTAAAGCTATATAATAACACTATAGTATAAGAGTGACACACTACTTCAGGTGTAAAGCTATATAATAACACTATAGTATAAGAGTGATACATTACCTCAGGTGTACACTATAGTATAAGAGTGACACATTACCTCAGGTGTGACGCTATATAATAACACTATAGTATAAGAGTGATACATTACCTCAGGTGTGACGCTATATAATAACACTATAGTATAAGAGTGACATATTACCTCAGTGTGACGCTATATAATAACACTATAGTATAAGAGTGACATATTACCTTAGGTGTGACGCTATATAATAACACTATAGTATAAGAGTGACACATTACCTCAGGTGTGACGCTATATAATAACACTATAGTATAAGAGTGACACATTACCTCAGGTGTGACGCTATATAATAACACTATAGTATAAGAGTGACACACTACTTCAGGTGTAAAGCTATATAATAACACTATAGTATAAGAGTGACACACTACTTCAGGTGTAAAGCTATATAATAACACTACAGTATAAGAGTGATACATTACCTCAGGTGTGACGCTATATAATAACACTATAGTATAAGAGTGATACATTACCTCAGGTGTGACGCTATATAATAACACTATAGTATAAGAGTGACATATTACCTCAGGTGTGACGCTATATAATAACACTATAGTATAAGAGTGACATATTACCTCAGTGTGACGCTATATAATAACACTATAGTATAAGAGTGATACATTACCTCAGGTGTGACGCTATATAATAACACTATAGTATAAGAGTGATACATTACCTCAGGTGTGACGCTATATAATAACACTATAGTATAAGAGTGACATATTACCTCAGTGTGACGCTATATAATAACACTATAGTATAAGAGTGACATATTACCTTAGGTGTGACGCTATATAATAACACTATAGTATAAGAGTGATACATTACCTCAGGTGTGACGCTATATAATAACACTAAAGTATAAGAGTGACACACTACTTCAGGTGTAAAGCTATATAATAACACTATAGTATAAGAGTGACACATTACCTCAGGTGTGACGCTATATAATAACACTATAGTATAAGAGTGATACATTACCTCAGGTGTGACGCTATATAATAACACTACAGTATAAGAGTGATACATTACCTCAGGTGTGACGCTATATAATAACACTATAGTATAAGAGTGATACATTACCTCAGGTGTGACGCTATATAATAACACTATAGTATAAGAGTGACATATTACCTCAGGTGTGACGCTATATAATAACACTATAGTATAAGAGTGACATATTACCTCAGTGTGACGCTATATAATAACACTATAGTATAAGAGTGACATAATACCTCAGGTGTGACGCTATATAATAACACTATAGTATAAGAGTGACACATTACCTCAGGTGTGACGCTATATAATAACACTACAATATAAGAGTGATACATTACCTCAGGTGTGACGCTATATAATAACACTACAGTATAAGAGTGACACATTACCTCAGGTGTGACGCTATATAATAACACTATAGTATAAGAGTGACATATTACCTCAGGTGTGACGCTATATAATAACACTATAGTATAATAGTGACACATTACCTCAGGTGTGACGCTATATAATAACACTATAGTATAAGAGTGATACATTACCTCAGGTGTGACGCTATATAATAACACTATAGTATAAGAGTGACATATTACCTCAGTGTGACGCTATATAATAACACTATAGTATAAGAGTGACATATTACCTTAGGTGTGACGCTATATAATAACACTATAGTATAAGAGTGATACATTACCTCAAGTGTGACGCTATATAATAACACTATAGTATAAGAGTGACATATTACCTCAGTGTGACGCTATATAATAACACTATAGTATAAGAGTGACATATTACCTTAGGTGTGACGCTATATAATAACACTATAGTATAAGAGTGACACACTACTTCAGGTGTAAAGCTATATAATAACACTATAGTATAAGAGTGACACACTACTTCAGGTGTAAAGCTATATAATAACACTATAATATAAGAGTGACACATTACCTCAGGTGTGACGCTATATAATAACACTATAGTATAAGAGTGATACATTACCTCAGGTGTGACGCTATATAATAACACTATAGTATAAGAGTGACATATTACCTCAGTGTGACGCTATATAATAACACTATAGTATAAGAGTGACATATTACCTTAGGTGTGACGCTATATAATAACACTATAGTATAAGAGTGATACATTACCTCAAGTGTGACGCTATATAATAACACTATAGTATAAGAGTGATACATTACCTCAGGTGTGACGCTATATAATAACACTATAGTATAAGAGTGACACACTACTTCAGGTGTAAAGCTATATAACAACACTATAGTATAAGAGTGACATATTACCTTAGGAGTGACGCTATATAATAACACTATAGTATAAGAGTGACACATTACCTCAGGTGTGACGCTATATAATAACACTATAGTATAAGAGTGACACATTACCTCAGGTGTGACGCTATATAATAACACTACAGTATAAGAGTGATACATTACCTCAGGTGTGACGCTATATAATAACACTATAGTATAAGAGTGCCATATTACCTCAGTGTGACGCTATATAATAACACTATAGTATAAGAGTGACATATTACCTTAGGTGTGACGCTATATAATAACACTATAGTAGAAGAGTGATACATTACCTCAAGTGTGACGCTATATAATAACACTATAGTATAAGAGTGACATATTACCTCAGGTGTGACGCTATATAATAACACTATAGTATAAGAGTGACACATTACCTCAGGTGTGACGCTATATAATAACACTACAGTATAAGAGTGATACATTACCTCAGGTGTGACGCTATATAATATCACTACAGTATAAGAGTGACACATTACCTCAGGTGTGACGCTATATAATAACACTATAGTATAAGAGTGATACATTACCTCAGGTGTGACGCTATATAATAACACTATAGTATAAGAGTGACACACTACTTCAGGTGTAAAGCTATATAATAACACTATAGTATAAGAGTGACACACTACTTCAGGTGTAAAGCTATATAATAACACTATAGTATAAGAGTGACACACTACTTCAGGTGTAAAGCTATATAATAACACTATAGTATAAGAGTGACACACTACTTCAGGTGTAAAGCTATATAATAACACTATAATATAAGAGTGACACATTACCTCAGGTGTGACGCTATATAATAACACTATAGTATAAGAGTGATACATTACCTCAGGTGTGACGCTATATAATAACACTATAGTATAAGAGTGACATATTACCTCAGTGTGACGTTATATAATAACACTATAGTATAAGAGTGACATATTACCTTAGGTGTGACGCTATATAATAACACTATAGTATAAGAGTGACATATTACCTCAGTGTGACGTTATATAATAACACTATAGTATAAGAGTGACATATTACCTTAGGTGTGACGCTATATAATAACACTATAGTATAAGAGTGATACATTACCTCAAGTGTGACGCTATATAATAACACTATAGTATAAGAGTGACATATTACCTCAGGTGTGACGCTATATAATAACACTATAGTATAAGAGTGACACATTACCTCAGGTGTGACGCTATATAATAACACTACAGTATAAGAGTGATACATTACCTCAGGTGTGACGCTATATAATAACACTACAGTATAAGAGTGACACATTACCTCAGGTGTGACGCTATATAATAACACTATAGTATAAGAGTGACATATTACCTCAGGTGTGACGCTATATAATAACACTATAGTATAATAGTGATACATTACCTCAGGTGTGACGCTATATAATAACACTATAGTATAAGAGTGACACACTACTTCAGGTGTAAAGCTATATAACAACAATTAAGTATAAGAGTGACACATTAACTCAGTTGTGACGCTATATAATAACACTATAGTATAAGAGTGACACATTACCTCAGGTGTGACGCTATATAATAAAACTATAGTATAAGAGTGACACATTACCTCAGGTGTGACGCTATATAATAACACTATAGTATAAGAGTGACACACTACTTCAGGTGTAAAGCTATATAATAACACTATAGTATAAGAGTGACACACTACTTCAGGTGTAAAGCTATATAATAACACTATAGTATAAGAGTGACACATTACCTCAGGTGTGACGCTATATAATAACACTATAGTATAAGAGCGATACATTACCTCAGGTGTACACTATAGTATAAGAGTGACATTACCTCAGGTGTGACGCTATATAATAACACTATAGTATAAGAGTGATACATTACCTCAGGTGTGACGCTATATAATAACACTATAGTATAAGAGTGACATATTACCTCAGTGTGAGGCTATATAATAACACTATAGTATAAGAGTGACATATTACCTTAGGTGTGACGCTATATAATAACACTATAGTATAAGAGTGACACATTACCTCAGGTGTGACGCTATATAATAACACTATAGTATAAGAGTGACACATTACCTCAGGTGTGACGCTATATAATAACACTATAGTATAAGAGTGACACATTACCTCAGGTGTGACGCTATATAATAACACTATAGTATAAGAGTGACACACTACTTCAGGTGTAAAGCTATATAATAACACTATAGTATAAGAGTGACACACTACTTCAGGTGTAAAGCTATATAATAACACTATAGTATAAGAGTGACACATTACCTCAGGTGTGACGCTATATAATAACACTATAGTATAAGAGTGATACATTACCTCAGGTGTGACGCTATATAATAACACTATAGTATAAGAGTGACATATTACCTCAGTGTGACGCTATATAATAACACTATAGTATAAGAGTGACATATTACCTTAGGTGTGACGCTATATAATAACACTATAGTATAAGAGTGATACATTACCTCAGGTGTGACGCTATATAATAACACTAAAGTATAAGAGTGACACACTACTTCAGGTGTAAAGCTATATAATAACACTATAGTATAAGAGTGACACATTACCTCAGGTGTGACGCTATATAATAACACTATAGTATAAGAGTGATACATTACCTCAGGTGTGACGCTATATAATAACACTACAGTATAAGAGTGATACATTACCTCAGGTGTGACGCTATATAATAACACTATAGTATAAGAGTGATACATTACCTCAGGTGTGACGCTATATAATAACACTATAGTATAAGAGTGACATATTACCTCAGGTGTGACGCTATATAATAACACTATAGTATAAGAGTGACATATTACCTCAGTGTGACGCTATATAATAACACTATAGTATAAGAGTGATACATTACCTCAGGTGTGACGCTATATAATAACACTATAGTATAAGAGTGATACATTACCTCAGGTGTACACTATAGTATAAGAGTGACACATTACCTCAGGTGTGACGCTATATAATAACACTATAGTATAAGAGTGATACATTACCTCAGGTGTGACGCTATATAATAACACTATAGTATAAGAGTGACACATTACCTCAGGTGTGACGCTATATAATAACACTATAGTATAAGAGTGATACATTACCTCAGGTGTGACGCTATATAATAACACTATAGTATAAGAGTGACATATTACCTCAGTGTGACGCTATATAATAACACTATAGTATAAGAGTGACATATTACCTTAGGTGTGACGCTATATAATAACACTATAGTATAAGAGTGACATATTACCTCAGGTGTGACGCTATATAATAACACTATAGTATAAGAGTGACACATTACCTCAGGTGTGACGCTATATAATAAAACTATAGTATAAGAGTGACACATTACCTCAGGTGTGACGCTATATAATAACACTATAGTATAAGAGTGACACATTACCTCAGGTGTGACGCTATATAATAACACTACAGTATAAGAGTGATACATTACCTCAGGTGTGACGCTATATAATAACACTATAGTATAAGAGTGCCATATTACCTCAGTGTGACGCTATATAATAACACTATAGTATAAGAGTGACATATTACCTTAGGTGTGACGCTATATAATAACACTATAGTAGAAGAGTGATACATTACCTCAAGTGTGACGCTATATAATAACACTATAGTATAAGAGTGACATATTACCTCAGGTGTGACGCTATATAATAACACTATAGTATAAGAGTGACACATTACCTCAGGTGTGACGCTATATAATAACACTACAGTATAAGAGTGATACATTACCTCAGGTGTGACGCTATATAATATCACTACAGTATAAGAGTGACACATTACCTCAGGTGTGACGCTATATAATAACACTATAGTATAAGAGTGATACATTACCTCAGGTGTGACGCTATATAATAACACTATAGTATAAGAGTGACACACTACTTCAGGTGTAAAGCTATATAATAACACTATAGTATAAGAGTGACACACTACTTCAGGTGTAAAGCTATATAATAACACTATAGTATAAGAGTGACACATTACCTCAGGTGTGACGCTATATAATAACACTATAGTATAAGAGTGATACATTACCTCAGGTGTGACGCTATATAATAACACTACAGAATAAGAGTGATACATTACCTCAGGTGTGACGCTATATAATAACACTATAGTATAAGAGTGATACATTACCTCAGGTGTGACGCTATATAATAACACTATAGTATAAGAGTGATACATTACCTCAGGTGTGACGCTATATAATAAAACTATAGTATAAGAGTGACACATTACCTCAGGTGTGACGCTATATAATAACACTATAGTATAAGAGTGACACACTACTTCAGGTGTAAAGCTATATAATAACACTATAGTATAAGAGTGACACACTACTTCAGGTGTAAAGCTATATAATAACACTATAATATAAGAGTGACACATTACCTCAGGTGTGACGCTATATAATAACACTATAGTATAAGAGTGATACATTACCTCAGGTGTGACGCTATATAATAACACTATAGTATAAGAGTGACATATTACCTCAGTGTGACGCTATATAATAACACTATAGTATAAGAGTGACATATTACCTTAGGTGTGACGCTATATAATAACACTATAGTATAAGAGTGATACATTACCTCAAGTGTGACGCTATATAATAACACTATAGTATAAGAGTGACATATTACCTCAGTGTGACGCTATATAATAACACTATAGTATAAGAGTGACATATTACCTTAGGTGTGACGCTATATAATAACACTATAGTATAAGAGTGATACATTACCTCAAGTGTGACGCTATATAATAACACTATAGTATAAGAGTGACACATTACCTCAGGTGTGACGCTATATAATATCACTACAGTATAAGAGTGACACATTAACTCAGTTGTGACGCTATATAATAACACTATAATATAAGAGTGACACATTACCTCAAGTGTGACGCTATATAATAACACTATAGTATAAGAGTGATACATTACCTCAGGTGTGACGCTATATAATAACACTATAGTATAAGAGTGACACACTACTTCAGGTGTAAAGCTATATAACAACACTATAGTATAAGAGTGACATATTACCTTAGGAGTGACGCTATATAATAACACTATAGTATAAGAGTGATACATTACCTCAAGTGTGACGCTATATAATAACACTATAGTATAAGAGTGACATATTACCTCAGGTGTGACGCTATATAATAACACTATAGTATAAGAGTGACACATTACCTCAGGTGTGACGCTATATAATAACACTATAGTATAAGAGTGACACACTACTTCAGGTGTAAAGCTATATAATAACACTATAATATAAGAGTGACACATTACCTCAAGTGTGACGCTATATAATAACACTATAGTATAAGAGTGATACATTACCTCAGGTGTGACGCTATATAATAACACTATAGTATAAGAGTGACACACTACTTCAGGTGTAAAGCTATATAACAACACTATAGTATAAGAGTGACATATTACCTTAGGAGTGACGCTATATAATAACACTATAGTATAAGAGTGATACATTACCTCAAGTGTGACGCTATATAATAACACTATAGTATAAGAGTGACATATTACCTCAGGTGTGACGCTATATAATAACACTATAGTATAAGAGTGACACATTACCTCAGGTGTGACGCTATATAATAAAACTATAGTATAAGAGTGACACATTACCTCAGGTGTGACGCTATATAATAACACTATAGTATAAGAGTGACACATTACCTCAGGTGTGACGCTATATAATAACACTACAGTATAAGAGTGATACATTACCTCAGGTGTGACGCTATATAATAACACTATAGTATAAGAGTGCCATATTACCTCAGTGTGACGCTATATAATAACACTATAGTATAAGAGTGACATATTACCTTAGGTGTGACGCTATATAATAACACTATAGTAGAAGAGTGATACATTACCTCAAGTGTGACGCTATATAATAACACTATAGTATAAGAGTGACATATTACCTCAGGTGTGACGCTATATAATAACACTATAGTATAAGAGTGACACATTACCTCAGGTGTGACGCTATATAATAACACTACAGTATAAGAGTGATACATTACCTCAGGTGTGACGCTATATAATATCACTACAGTATAAGAGTGACACATTACCTCAGGTGTGACGCTATATAATAACACTATAGTATAAGAGTGATACATTACCTCAGGTGTGACGCTATATAATAACACTATAGTATAAGAGTGACACACTACTTCAGGTGTAAAGCTATATAATAACACTATAGTATAAGAGTGACACACTACTTCAGGTGTAAAGCTATATAATAACACTATAGTATAAGAGTGACACACTACTTCAGGTGTAAAGCTATATAATAACACTATAGTATAAGAGTGACACACTACTTCAGGTGTAAAGCTATATAATAACACTATAATATAAGAGTGACACATTACCTCAGGTGTGACGCTATATAATAACACTATAGTATAAGAGTGATACATTACCTCAGGTGTGACGCTATATAATAACACTATAGTATAAGAGTGACATATTACCTCAGTGTGACGCTATATAATAACACTATAGTATAAGAGTGACATATTACCTTAGGTGTGACGCTATATAATAACACTATAGTATAAGAGTGATACATTACCTCAAGTGTGACGCTATATAATAACACTATAGTATAAGAGTGATACATTACCTCAGGTGTGACGCTATATAATAACACTATAGTATAAGAGTGACACACTACTTCAGGTGTAAAGCTATATAACAACACTATAGTATAAGAGTGACATATTACCTTAGGAGTGACGCTATATAATAACACTATAGTATAAGAGTGATACATTACCTCAAGTGTGACGCTATATAATAACACTATAGTATAAGAGTGACATATTACCTCAGGTGTGACGCTATATAATAACACTATAGTATAAGAGTGACACATTACCTCAGGTGTGACGCTATATAATAAAACTATAGTATAAGAGTGACACATTACCTCAGGTGTGACGCTATATAATAACACTATAGTATAAGAGTGACACATTACCTCAGGTGTGACGCTATATAATAACACTACAGTATAAGAGTGATACATTACCTCAGGTGTGACGCTATATAATAACACTATAGTATAAGAGTGCCATATTACCTCAGTGTGACGCTATATAATAACACTATAGTATAAGAGTGACATATTACCTTAGGTGTGACGCTATATAATAACACTATAGTAGAAGAGTGATACATTACCTCAAGTGTGACGCTATATAATAACACTATAGTATAAGAGTGACATATTACCTCAGGTGTGACGCTATATAATAACACTATAGTATAAGAGTGACACATTACCTCAGGTGTGACGCTATATAATAACACTACAGTATAAGAGTGATACATTACCTCAGGTGTGACGCTATATAATATCACTACAGTATAAGAGTGACACATTACCTCAGGTGTGACGCTATATAATAACACTATAGTATAAGAGTGATACATTACCTCAGGTGTGACGCTATATAATAACACTATAGTATAAGAGTGACACACTACTTCAGGTGTAAAGCTATATAATAACACTATAGTATAAGAGTGACACACTACTTCAGGTGTAAAGCTATATAATAACACTATAGTATAAGAGTGACACATTACCTCAGGTGTGACGCTATATAATAACACTATAGTATAAGAGTGATACATTACCTCAGGTGTGACGCTATATAATAACACTATAGTATAAGAGTGACATATTACCTCAGTGTGACGCTATATAATAACACTATAGTATAAGAGTGACATATTACCTTAGGTGTGACGCTATATAATAACACTATAGTATAAGAGTGATACATTACCTCAAGTGTGACGCTATATAATAACACTATAGTATAAGAGTGACATATTACCTCAGGTGTGACGCTATATAATAACACTATAGTATAAGAGTGACACATTACCTCAGGTGTGACGCTATATAATAACACTACAGTATAAGAGTGATACATTACCTCAGGTGTGACGCTATATAATAACACTACAGTATAAGAGTGACACATTACCTCAGGTGTGACGCTATATAATAACACTATAGTATAAGAGTGACATATTACCTCAGGTGTGACGCTATATAATAACACTATAGTATAATAGTGATACATTACCTCAGGTGTGACGCTATATAATAACACTATAGTATAAGAGTGACACACTACTTCAGGTGTAAAGCTATATAACAACAATTAAGTATAAGAGTGACACATTAACTCAGTTGTGACGCTATATAATAACACTATAGTATAAGAGTGATACATTACCTCAGGTGTGACGCTATATAATAAAACTATAGTATAAGAGTGACACATTACCTCAGGTGTGACGCTATATAATAACACTATAGTATAAGAGTGACACACTACTTCAGGTGTAAAGCTATATAATAACACTATAGTATAAGAGTGACACACTACTTCAGGTGTAAAGCTATATAATAACACTATAGTATAAGAGTGACACATTACCTCAGGTGTGACGCTATATAATAACACTATAGTATAAGAGTGATACATTACCTCAGGTGTACACTATAGTATAAGAGTGACACATTACCTCAGGTGTGACGCTATATAATAACACTATAGTATAAGAGTGATACATTACCTCAGGTGTGACGCTATATAATAACACTATAGTATAAGAGTGACATATTACCTCAGTGTGACGCTATATAATAACACTATAGTATAAGAGTGACATATTACCTTAGGTGTGACGCTATATAATAACACTATAGTATAAGAGTGATACATTACCTCAGGTGTGACGCTATATAATAACACTATAGTATAAGAGTGACATATTACCTCAGTGTGACGCTATATAATAACACTATAGTATAAGAGTGACATATTACCTTAGGTGTGACGCTATATAATAACACTATAGTATAAGAGTGATACATTACCTCAGGTGTGACGCTATATAATAACACTAAAGTATAAAAGTGACACACTACTTCAGGTGTAAAGCTATATAATAACACTATAGTATAAGAGTGACACATTACCTCAGGTGTGACGCTATATAATAACACTATAGTATAAGAGTGATACATTACCTCAGGTGTGACGCTATATAATAACACTACAGTATAAGAGTGATACATTACCTCAGGTGTGACGCTATATAATAACACTATAGTATAAGAGTGATACATTACCTCAGGTGTGACGCTATATAATAACACTATAGTATAAGAGTGACATATTACCTCAGGTGTGACGCTATATAATAACACTATAGTATAAGAGTGACATATTACCTCAGTGTGACGCTATATAATAACACTATAGTATAAGAGTGATACATTACCTCAGGTGTGACGCTATATAATAACACTATAGTATAAGAGTGATACATTACCTCAGGTGTGACGCTATATAATAACACTATAGTATAAGAGTGACACATTAACTCAGGTGTGACGCTATATAATAACACTATAGTATAAGAGTGATACATTACCTCAGGTGTGACGCTATATAATAACACTATAGTATAAGAGTGACATATTACCTCAGTGTGACGCTATATAATAACACTATAGTATAAGAGTGACATATTACCTTAGGTGTGACGCTATATAATAACACTATAGTATAAGAGTGATACATTACCTCAAGTGTGACGCTATATAATAACACTATAGTATAAGAGTGATACATTACCTCAAGTGTGACGCTATATAATAACACTATAGTATAAGAGTGACATAGTACCTCAGGTGTGACGCTATATAATAACACTATAGTATAAGAGTGACACATTACCTCAGGTGTGACGCTATATAATAACACTACAGTATAAGAGTGATACATTACCTCAGGTGTGACGCTATATAATAACACTACAGTATAAGAGTGACACATTACCTCAGGTGTGACGCTATATAATAACACTATAGTATAAGAGTGACACACTACTTCAGGTGTAAAGCTATATAACAACAATTAAGTATAAGAGTGACACATTAACTCAGTTGTGACGCTATATAATAACACTATAGTATAAGAGTGATACATTACCTCAGGTGTGACGCTATATAATAAAACTATAGTATAAGAGTGACACATTACCTCAGGTGTGACGCTATATAATAACACTATAGTATAAGAGTGACACACTACTTCAGGTGTAAAGCTATATAATAACACTATAGTATAAGAGTGACACACTACTTCAGGTGTAAAGCTATATAATAACACTATAATATAAGAGTGACACATTACCTCAGGTGTGACGCTATATAATAACACTATAGTATAAGAGTGATACATTACCTCAGGTGTACACTATAGTATAAGAGTGACACATTACCTCAGGTGTGACGCTATATAATAACACTATAGTATAAGAGTGACACATTACCTCAGTGTGACGCTATATAATAACACTATAGTATAAGAGTGACATATTACCTTAGGTGTGACGCTATATAATAACACTATAGTATAAGAGTGACACATTACCTCAGGTGTGACGCTATATAATAACACTATAGTATAAGAGTGACACACTACTTCAGGTGTAAAGCTATATAATAACACTATAGTATAAGAGTGACACACTACTTCAGGTGTAAAGCTATATAATAACACTATAGTATAAGAGTGACACATTACCTCAGGTGTGACGCTATATAATAACACTATAGTATAAGAGTGATACATTACCTCAGGTGTGACGCTATATAATAACACTATAGTATAAGAGTGACATATTACCTCAGTGTGACGCTATATAATAACACTATAGTATAAGAGTGACATATTACCTTAGGTGTGACGCTATATAATAACACTATAGTATAAGAGTGATACATTACCTCAGGTGTGACGCTATATAATAACACTAAAGTATAAGAGTGACACACTACTTCAGGTGTAAAGCTATATAATAACACTATAGTATAAGAGTGACACATTACCTCAGGTGTGACGCTATATAATAACACTATAGTATAAGAGTGATACATTACCTCAGGTGTGACGCTATATAATAACACTACAGTATAAGAGTGATACATTACCTCAGGTGTGACGCTATATAATAACACTATAGTATAAGAGTGATACATTACCTCAGGTGTGACGCTATATAATAACACTATAGTATAAGAGTGACATATTACCTCAGGTGTGACGCTATATAATAACACTATAGTATAAGAGTGACATATTACCTCAGTGTGACGCTATATAATAACACTATAGTATAAGAGTGATACATTACCTCAGGTGTGACGCTATATAATAACACTATAGTATAAGAGTGATACATTACCTCAGGTGTGACGCTATATAATAACACTATAGTATAAGAGTGACACATTAACTCAGGTGTGACGCTATATAATAACACTATAGTATAAGAGTGATACATTACCTCAGGTGTGACGCTATATAATAACACTATAGTATAAGAGTGACATATTACCTCAGTGTGACGCTATATAATAACACTATAGTATAAGAGTAACATATTACCTTAGGTGTGACGCTATATAATAACACTATAGTATAAGAGTGATACATTACCTCAAGTGTGACGCTATATAATAACACTATAGTATAAGAGTGATACATTACCTCAAGTGTGACGCTATATAATAACACTATAGTATAAGAGTGACATAGTACCTCAGGTGTGACGCTATATAATAACACTATAGTATAAGAGTGACACATTACCTCAGGTGTGACGCTATATAATAACACTACAGTATAAGAGTGATACATTACCTCAGGTGTGACGCTATATAATAACACTACAGTATAAGAGTGACACATTACCTCAGGTGTGACGCTATATAATAACACTATAGTATAAGAGTGACACACTACTTCAGGTGTAAAGCTATATAACAACAATTAAGTATAAGAGTGACACATTAACTCAGTTGTGACGCTATATAATAACACTATAGTATAAGAGTGATACATTACCTCAGGTGTGACGCTATATAATAAAACTATAGTATAAGAGTGACACATTACCTCAGGTGTGACGCTATATAATAACACTATAGTATAAGAGTGACACACTACTTCAGGTGTAAAGCTATATAATAACACTATAGTATAAGAGTGACACACTACTTCAGGTGTAAAGCTATATAATAACACTATAATATAAGAGTGACACATTACCTCAGGTGTGACGCTATATAATAACACTATAGTATAAGAGTGATACATTACCTCAGGTGTGACGCTATATAATAACACTATAGTATAAGAGTGACATATTACCTCAGTGTGACGCTATATAATAACACTATAGTATAAGAGTGACATATTACCTTAGGTGTGACGCTATATAATAACACTATAGTATAAGAGTGATACATTACCTCAAGTGTGACGCTATATAATAACACTATAGTATAAGAGTGACATATTACCTCAGTGTGACGCTATATAATAACACTATAGTATGAGTGACATATTACCTTAGGTGTGACGCTATATAATAACACTATAGTATAAGAGTGATACATTACCTCAAGTGTGAAGCTATATAATAACACTATAGTATAAGAGTGACACATTACCTCAGGTGTGACGCTATATAATATCACTACAGTATAAGAGTGACACATTAACTCAGTTGTGACGCTATATAATAACACTATAGTATAAGAGTGATACATTACCTCAGGTGTGACGCTATATAATAAAACTATAGTATAAGAGTGACACATTACCTCAGGTGTGACGCTATATAATAACACTATAGTATAAGAGTGATACATTACCTCAGGTGTGACGCTATATAATAAAACTATAGTATAAGAGTGACACATTACCTCAGGTGTGACGCTATATAAGAACACTATAGTATAAGAGTGACACACTACTTCAGGTGTAAAGCTATATAATAACACTATAGTATAAGAGTGACACATTACCTCAGGTGTGACGCTATATAATAACACTATAGTATAAGAGTGATACATTACCTCAGGTGTGACGCTATATAATAACACTATAGTATAAGAGTGACATATTACCTCAGTGTGACGCTATATAATAACACTATAGTATAAGAGTGACATATTACCTTAGGTGTGACGCTATATAATAACACTATAGTATAAGAGTGATACATTACCTCAAGTGTGACGCTATATAATAACACTATAGTATAAGAGTGACATATTACCTCAGTGTGACGCTATATAACACTATAGTATAAGAGTGACATATTACCTTAGGTGTGACGCTATATAATAACACTATAGTATAAGAGTGATACATTACCTCAAGTGTGACGCTATATAATAACACTATAGTATAAGAGTGACACATTACCTCAGGTGTGACGCTATATAATATCACTACAGTATAAGAGTGACACATTACCTCAGGTGTGACGCTATATAATAACACTATAGTATAAGAGTGACACACTACTTCAGGTGTAAAGCTATATAATAACACTATAGTATAAGAGTGACACACTACTTCAGGTGTAAAGCTATATAATAACACTATAGTATAAGAGTGACACATTAACTCAGGTGTGACGCTATATAATAACACTATAGTATAAGAGTGATACATTACCTCAGGTGTGACGCTATATAATAACACTATAGTATAAGAGTGACATATTACCTCAGTGTGACGCTATATAATAACACTCTAGTATAAGAGTGACATATTACCTTAGGTGTGACGCTATATAATAACACTATAGTATAAGAGTGATACATTACCTCAAGTGTGACGCTATATAATAACACTATAGTATAAGAGTGACACATTACCTCAGGTGTGACGCTATATAATATCACTACAGTATAAGAGTGATACATTACCTCAAGTGTGACGCTATATAATAACACTATAGTATAAGAGTGACATATTACCTCAGGTGTGACGCTATATAATAACACTTAAGTATAAGAGTGACACATTAACTTAGTTGTGACGCTATATAATAACACTATAGTATAAGAGTGATACATTACCTCAGGTGTGACGCTATATAATAAAACTATAGTATAAGAGTGACACATTACCTCAGGTGTGACGCTATATAATAACACTATAGTATAAGAGTGACACATTACCTCAGGTGTGACGCTATATAATAACACTACAGTATAAGAGTGATACATTACCTCAGGTGTGACGCTATATAATAACACTATAGTATAAGAGTGACACACTACTTCAGGTGTAAAGCTATATAACAACACTATAGTATAAGAGTGACACATTACCTCAGGTGTGACGCTATATAATAACACTATAGTATAATAGTGATACATTACCTCAGGTGTGACGCTATATAATAACACTATAGTATAAGAGTGACACACTACTTCAGGTGTAAAGCTATATAACAACACTTAAGTATAAGAGTGACACATTAACTTAGTTGTGACGCTATATAATAACACTATAGTATAAGAGTGATACATTACCTCAGGTGTGACGCTATATAATAACACTATAGTATAAGAGTGACATATTACCTCAGGTGTGACGCTATATAATAACACTATAGTAAAAGAGTGACATATTACCTCAGTGTGACGCTATATAATAACACTATAGTATAAGAGTGATACATTACCTCAGGTGTGACGCTATATAATAACACTATAGTATAAGAGTGACACATTAACTCAGGTGTGACGCTATATAATAACACTATAGTATAAGAGTGATACATTACCTCAGGTGTGACGCTATATAATAACACTATAGTATAAGAGTGACATATTACCTCAGTGTGACGCTATATAATAACACTATAGTATAAGAGTGACATATTACCTTAGGTGTGACGCTATATAATAACACTATAGTATAAGAGTGATACATTACCTCAAGTGTGACGCTATATAATAACACTATAGTATAAGAGTGATACATTACCTCAAGTGTGACGCTATATAATAACACTATAGTATAAGAGTGACATATTACCTCAGGTGTGACGCTATATAATAACACTATAGTATAAGAGTGACACATTACCTCAGGTGTGACGCTATATAATAACACTACAGTATAAGAGTGATACATTACCTCAGGTGTGACGCTATATAATAACACTATAGTATAAGAGTGACATATTACCTCAGTGTGACGCTATATAATAACACTATAGTATAAGAGTGACATATTACCTTAGGTGTGACGCTATATAATAACACTATAGTATAAGAGTGATACATTACCTCAAGTGTGACGCTATATAATAACACTATAGTATAAGAGTGACATATTACCTCAGTGTGACGCTATATAATAACACTATAGTATAAGAGTGACATATTACCTTAGGTGTGACGCTATATAATAACACTATAGTATAAGAGTGATACATTACCTCAAGTGTGACGCTATATAATAACACTATAGTATAAGAGTGACACATTACCTCAGGTGTGACGCTATATAATATCACTACAGTATAAGAGTGACACATTAACTCAGTTGTGACGCTATATAATAACACTATAGTATAAGAGTGATACATTACCTCAGGTGTGACGCTATATAATAAAACTATAGTATAAGAGTGACACATTACCTCAGGTGTGACGCTATATAATAACACTATAGTATAAGAGTGACACACTACTTCAGGTGTAAAGCTATATAATAACACTATAGTATAAGAGTGACACACTACTTCAGGTGTAAAGCTATATAATAACACTATAATATAAGAGTGACACATTACCTCAGGTGTGACGCTATATAATAACACTATAGTATAAGAGTGATACATTACCTCAGGTGTGACGCTATATAATAACACTATAGTATAAGAGTGACATATTACCTCAGTGTGACGCTATATAATAACACTATAGTATAAGAGTGACATATTACCTTAGGTGTGACGCTATATAATAACACTATAGTATAAGAGTGACACATTACCTCAGGTGTGACGCTATATAATAACACTACAGTATAAGAGTGATACATTACCTCAGGTGTGACGCTATATAATAACACTATAGTATAAGAGTGCCATATTACCTCAGTGTGACGCTATATAATAACACTATAGTATAAGAGTGACATATTACCTTAGGTGTGACGCTATATAATAACACTATAGTAGAAGAGTGATACATTACCTCAAGTGTGACGCTATATAATAACACTATAGTATAAGAGTGACATATTACCTCAGGTGTGACGCTATATAATAACACTATAGTATAAGAGTGACACATTACCTCAGGTGTGACGCTATATAACAACACTACAGTATAAGAGTGATACATTACCTCAGGTGTGACGCTATATAATATCACTACAGTATAAGAGTGACACATTACCTCAGGTGTGACGCTATATAATAACACTATAGTATAAGAGTGATACATTACCTCAGGTGTGACGCTATATAATAACACTATAGTATAAGAGTGACACACTACTTCAGGTGTAAAGCTATATAATAACACTATAGTATAAGAGTGACACACTACTTCAGGTGTAAAGCTATATAATAACACTATAGTATAAGAGTGACACATTACCTCAGGTGTGACGCTATATAATAACACTATAGTATAAGAGTGATACATTACCTCAGGTGTACACTATAGTATAAGAGTGACACATTACCTCAGGTGTGACGCTATATAATAACACTATAGTATAAGAGTGATACATTACCTCAGGTGTGACGCTATATAATAACACTATAGTATAAGAGTGACATATTACCTCAGTGTGACGCTATATAATAACACTATAGTATAAGAGTGACATATTACCTTAGGTGTGACGCTATATAATAACACTATAGTATAAGAGTGACACATTACCTCAGGTGTGACGCTATATAATAACACTATAGTATAAGAGTGACACATTACCTCAGGTGTGACGCTATATAATAACACTATAGTATAAGAGTGACACATTACCTCAGGTGTGACGCTATATAATAACACTATAGTATAAGAGTGACACACTACTTCAGGTGTAAAGCTATATAATAACACTATAGTATAAGAGTGACACACTACTTCAGGTGTAAAGCTATATAATAACACTATAGTATAAGAGTGACACATTACCTCAGGTGTGACGCTATATAATAACACTAAAGTATAAGAGTGACATATTACCACAGTGTGACGCTATATAATAACACTATAGTATAAGAGTGACATATTACCTTAGGTGTGACGCTATATAATAACACTATAGTATAAGAGTGATACATTACCTCAGGTGTGACGCTATATAATAACACTAAAGTATAAGAGTGACACACTACTTCAGGTGTAAAGCTATATAATAACACTATAGTATAAGAGTGACACATTACCTCAGGTGTGACGCTATATAATAACACTATAGTATAAGAGTGATACATTACCTCAGGTGTGACGCTATATAATAACACTACAGTATAAGAGTGATACATTACCTCAGGTGTGACGCTATATAATAACACTATAGTATAAGAGTGACATATTACCTCAGGTGTGACGCTATATAATAACACTATAGTATAAGAGTGACACATTACCTCAGGTGTGACGCTATATAATAACACTACAGTATAAGAGTGATACATTACCTCAGGTGTGACGCTATATAATAACACTACAGTATAAGAGTGACACATTACCTCAGGTGTGACGCTATATAATAACACTATAGTATAAGAGTGACATATTACCTCAGGTGTGACGCTATATAATAACACTATAGTATAATAGTGATACATTACCTCAGGTGTGACGCTATATAATAACACTATAGTATAAGAGTGACACACTACTTCAGGTGTAAAGCTATATAACAACAATTAAGTATAAGAGTGACACATTAACTCAGTTGTGACGCTATATAATAACACTATAGTATAAGAGTGACACACTACTTCAGGTGTAAAGCTATATAATAACACTATAGTATAAGAGTGACACACTACTTCAGGTGTAAAGCTATATAATAACACTATAGTATAAGAGTGATACATTACCTCAGGTGTACACTATAGTATAAGAGTGACACATTACCTCAGGTGTGACGCTATATAATAACACTATAGTATAAGAGTGATACATTACCTCAGGTGTGACGCTATATAATAACACTATAGTATAAGAGTGACATATTACCTCAGTGTGACGCTATATAATAACACTATAGTATAAGAGTGACATATTACCTTAGGTGTGACGCTATATAATAACACTATAGTATAAGAGTGACACATTACCTCAGGTGTGACGCTATATAATAACACTATAGTATAAGAGTGACACATTACCTCAGGTGTGACGCTATATAATAACACTATAGTATAAGAGTGACACACTACTTCAGGTGTAAAGCTATATAATAACACTATAGTATAAGAGTGACACACTACTTCAGGTGTAAAGCTATATAATAACACTACAGTATAAGAGTGATACATTACCTCAGGTGTGACGCTATATAATAACACTATAGTATAAGAGTGATACATTACCTCAGGTGTGACGCTATATAATAACACTATAGTATAAGAGTGACATATTACCTCAGGTGTGACGCTATATAATAACACTATAGTATAAGAGTGACATATTACCTCAGTGTGACGCTATATAATAACACTATAGTATAAGAGTGATACATTACCTCAGGTGTGACGCTATATAATAACACTATAGTATAAGAGTGATACATTACCTCAGGTGTGACGCTATATAATAACACTATAGTATAAGAGTGACATATTACCTCAGTGTGACGCTATATAATAACACTATAGTATAAGAGTGACATATTACCTTAGGTGTGACGCTATATAATAACACTATAGTATAAGAGTGATACATTACCTCAGGTGTGACGCTATATAATAACACTAAAGTATAAGAGTGACACACTACTTCAGGTGTAAAGCTATATAATAACACTATAGTATAAGAGTGACACATTACCTCAGGTGTGACGCTATATAATAACACTATAGTATAAGAGTGATACATTACCTCAGGTGTGACGCTATATAATAACACTACAGTATAAGAGTGATACATTACCTCAGGTGTGACGCTATATAATAACACTATAGTATAAGAGTGATACATTACCTCAGGTGTGACGCTATATAATAACACTATAGTATAAGAGTGACATATTACCTCAGGTGTGACGCTATATAATAACACTATAGTATAAGAGTGACATATTACCTCAGTGTGACGCTATATAATAACACTATAGTATAAGAGTGACATAATACCTCAGGTGTGACGCTATATAATAACACTATAGTATAAGAGTGACACATTACCTCAGGTGTGACGCTATATAATAACACTACAATATAAGAGTGATACATTACCTCAGGTGTGACGCTATATAATAACACTACAGTATAAGAGTGACACATTACCTCAGGTGTGACGCTATATAATAACACTATAGTATAAGAGTGACATATTACCTCAGGTGTGACGCTATATAATAACACTATAGTATAATAGTGACACATTACCTCAGGTGTGACGCTATATAATAACACTATAGTATAAGAGTGATACATTACCTCAGGTGTGACGCTATATAATAACACTATAGTATAAGAGTGACATATTACCTCAGTGTGACGCTATATAATAACACTATAGTATAAGAGTGACATATTACCTTAGGTGTGACGCTATATAATAACACTATAGTATAAGAGTGATACATTACCTCAAGTGTGACGCTATATAATAACACTATAGTATAAGAGTGACATATTACCTCAGTGTGACGCTATATAATAACACTATAGTATAAGAGTGACATATTACCTTAGGTGTGACGCTATATAATAACACTATAGTATAAGAGTGACACACTACTTCAGGTGTAAAGCTATATAATAACACTATAGTATAAGAGTGACACACTACTTCAGGTGTAAAGCTATATAATAACACTATAATATAAGAGTGACACATTACCTCAGGTGTGACGCTATATAATAACACTATAGTATAAGAGTGATACATTACCTCAGGTGTGACGCTATATAATAACACTATAGTATAAGAGTGACATATTACCTCAGTGTGACGCTATATAATAACACTATAGTATAAGAGTGACATATTACCTTAGGTGTGACGCTATATAATAACACTATAGTATAAGAGTGATACATTACCTCAAGTGTGACGCTATATAATAACACTATAGTATAAGAGTGATACATTACCTCAGGTGTGACGCTATATAATAACACTATAGTATAAGAGTGACACACTACTTCAGGTGTAAAGCTATATAACAACACTATAGTATAAGAGTGACATATTACCTTAGGAGTGACGCTATATAATAACACTATAGTATAAGAGTGACACATTACCTCAGGTGTGACGCTATATAATAACACTATAGTATAAGAGTGACACATTACCTCAGGTGTGACGCTATATAATAACACTACAGTATAAGAGTGATACATTACCTCAGGTGTGACGCTATATAATAACACTATAGTATAAGAGTGCCATATTACCTCAGTGTGACGCTATATAATAACACTATAGTATAAGAGTGACATATTACCTTAGGTGTGACGCTATATAATAACACTATAGTAGAAGAGTGATACATTACCTCAAGTGTGACGCTATATAATAACACTATAGTATAAGAGTGACATATTACCTCAGGTGTGACGCTATATAATAACACTATAGTATAAGAGTGACACATTACCTCAGGTGTGACGCTATATAATAACACTACAGTATAAGAGTGATACATTACCTCAGGTGTGACGCTATATAATATCACTACAGTATAAGAGTGACACATTACCTCAGGTGTGACGCTATATAATAACACTATAGTATAAGAGTGATACATTACCTCAGGTGTGACGCTATATAATAACACTATAGTATAAGAGTGACACACTACTTCAGGTGTAAAGCTATATAATAACACTATAGTATAAGAGTGACACACTACTTCAGGTGTAAAGCTATATAATAACACTATAGTATAAGAGTGACACACTACTTCAGGTGTAAAGCTATATAATAACACTATAGTATAAGAGTGACACACTACTTCAGGTGTAAAGCTATATAATAACACTATAATATAAGAGTGACACATTACCTCAGGTGTGACGCTATATAATAACACTATAGTATAAGAGTGATACATTACCTCAGGTGTGACGCTATATAATAACACTATAGTATAAGAGTGACATATTACCTCAGTGTGACGTTATATAATAACACTATAGTATAAGAGTGACATATTACCTTAGGTGTGACGCTATATAATAACACTATAGTATAAGAGTGACATATTACCTCAGTGTGACGTTATATAATAACACTATAGTATAAGAGTGACATATTACCTTAGGTGTGACGCTATATAATAACACTATAGTATAAGAGTGATACATTACCTCAAGTGTGACGCTATATAATAACACTATAGTATAAGAGTGACATATTACCTCAGGTGTGACGCTATATAATAACACTATAGTATAAGAGTGACACATTACCTCAGGTGTGACGCTATATAATAACACTACAGTATAAGAGTGATACATTACCTCAGGTGTGACGCTATATAATAACACTACAGTATAAGAGTGACACATTACCTCAGGTGTGACGCTATATAATAACACTATAGTATAAGAGTGACATATTACCTCAGGTGTGACGCTATATAATAACACTATAGTATAATAGTGATACATTACCTCAGGTGTGACGCTATATAATAACACTATAGTATAAGAGTGACACACTACTTCAGGTGTAAAGCTATATAACAACAATTAAGTATAAGAGTGACACATTAACTCAGTTGTGACGCTATATAATAACACTATAGTATAAGAGTGACACATTACCTCAGGTGTGACGCTATATAATAAAACTATAGTATAAGAGTGACACATTACCTCAGGTGTGACGCTATATAATAACACTATAGTATAAGAGTGACACACTACTTCAGGTGTAAAGCTATATAATAACACTATAGTATAAGAGTGACACACTACTTCAGGTGTAAAGCTATATAATAACACTATAGTATAAGAGTGACACATTACCTCAGGTGTGACGCTATATAATAACACTATAGTATAAGAGCGATACATTACCTCAGGTGTACACTATAGTATAAGAGTGACATTACCTCAGGTGTGACGCTATATAATAACACTATAGTATAAGAGTGATACATTACCTCAGGTGTGACGCTATATAATAACACTATAGTATAAGAGTGACATATTACCTCAGTGTGAGGCTATATAATAACACTATAGTATAAGAGTGACATATTACCTTAGGTGTGACGCTATATAATAACACTATAGTATAAGAGTGACACATTACCTCAGGTGTGACGCTATATAATAACACTATAGTATAAGAGTGACACATTACCTCAGGTGTGACGCTATATAATAACACTATAGTATAAGAGTGACACATTACCTCAGGTGTGACGCTATATAATAACACTATAGTATAAGAGTGACACACTACTTCAGGTGTAAAGCTATATAATAACACTATAGTATAAGAGTGACACACTACTTCAGGTGTAAAGCTATATAATAACACTATAGTATAAGAGTGACACATTACCTCAGGTGTGACGCTATATAATAACACTATAGTATAAGAGTGATACATTACCTCAGGTGTGACGCTATATAATAACACTATAGTATAAGAGTGACATATTACCTCAGTGTGACGCTATATAATAACACTATAGTATAAGAGTGACATATTACCTTAGGTGTGACGCTATATAATAACACTATAGTATAAGAGTGATACATTACCTCAGGTGTGACGCTATATAATAACACTAAAGTATAAGAGTGACACACTACTTCAGGTGTAAAGCTATATAATAACACTATAGTATAAGAGTGACACATTACCTCAGGTGTGACGCTATATAATAACACTATAGTATAAGAGTGATACATTACCTCAGGTGTGACGCTATATAATAACACTACAGTATAAGAGTGATACATTACCTCAGGTGTGACGCTATATAATAACACTATAGTATAAGAGTGATACATTACCTCAGGTGTGACGCTATATAATAACACTATAGTATAAGAGTGACATATTACCTCAGGTGTGACGCTATATAATAACACTATAGTATAAGAGTGACATATTACCTCAGTGTGACGCTATATAATAACACTATAGTATAAGAGTGATACATTACCTCAGGTGTGACGCTATATAATAACACTATAGTATAAGAGTGATACATTACCTCAGGTGTACACTATAGTATAAGAGTGACACATTACCTCAGGTGTGACGCTATATAATAACACTATAGTATAAGAGTGATACATTACCTCAGGTGTGACGCTATATAATAACACTATAGTATAAGAGTGACACATTACCTCAGGTGTGACGCTATATAATAACACTATAGTATAAGAGTGATACATTACCTCAGGTGTGACGCTATATAATAACACTATAGTATAAGAGTGACATATTACCTCAGTGTGACGCTATATAATAACACTATAGTATAAGAGTGACATATTACCTTAGGTGTGACGCTATATAATAACACTATAGTATAAGAGTGACATATTACCTCAGGTGTGACGCTATATAATAACACTATAGTATAAGAGTGACACATTACCTCAGGTGTGACGCTATATAATAAAACTATAGTATAAGAGTGACACATTACCTCAGGTGTGACGCTATATAATAACACTATAGTATAAGAGTGACACATTACCTCAGGTGTGACGCTATATAATAACACTACAGTATAAGAGTGATACATTACCTCAGGTGTGACGCTATATAATAACACTATAGTATAAGAGTGCCATATTACCTCAGTGTGACGCTATATAATAACACTATAGTATAAGAGTGACATATTACCTTAGGTGTGACGCTATATAATAACACTATAGTAGAAGAGTGATACATTACCTCAAGTGTGACGCTATATAATAACACTATAGTATAAGAGTGACATATTACCTCAGGTGTGACGCTATATAATAACACTATAGTATAAGAGTGACACATTACCTCAGGTGTGACGCTATATAATAACACTACAGTATAAGAGTGATACATTACCTCAGGTGTGACGCTATATAATATCACTACAGTATAAGAGTGACACATTACCTCAGGTGTGACGCTATATAATAACACTATAGTATAAGAGTGATACATTACCTCAGGTGTGACGCTATATAATAACACTATAGTATAAGAGTGACACACTACTTCAGGTGTAAAGCTATATAATAACACTATAGTATAAGAGTGACACACTACTTCAGGTGTAAAGCTATATAATAACACTATAGTATAAGAGTGACACATTACCTCAGGTGTGACGCTATATAATAACACTATAGTATAAGAGTGATACATTACCTCAGGTGTGACGCTATATAATAACACTACAGAATAAGAGTGATACATTACCTCAGGTGTGACGCTATATAATAACACTATAGTATAAGAGTGATACATTACCTCAGGTGTGACGCTATATAATAACACTATAGTATAAGAGTGATACATTACCTCAGGTGTGACGCTATATAATAAAACTATAGTATAAGAGTGACACATTACCTCAGGTGTGACGCTATATAATAACACTATAGTATAAGAGTGACACACTACTTCAGGTGTAAAGCTATATAATAACACTATAGTATAAGAGTGACACACTACTTCAGGTGTAAAGCTATATAATAACACTATAATATAAGAGTGACACATTACCTCAGGTGTGACGCTATATAATAACACTATAGTATAAGAGTGATACATTACCTCAGGTGTGACGCTATATAATAACACTATAGTATAAGAGTGACATATTACCTCAGTGTGACGCTATATAATAACACTATAGTATAAGAGTGACATATTACCTTAGGTGTGACGCTATATAATAATACTATAGTATAAGAGTGATACATTACCTCAAGTGTGACGCTATATAATAACACTATAGTATAAGAGTGACATATTACCTCAGTGTGACGCTATATAATAACACTATAGTATAAGAGTGACATATTACCTTAGGTGTGACGCTATATAATAACACTATAGTATAAGAGTGATACATTACCTCAAGTGTGACGCTATATAATAACACTATAGTATAAGAGTGACACATTACCTCAGGTGTGACGCTATATAATATCACTACAGTATAAGAGTGACACATTAACTCAGTTGTGACGCTATATAATAACACTATAATATAAGAGTGACACATTACCTCAAGTGTGACGCTATATAATAACACTATAGTATAAGAGTGATACATTACCTCAGGTGTGACGCTATATAATAACACTATAGTATAAGAGTGACACACTACTTCAGGTGTAAAGCTATATAACAACACTATAGTATAAGAGTGACATATTACCTTAGGAGTGACGCTATATAATAACACTATAGTATAAGAGTGATACATTACCTCAAGTGTGACGCTATATAATAACACTATAGTATAAGAGTGACATATTACCTCAGGTGTGACGCTATATAATAACACTATAGTATAAGAGTGACACATTACCTCAGGTGTGACGCTATATAATAACACTATAGTATAAGAGTGACACACTACTTCAGGTGTAAAGCTATATAATAACACTATAATATAAGAGTGACACATTACCTCAAGTGTGACGCTATATAATAACACTATAGTATAAGAGTGATACATTACCTCAGGTGTGACGCTATATAATAACACTATAGTATAAGAGTGACACACTACTTCAGGTGTAAAGCTATATAACAACACTATAGTATAAGAGTGACATATTACCTTAGGAGTGACGCTATATAATAACACTATAGTATAAGAGTGATACATTACCTCAAGTGTGACGCTATATAATAACACTATAGTATAAGAGTGACATATTACCTCAGGTGTGACGCTATATAATAACACTATAGTATAAGAGTGACACATTACCTCAGGTGTGACGCTATATAATAAAACTATAGTATAAGAGTGACACATTACCTCAGGTGTGACGCTATATAATAAAACTATAGTATAAGAGTGACACATTACCTCAGGTGTGACGCTATATAATAACACTATAGTATAAGAGTGACACATTACCTCAGGTGTGACGCTATATAATAACACTACAGTATAAGAGTGATACATTACCTCAGGTGTGACGCTATATAATAACACTATAGTATAAGAGTGCCATATTACCTCAGTGTGACGCTATATAATAACACTATAGTATAAGAGTGACATATTACCTTAGGTGTGACGCTATATAATAACACTATAGTAGAAGAGTGATACATTACCTCAAGTGTGACGCTATATAATAACACTATAGTATAAGAGTGACATATTACCTCAGGTGTGACGCTATATAATAACACTATAGTATAAGAGTGACACATTACCTCAGGTGTGACGCTATATAATAACACTACAGTATAAGAGTGATACATTACCTCAGGTGTGACGCTATATAATATCACTACAGTATAAGAGTGACACATTACCTCAGGTGTGACGCTATATAATAACACTATAGTATAAGAGTGATACATTACCTCAGGTGTGACGCTATATAATAACACTATAGTATAAGAGTGACACACTACTTCAGGTGTAAAGCTATATAATAACACTATAGTATAAGAGTGACACACTACTTCAGGTGTAAAGCTATATAATAACACTATAGTATAAGAGTGACACACTACTTCAGGTGTAAAGCTATATAATAACACTATAGTATAAGAGTGACACACTACTTCAGGTGTAAAGCTATATAATAACACTATAATATAAGAGTGACACATTACCTCAGGTGTGACGCTATATAATAACACTATAGTATAAGAGTGATACATTACCTCAGGTGTGACGCTATATAATAACACTATAGTATAAGAGTGACATATTACCTCAGTGTGACGCTATATAATAACACTATAGTATAAGAGTGACATATTACCTTAGGTGTGACGCTATATAATAACACTATAGTATAAGAGTGATACATTACCTCAAGTGTGACGCTATATAATAACACTATAGTATAAGAGTGATACATTACCTCAGGTGTGACGCTATATAATAACACTATAGTATAAGAGTGACACACTACTTCAGGTGTAAAGCTATATAACAACACTATAGTATAAGAGTGACATATTACCTTAGGAGTGACGCTATATAATAACACTATAGTATAAGAGTGATACATTACCTCAAGTGTGACGCTATATAATAACACTATAGTATAAGAGTGACATATTACCTCAGGTGTGACGCTATATAATAACACTATAGTATAAGAGTGACACATTACCTCAGGTGTGACGCTATATAATAAAACTATAGTATAAGAGTGACACATTACCTCAGGTGTGACGCTATATAATAACACTATAGTATAAGAGTGACACATTACCTCAGGTGTGACGCTATATAATAACACTACAGTATAAGAGTGATACATTACCTCAGGTGTGACGCTATATAATAACACTATAGTATAAGAGTGCCATATTACCTCAGTGTGACGCTATATAATAACACTATAGTATAAGAGTGACATATTACCTTAGGTGTGACGCTATATAATAACACTATAGTAGAAGAGTGATACATTACCTCAAGTGTGACGCTATATAATAACACTATAGTATAAGAGTGACATATTACCTCAGGTGTGACGCTATATAATAACACTATAGTATAAGAGTGACACATTACCTCAGGTGTGACGCTATATAATAACACTACAGTATAAGAGTGATACATTACCTCAGGTGTGACGCTATATAATATCACTACAGTATAAGAGTGACACATTACCTCAGGTGTGACGCTATATAATAACACTATAGTATAAGAGTGATACATTACCTCAGGTGTGACGCTATATAATAACACTATAGTATAAGAGTGACACACTACTTCAGGTGTAAAGCTATATAATAACACTATAGTATAAGAGTGACACACTACTTCAGGTGTAAAGCTATATAATAACACTATAGTATAAGAGTGACACATTACCTCAGGTGTGACGCTATATAATAACACTATAGTATAAGAGTGATACATTACCTCAGGTGTGACGCTATATAATAACACTATAGTATAAGAGTGACATATTACCTCAGTGTGACGCTATATAATAACACTATAGTATAAGAGTGACATATTACCTTAGGTGTGACGCTATATAATAACACTATAGTATAAGAGTGATACATTACCTCAAGTGTGACGCTATATAATAACACTATAGTATAAGAGTGACATATTACCTCAGGTGTGACGCTATATAATAACACTATAGTATAAGAGTGACACATTACCTCAGGTGTGACGCTATATAATAACACTACAGTATAAGAGTGATACATTACCTCAGGTGTGACGCTATATAATAACACTACAGTATAAGAGTGACACATTACCTCAGGTGTGACGCTATATAATAACACTATAGTATAAGAGTGACATATTACCTCAGGTGTGACGCTATATAATAACACTATAGTATAATAGTGATACATTACCTCAGGTGTGACGCTATATAATAACACTATAGTATAAGAGTGACACACTACTTCAGGTGTAAAGCTATATAACAACAATTAAGTATAAGAGTGACACATTAACTCAGTTGTGACGCTATATAATAACACTATAGTATAAGAGTGATACATTACCTCAGGTGTGACGCTATATAATAAAACTATAGTATAAGAGTGACACATTACCTCAGGTGTGACGCTATATAATAACACTATAGTATAAGAGTGACACACTACTTCAGGTGTAAAGCTATATAATAACACTATAGTATAAGAGTGACACACTACTTCAGGTGTAAAGCTATATAATAACACTATAGTATAAGAGTGACACATTACCTCAGGTGTGACGCTATATAATAACACTATAGTATAAGAGTGATACATTACCTCAGGTGTACACTATAGTATAAGAGTGACACATTACCTCAGGTGTGACGCTATATAATAACACTATAGTATAAGAGTGATACATTACCTCAGGTGTGACGCTATATAATAACACTATAGTATAAGAGTGACATATTACCTCAGTGTGACGCTATATAATAACACTATAGTATAAGAGTGACATATTACCTTAGGTGTGACGCTATATAATAACACTATAGTATAAGAGTGATACATTACCTCAGGTGTGACGCTATATAATAACACTATAGTATAAGAGTGACATATTACCTCAGTGTGACGCTATATAATAACACTATAGTATAAGAGTGACATATTACCTTAGGTGTGACGCTATATAATAACACTATAGTATAAGAGTGATACATTACCTCAGGTGTGACGCTATATAATAACACTAAAGTATAAAAGTGACACACTACTTCAGGTGTAAAGCTATATAATAACACTATAGTATAAGAGTGACACATTACCTCAGGTGTGACGCTATATAATAACACTATAGTATAAGAGTGATACATTACCTCAGGTGTGACGCTATATAATAACACTACAGTATAAGAGTGATACATTACCTCAGGTGTGACGCTATATAATAACACTATAGTATAAGAGTGATACATTACCTCAGGTGTGACGCTATATAATAACACTATAGTATAAGAGTGACATATTACCTCAGGTGTGACGCTATATAATAACACTATAGTATAAGAGTGACATATTACCTCAGTGTGACGCTATATAATAACACTATAGTATAAGAGTGATACATTACCTCAGGTGTGACGCTATATAATAACACTATAGTATAAGAGTGATACATTACCTCAGGTGTGACGCTATATAATAACACTATAGTATAAGAGTGACACATTAACTCAGGTGTGACGCTATATAATAACACTATAGTATAAGAGTGATACATTACCTCAGGTGTGACGCTATATAATAACACTATAGTATAAGAGTGACATATTACCTCAGTGTGACGCTATATAATAACACTATAGTATAAGAGTGACATATTACCTTAGGTGTGACGCTATATAATAACACTATAGTATAAGAGTGATACATTACCTCAAGTGTGACGCTATATAATAACACTATAGTATAAGAGTGATACATTACCTCAAGTGTGACGCTATATAATAACACTATAGTATAAGAGTGACATAGTACCTCAGGTGTGACGCTATATAATAACACTATAGTATAAGAGTGACACATTACCTCAGGTGTGACGCTATATAATAACACTACAGTATAAGAGTGATACATTACCTCAGGTGTGACGCTATATAATAACACTACAGTATAAGAGTGACACATTACCTCAGGTGTGACGCTATATAATAACACTATAGTATAAGAGTGACACACTACTTCAGGTGTAAAGCTATATAACAACAATTAAGTATAAGAGTGACACATTAACTCAGTTGTGACGCTATATAATAACACTATAGTATAAGAGTGATACATTACCTCAGGTGTGACGCTATATAATAAAACTATAGTATAAGAGTGACACATTACCTCAGGTGTGACGCTATATAATAACACTATAGTATAAGAGTGACACACTACTTCAGGTGTAAAGCTATATAATAACACTATAGTATAAGAGTGACACACTACTTCAGGTGTAAAGCTATATAATAACACTATAATATAAGAGTGACACATTACCTCAGGTGTGACGCTATATAATAACACTATAGTATAAGAGTGATACATTACCTCAGGTGTACACTATAGTATAAGAGTGACACATTACCTCAGGTGTGACGCTATATAATAACACTATAGTATAAGAGTGACACATTACCTCAGTGTGACGCTATATAATAACACTATAGTATAAGAGTGACATATTACCTTAGGTGTGACGCTATATAATAACACTATAGTATAAGAGTGACACATTACCTCAGGTGTGACGCTATATAATAACACTATAGTATAAGAGTGACACACTACTTCAGGTGTAAAGCTATATAATAACACTATAGTATAAGAGTGACACACTACTTCAGGTGTAAAGCTATATAATAACACTATAGTATAAGAGTGACACATTACCTCAGGTGTGACGCTATATAATAACACTATAGTATAAGAGTGATACATTACCTCAGGTGTGACGCTATATAATAACACTATAGTATAAGAGTGACATATTACCTCAGTGTGACGCTATATAATAACACTATAGTATAAGAGTGACATATTACCTTAGGTGTGACGCTATATAATAACACTATAGTATAAGAGTGATACATTACCTCAGGTGTGACGCTATATAATAACACTAAAGTATAAGAGTGACACACTACTTCAGGTGTAAAGCTATATAATAACACTATAGTATAAGAGTGACACATTACCTCAGGTGTGACGCTATATAATAACACTATAGTATAAGAGTGATACATTACCTCAGGTGTGACGCTATATAATAACACTACAGTATAAGAGTGATACATTACCTCAGGTGTGACGCTATATAATAACACTATAGTATAAGAGTGATACATTACCTCAGGTGTGACGCTATATAATAACACTATAGTATAAGAGTGACATATTACCTCAGGTGTGACGCTATATAATAACACTATAGTATAAGAGTGACATATTACCTCAGTGTGACGCTATATAATAACACTATAGTATAAGAGTGATACATTACCTCAGGTGTGACGCTATATAATAACACTATAGTATAAGAGTGATACATTACCTCAGGTGTGACGCTATATAATAACACTATAGTATAAGAGTGACACATTAACTCAGGTGTGACGCTATATAATAACACTATAGTATAAGAGTGATACATTACCTCAGGTGTGACGCTATATAATAACACTATAGTATAAGAGTGACATATTACCTCAGTGTGACGCTATATAATAACACTATAGTATAAGAGTAACATATTACCTTAGGTGTGACGCTATATAATAACACTATAGTATAAGAGTGATACATTACCTCAAGTGTGACGCTATATAATAACACTATAGTATAAGAGTGATACATTACCTCAAGTGTGACGCTATATAATAACACTATAGTATAAGAGTGACATAGTACCTCAGGTGTGACGCTATATAATAACACTATAGTATAAGAGTGACACATTACCTCAGGTGTGACGCTATATAATAACACTACAGTATAAGAGTGATACATTACCTCAGGTGTGACGCTATATAATAACACTACAGTATAAGAGTGACACATTACCTCAGGTGTGACGCTATATAATAACACTATAGTATAAGAGTGACACACTACTTCAGGTGTAAAGCTATATAACAACAATTAAGTATAAGAGTGACACATTAACTCAGTTGTGACGCTATATAATAACACTATAGTATAAGAGTGATACATTACCTCAGGTGTGACGCTATATAATAAAACTATAGTATAAGAGTGACACATTACCTCAGGTGTGACGCTATATAATAACACTATAGTATAAGAGTGACACACTACTTCAGGTGTAAAGCTATATAATAACACTATAGTATAAGAGTGACACACTACTTCAGGTGTAAAGCTATATAATAACACTATAATATAAGAGTGACACATTACCTCAGGTGTGACGCTATATAATAACACTATAGTATAAGAGTGATACATTACCTCAGGTGTGACGCTATATAATAACACTATAGTATAAGAGTGACATATTACCTCAGTGTGACGCTATATAATAACACTATAGTATAAGAGTGACATATTACCTTAGGTGTGACGCTATATAATAACACTATAGTATAAGAGTGATACATTACCTCAAGTGTGACGCTATATAATAACACTATAGTATAAGAGTGACATATTACCTCAGTGTGACGCTATATAATAACACTATAGTATGAGTGACATATTACCTTAGGTGTGACGCTATATAATAACACTATAGTATAAGAGTGATACATTACCTCAAGTGTGAAGCTATATAATAACACTATAGTATAAGAGTGACACATTACCTCAGGTGTGACGCTATATAATATCACTACAGTATAAGAGTGACACATTAACTCAGTTGTGACGCTATATAATAACACTATAGTATAAGAGTGATACATTACCTCAGGTGTGACGCTATATAATAAAACTATAGTATAAGAGTGACACATTACCTCAGGTGTGACGCTATATAATAACACTATAGTATAAGAGTGACACACTACTTCAGGTGTAAAGCTATATAATAACACTATAGTATAAGAGTGACACACTACTTCAGGTGTAAAGCTATATAATAACACTATAATATAAGAGTGACACATTACCTCAGGTGTGACGCTATATAATAACACTATAGTATAAGAGTGATACATTACCTCAGGTGTGACGCTATATAATAACACTATAGTATAAGAGTGACATATTACCTCAGTGTGACGCTATATAATAACACTATAGTATAAGAGTGACATATTACCTTAGGTAAGACGCTATATAATAACACTATAGTATAAGAGTGATACATTACCTCAAGTGTGACGCTATATAATAACACTATAGTATAAGAGTGATACATTACCTCAGGTGTGACGCTATATAATAACACTATAGTATAAGAGTGACACACTACTTCAGGTGTAAAGCTATATAACAACACTATAGTATAAGAGTGACATATTACCTTAGGAGTGACGCTATATAATAACACTATAGTATAAGAGTGATACATTACCTCAAGTGTGACGCTATATAATAACACTATAGTATAAGAGTGACATATTACCTCAGGTGTGACGCTATATAATAACACTATAGTATAAGAGTGACACATTACCTCAGGTGTGACGCTATATAATAAAACTATAGTATAAGAGTGACACATTACCTCAGGTGTGACGCTATATAATAACACTATAGTATAAGAGTGACACATTACCTCAGGTGTGACGCTATATAATAACACTACAGTATAAGAGTGATACATTACCTCAGGTGTGACGCTATATAATAACACTATAGTATAAGAGTGCCATATTACCTCAGTGTGACGCTATATAATAACACTATAGTATAAGAGTGACATATTACCTTAGGTGTGACGCTATATAATAACACTATAGTAGAAGAGTGATACATTACCTCAAGTGTGACGCTATATAATAACACTATAGTATAAGAGTGACATATTACCTCAGGTGTGACGCTATATAATAACACTATAGTATAAGAGTGACACATTACCTCAGGTGTGACGCTATATAATAACACTACAGTATAAGAGTGATACATTACCTCAGGTGTGACGCTATATAATATCACTACAGTATAAGAGTGACACATTACCTCAGGTGTGACGCTATATAATAACACTATAGTATAAGAGTGATACATTACCTCAGGTGTGACGCTATATAATAACACTATAGTATAAGAGTGACACACTACTTCAGGTGTAAAGCTATATAATAACACTATAGTATAAGAGTGACACACTACTTCAGGTGTAAAGCTATATAATAACACTATAGTATAAGAGTGACACATTACCTCAGGTGTGACGCTATATAATAACACTATAGTATAAGAGTGATACATTACCTCAGGTGTGACGCTATATAATAACACTATAGTATAAGAGTGACATATTACCTCAGTGTGACGCTATATAATAACACTATAGTATAAGAGTGACATATTACCTTAGGTGTGACGCTATATAATAACACTATAGTATAAGAGTGATACATTACCTCAAGTGTGACGCTATATAATAACACTATAGTATAAGAGTGACATATTACCTCAGGTGTGACGCTATATAATAACACTATAGTATAAGAGTGACACATTACCTCAGGTGTGACGCTATATAATAACACTACAGTATAAGAGTGATACATTACCTCAGGTGTGACGCTATATAATAACACTACAGTATAAGAGTGACACATTACCTCAGGTGTGACGCTATATAATAACACTATAGTATAAGAGTGACATATTACCTCAGGTGTGACGCTATATAATAACACTATAGTATAATAGTGATACATTACCTCAGGTGTGACGCTATATAATAACACTATAGTATAAGAGTGACACACTACTTCAGGTGTAAAGCTATATAACAACAATTAAGTATAAGAGTGACACATTAACTCAGTTGTGACGCTATATAATAACACTATAGTATAAGAGTGATACATTACCTCAGGTGTGACGCTATATAATAAAACTATAGTATAAGAGTGACACATTACCTCAGGTGTGACGCTATATAATAACACTATAGTATAAGAGTGACACACTACTTCAGGTGTAAAGCTATATAATAACACTATAGTATAAGAGTGACACACTACTTCAGGTGTAAAGCTATATAATAACACTATAGTATAAGAGTGACACATTACCTCAGGTGTGACGCTATATAATAACACTATAGTATAAGAGTGATACATTACCTCAGGTGTACACTATAGTATAAGAGTGACACATTACCTCAGGTGTGACGCTATATAATAACACTATAGTATAAGAGTGATACATTACCTCAGGTGTGACGCTATATAATAACACTATAGTATAAGAGTGACATATTACCTCAGTGTGACGCTATATAATAACACTATAGTATAAGAGTGACATATTACCTTAGGTGTGACGCTATATAATAACACTATAGTATAAGAGTGATACATTACCTCAGGTGTGACGCTATATAATAACACTATAGTATAAGAGTGACATATTACCTCAGTGTGACGCTATATAATAACACTATAGTATAAGAGTGACATATTACCTTAGGTGTGACGCTATATAATAACACTATAGTATAAGAGTGATACATTACCTCAGGTGTGACGCTATATAATAACACTAAAGTATAAAAGTGACACACTACTTCAGGTGTAAAGCTATATAATAACACTATAGTATAAGAGTGACACATTACCTCAGGTGTGACGCTATATAATAACACTATAGTATAAGAGTGATACATTACCTCAGGTGTGACGCTATATAATAACACTACAGTATAAGAGTGATACATTACCTCAGGTGTGACGCTATATAATAACACTATAGTATAAGAGTGATACATTACCTCAGGTGTGACGCTATATAATAACACTATAGTATAAGAGTGACATATTACCTCAGGTGTGACGCTATATAATAACACTATAGTATAAGAGTGACATATTACCTCAGTGTGACGCTATATAATAACACTATAGTATAAGAGTGATACATTACCTCAGGTGTGACGCTATATAATAACACTATAGTATAAGAGTGATACATTACCTCAGGTGTGACGCTATATAATAACACTATAGTATAAGAGTGACACATTAACTCAGGTGTGACGCTATATAATAACACTATAGTATAAGAGTGATACATTACCTCAGGTGTGACGCTATATAATAACACTATAGTATAAGAGTGACATATTACCTCAGTGTGACGCTATATAATAACACTATAGTATAAGAGTGACATATTACCTTAGGTGTGACGCTATATAATAACACTATAGTATAAGAGTGATACATTACCTCAAGTGTGACGCTATATAATAACACTATAGTATAAGAGTGATACATTACCTCAAGTGTGACGCTATATAATAACACTATAGTATAAGAGTGACATAGTACCTCAGGTGTGACGCTATATAATAACACTATAGTATAAGAGTGACACATTACCTCAGGTGTGACGCTATATAATAACACTACAGTATAAGAGTGATACATTACCTCAGGTGTGACGCTATATAATAACACTACAGTATAAGAGTGACACATTACCTCAGGTGTGACGCTATATAATAACACTATAGTATAAGAGTGACACACTACTTCAGGTGTAAAGCTATATAACAACAATTAAGTATAAGAGTGACACATTAACTCAGTTGTGACGCTATATAATAACACTATAGTATAAGAGTGATACATTACCTCAGGTGTGACGCTATATAATAAAACTATAGTATAAGAGTGACACATTACCTCAGGTGTGACGCTATATAATAACACTATAGTATAAGAGTGACACACTACTTCAGGTGTAAAGCTATATAATAACACTATAGTATAAGAGTGACACACTACTTCAGGTGTAAAGCTATATAATAACACTATAATATAAGAGTGACACATTACCTCAGGTGTGACGCTATATAATAACACTATAGTATAAGAGTGATACATTACCTCAGGTGTGACGCTATATAATAACACTATAGTATAAGAGTGACATATTACCTCAGTGTGACGCTATATAATAACACTATAGTATAAGAGTGACATATTACCTTAGGTGTGACGCTATATAATAACACTATAGTATAAGAGTGATACATTACCTCAAGTGTGACGCTATATAATAACACTATAGTATAAGAGTGACATATTACCTCAGTGTGACGCTATATAATAACACTATAGTATAAGAGTGACATATTACCTTAGGTGTGACGCTATATAATAACACTATAGTATAAGAGTGACACATTACCTCAGGTGTGACGCTATATAATATCACTACAGTATAAGAGTGACACATTAACTCAGTTGTGACGCTATATAATAACACTATAGTATAAGAGTGATACATTACCTCAGGTGTGACGCTATATAATAAAACTATAGTATAAGAGTGACACATTACCTCAGGTGTGACGCTATATAATAACACTATAGTATAAGAGTGACACACTACTTCAGGTGTAAAGCTATATAATAACACTATAGTATAAGAGTGACACACTACTTCAGGTGTAAAGCTATATAATAACACTATAGTATAAGAGTGACACATTACCTCAGGTGTGACGCTATATAATAACACTATAGTATAAGAGTGATACATTACCTCAGGTGTGACGCTATATAATAACACTATAGTATAAGAGTGACATATTACCTCAGTGTGACGCTATATAATAACACTATAGTATAAGAGTGACATATTACCTTAGGTGTGACGCTATATAATAACACTATAGTATAAGAGTGATACATTACCTCAAGTGTGACGCTATATAATAACACTATAGTATAAGAGTGATACATTACCTCAGGTGTGACGCTATATAATAACACTATAGTATAAGAGTGACACACTACTTCAGGTGTAAAGCTATATAACAACACTATAGTATAAGAGTGACATATTACCTTAGGAGTGACGCTATATAATAACACTATAGTATAAGAGTGATACATTATCTCAAGTGTGACGCTATATAATAACACTATAGTATAAGAGTGACATATTACCTCAGGTGTGACGCTATATAATAACACTATAGTATAAGAGTGACACATTACCTCAGGTGTGACGCTATATAATAAAACTATAGTATAAGAGTGACACATTACCTCAGGTGTGACGCTATATAATAACACTATAGTATAAGAGTGACACATTACCTCAGGTGTGACGCTATATAATAACACTACAGTATAAGAGTGATACATTACCTCAGGTGTGACGCTATATAATAACACTATAGTATAAGAGTGCCATATTACCTCAGTGTGACGCTATATAATAACACTATAGTATAAGAGTGACATATTACCTTAGGTGTGACGCTATATAATAACACTATAGTAGAAGAGTGATACATTACCTCAAGTGTGACGCTATATAATAACACTATAGTATAAGAGTGACATATTACCTCAGGTGTGACGCTATATAATAACACTATAGTATAAGAGTGACACATTACCTCAGGTGTGACGCTATATAATAACACTACAGTATAAGAGTGATACATTACCTCAGGTGTGACGCTATATAATATCACTACAGTATAAGAGTGACACATTACCTCAGGTGTGACGCTATATAATAACACTATAGTATAAGAGTGATACATTACCTCAGGTGTGACGCTATATAATAACACTATAGTATAAGAGTGACACACTACTTCAGGTGTAAAGCTATATAATAACACTATAGTATAAGAGTGACACACTACTTCAGGTGTAAAGCTATATAATAACACTATAGTATAAGAGTGACACATTACCTCAGGTGTGACGCTATATAATAACACTATAGTATAAGAGTGATACATTACCTCAGGTGTGACGCTATATAATAACACTATAGTATAAGAGTGACATATTACCTCAGTGTGACGCTATATAATAACACTATAGTATAAGAGTGACATATTACCTTAGGTGTGACGCTATATAATAACACTATAGTATAAGAGTGATACATTACCTCAAGTGTGACGCTATATAATAACACTATAGTATAAGAGTGACATATTACCTCAGGTGTGACGCTATATAATAACACTATAGTATAAGAGTGACACATTACCTCAGGTGTGACGCTATATAATAACACTACAGTATAAGAGTGATACATTACCTCAGGTGTGACGCTATATAATAACACTACAGTATAAGAGTGACACATTACCTCAGGTGTGACGCTATATAATAACACTATAGTATAAGAGTGACATATTACCTCAGGTGTGACGCTATATAATAACACTATAGTATAATAGTGATACATTACCTCAGGTGTGACGCTATATAATAACACTATAGTATAAGAGTGACACACTACTTCAGGTGTAAAGCTATATAATAACACTATAGTATAAGAGTGACACACTACTTCAGGTGTAAAGCTATATAATAACACTATAGTATAAGAGTGACACATTACCTCAGGTGTGACGCTATATAATAACACTATAGTATAAGAGTGATACATTACCTCAGGTGTACACTATAGTATAAGAGTGACACATTACCTCAGGTGTGACGCTATATAATAACACTATAGTATAAGAGTGATACATTACCTCAGGTGTGACGCTATATAATAACACTATAGTATAAGAGTGACATATTACCTCAGTGTGACGCTATATAATAACACTATAGTATAAGAGTGACATATTACCTTAGGTGTGACGCTATATAATAACACTATAGTATAAGAGTGACACATTACCTCAGGTGTGACGCTATATAATAACACTACAGTATAAGAGTGACACATTACCTCAGGTGTGACGCTATATAATAACACTATAGTATAAGAGTGACACATTACCTCAGGTGTGACGCTATATAATAACACTATAGTATAAGAGTGACACACTACTTCAGGTGTAAAGCTATATAATAACACTATAGTATAAGAGTGACACACTACTTCAGGTGTAAAGCTATATAATAACACTATAGTATAAGAGTGACACATTACCTCAGGTGTGACGCTATATAATAACACTATAGTATAAGAGTGATACATTACCTCAGGTGTGACGCTATATAATAACACTATAGTATAAGAGTGACATATTACCTCAGTGTGACGCTATATAATAACACTATAGTATAAGAGTGATACATTACCTCAGGTGTGACGCTATATAATAACACTATAGTATAAGAGTGACACACTACTTCAGGTGTAAAGCTATATAATAACACTATAGTATAAGAGTGACACATTACCTCAGGTGTGACGCTATATAATAACACTATAGTATAAGAGTGATACATTAACTCAGGTGTGACGCTATATAATAACACTATAGTATAAGAGTGACATATTACCTCAGGTGTGACGCTATATAATAACACTATAGTATAAGAGTGACACATTACCTCAGGTGTGACGCTATATAATAACACTACAGTATAAGAGTGATACATTACCTCAGGTGTGACGCTATATAATAACACTACAGTATAAGAGTGACACATTACCTCAGGTGTGACGCTATATAATAACACTATAGTATAAGAGTGACATATTACCTCAGGTGTGACGCTATATAATAACACTATAGTATAATAGTGATACATTACCTCAGGTGTGACGCTATATAATAGCACTATAGTATAAGAGTGACACACTACTTCAGGTGTAAAGCTATATAACAACAATTAAGTATAAGAGTGACACATTAACTCAGTTGTGACGCTATATAATAACACTATAGTATAAGAGTGATACATTACCTCAGGTGTGACGCTATATAATAAAACTATAGTATAAGAGTGACACATTACCTCAGGTGTGACGCTATATAATAACACTATAGTATAAGAGTGACACACTACTTCAGGTGTAAAGCTATATAATAACACTATAGTATAAGAGTGACACACTACTTCAGGTGTAAAGCTATATAATAACACTATAGTATAAGAGTGACACATTACCTCAGGTGTGACGCTATATAATAACACTATAGTATAAGAGTGATACATTACCTCAGGTGTGACGCTATATAATAACACTATAGTATAAGAGTGACATATTACCTCAGTGTGACGCTATATAATAACACTATAGTATAAGAGTGACATATTACCTCAGGTGTGACGCTATATAATAACACTATAGTATAAGAGTGACACATTACCTCAGGTGTGACGCTATATAATAACACTACAGTATAAGAGTGATACATTACCTCAGGTGTGACGCTATATAATAACACTACAGTATAAGAGTGACACATTACCTCAGGTGTGACGCTATATAATAACACTATAGTATAAGAGTGACATATTACCTCAGGTGTGACGCTATATAATAACACTATAGTATAATAGTGATACATTACCTCAGGTGTGACGCTATATAATAACACTATAGTATAAGAGTGACACACTACTTCAGGTGTAAAGCTATATAATAACACTATAGTATAAGAGTGACACACTACTTCAGGTGTAAAGCTATATAATAACACTATAGTATAAGAGTGACACATTACCTCAGGTGTGACGCTATATAATAACACTATAGTATAAGAGTGATACATTACCTCAGGTGTACACTATAGTATAAGAGTGACACATTACCTCAGGTGTGACGCTATATAATAACACTATAGTATAAGAGTGATACATTACCTCAGGTGTGACGCTATATAATAACACTATAGTATAAGAGTGACATATTACCTCAGTGTGACGCTATATAATAACACTATAGTATAAGAGTGACATATTACCTTAGGTGTGACGCTATATAATAACACTATAGTATAAGAGTGACACATTACCTCAGGTGTGACGCTATATAATAACACTACAGTATAAGAGTGACACATTACCTCAGGTGTGACGCTATATAATAACACTATAGTATAAGAGTGACACATTACCTCAGGTGTGACGCTATATAATAACACTATAGTATAAGAGTGACACACTACTTCAGGTGTAAAGCTATATAATAACACTATAGTATAAGAGTGACACACTACTTCAGGTGTAAAGCTATATAATAACACTATAGTATAAGAGTGACACATTACCTCAGGTGTGACGCTATATAATAACACTATAGTATAAGAGTGATACATTACCTCAGGTGTGACGCTATATAATAACACTATAGTATAAGAGTGACATATTACCTCAGTGTGACGCTATATAATAACACTATAGTATAAGAGTGATACATTACCTCAGGTGTGACGCTATATAATAACACTATAGTATAAGAGTGACACACTACTTCAGGTGTAAAGCTATATAATAACACTATAGTATAAGAGTGACACATTACCTCAGGTGTGACGCTATATAATAACACTATAGTATAAGAGTGATACATTAACTCAGGTGTGACGCTATATAATAACACTATAGTATAAGAGTGACATATTACCTCAGGTGTGACGCTATATAATAACACTATAGTATAAGAGTGACACATTACCTCAGGTGTGACGCTATATAATAACACTACAGTATAAGAGTGATACATTACCTCAGGTGTGACGCTATATAATAACACTACAGTATAAGAGTGACACATTACCTCAGGTGTGACGCTATATAATAACACTATAGTATAAGAGTGACATATTACCTCAGGTGTGACGCTATATAATAACACTATAGTATAATAGTGATACATTACCTCAGGTGTGACGCTATATAATAGCACTATAGTATAAGAGTGACACACTACTTCAGGTGTAAAGCTATATAACAACAATTAAGTATAAGAGTGACACATTAACTCAGTTGTGACGCTATATAATAACACTATAGTATAAGAGTGATACATTACCTCAGGTGTGACGCTATATAATAAAACTATAGTATAAGAGTGACACATTACCTCAGGTGTGACGCTATATAATAACACTATAGTATAAGAGTGACACACTACTTCAGGTGTAAAGCTATATAATAACACTATAGTATAAGAGTGACACACTACTTCAGGTGTAAAGCTATATAATAACACTATAGTATAAGAGTGACACATTACCTCAGGTGTGACGCTATATAATAACACTATAGTATAAGAGTGATACATTACCTCAGGTGTGACGCTATATAATAACACTATAGTATAAGAGTGACATATTACCTCAGTGTGACGCTATATAATAACACTATAGTATAAGAGTGACATATTACCTTAGGTGTGACGCTATATAATAACACTATAGTATAAGAGTGATACATTACCTCAAGTGTGACGCTATATAATAACACTATAGTATAAGAGTGACATATTACCTCAGTGTGACGCTATATAATAACACTATAGTATAAGAGTGACACATTAACTTAGTTGTGACGCTATATAATAACACTATAGTATAAGAGTGATACATTACCTCAGGTGTGACGCTATATAATAAAACTATAGTATAAGAGTGACACATTACCTCAGGTGTGACGCTATATAATAACACTATAGTATAAGAGTGACACATTACCTCAGGTGTGACGCTATATAATAACACTACAGTATAAGAGTGATACATTACCTCAGGTGTGACGCTATATAATAACACTATAGTATAAGAGTGACACACTACTTCAGGTGTAAAGCTATATAACAACACTATAGTATAAGAGTGACACATTACCTCAGGTGTGACGCTATATAATAACACTATAGTATAATAGTGATACATTACCTCAGGTGTGACGCTATATAATAACACTATAGTATAAGAGTGACACACTACTTCAGGTGTAAAGCTATATAACAACACTTAAGTATAAGAGTGACACATTAACTTAGTTGTGACGCTATATAATAACACTATAGTATAAGAGTGATACATTACCTCAAGTGTGACGCTATATAATAACACTATAGTATAAGAGTGACATATTACCTCAGGTGTGACGCTATATAATAACACTATAGTATAAGAGTGACACATTACCTCAGGTGTGACGCTATATAATAACACTACAGTATAAGAGTGATACATTACCTCAGGTGTGACGCTATATAATATCACTACAGTATAAGAGTGACACATTACCTCAGGTGTGACGCTATATAATAACACTATAGTATAAGAGTGATACATTACCTCAGGTGTGACGCTATATAATAACACTAAAGTATAAGAGTGACACACTACTTCAGGTGTAAAGCTATATAATAACACTATAGTATAAGAGTGACACATTACCTCAGGTGTGACACTATATAATAACACTATAGTATAAGAGTGATACATTACCTCAGGTGTGACGCTATATAATAACACTATAGTATAAGAGTGACATATTACCTCAGGTGTGACGCTATATAATAACACTATAGTATAAGAGTGATACATTACCTCAGGTGTGACGCTATATAATAAAACTATAGTATAAGAGTGACACATTACCTCAGGTGTGACGCTATATAATAACACTATAGTATAAGAGTGACACATTACCTCAGGTGTGATGCTATATAATAACACTACAGTATAAGAGTGATACATTACCTCAGGTGTGACGCTATATAATAACACTATAGTATAAGAGTGACATATTACCTCAGTGTGACGCTATATAATAACACTATAGTATAAGAGTGACATATTACCTTAGGTGTGACGCTATATAATAACACTATAGTATAAGAGTGATACATTACCTCAAGTGTGACGCTATATAATAAAATAAGAATTTACTTACCGATAATTCTATTTCTCGGAGTCCGTAGTGGATGCTGGGGTTCCTGAAAGGACCATGGGGAATAGCGGCTCCGCAGGAGACAGGGCACAAAAAAGTAAAGCTTTACTAGGTCAGGTGGTGTGCACTGGCTCCTCCCCCTATGACCCTCCTCCAGACTCCAGTTAGGTACTGTGCCCGGACGAGCATACACAATAAGGGAGGCATTTTGAATCCCGGGTAAGACTCATACCAGCCACACCAATCACACCGTACAACTTGTGATCTAAACCCAGTTAACAGTATGACAACAGAAAGGGCCTCTTAAAGATGGCTCCTTAACAATAACCCGAATTAGTTAACAATAACTATGTACAAGTATTGCAGATAATCCGCACTTGGGATGGGCGCCCAGCATCCACTACGGACTCCGAGAAATAGAATTATCGGTAAGTAAATTCTTATTTTCTCTATCGTCCTAAGTGGATGCTGGGGTTCCTGAAAGGACCATGGGGATTATACCAAAGCTCCCAAACGGGCGGGAGAGTGCGGATGACTCTGCAGCACCGAATGAGAGAACTCCAGGTCCTCCTTTGCCAGGGTATCAAATTTGTAAAATTTTACAAACGTGTTCTCCCCCGACCACGTAGCTGCTCGGCAGAGTTGTAATGCCGAGACCCCTCGGGCAGCCGCCCAAGATGAGCCCACCTTCCTTGTGGAGTGGGCTTTTACAGTTTTAGGCTGTGGCAGGCCTGCCACAGAATGTGCAAGTTGAATTGTGTTACAAATCCAACGAGCAATCGACTGCTTAGAAGCAGGTGCGCCCAACTTGTTGGGTGCATACAATATAAACAGCGAGTCAGATTTTCTGACTCCAGCCGTCCTTGCAATGTATATTTTTAAGGCTCTGACAACGTCCAACAACTTGGAGTCCTCCAAGTCGCTAGTGGCCGCAGGCACCACAATAGGTTGGTTCAGATGAAATGCTGATACCACTTTAGGGAGAAAATGCGGACGAGTCCGCAGTTCTGCCCTATCCGAATGGAAGATTAGATAAGGACTTTTATAAGATAAAGCCGCCAATTCAGATACTCTCCTGGCAGAGGCCAGGGCTAGTAACATAGTCACTTTCAATGTGAGATATTTCAAATCCACCTTTTTCAATGGTTCAAACCAATGGGATTTGAGGAAATCTAAAACTACATTTAGATCCCACGGTGCCACCGGAGGCACCACAGGAGGCTGTATATGCAGTACTCCCTTGACAAAAGTCTGGACCTCAGGGACAGAGGCCAATTCTTTTTGGAAGAATATTGACAGGGCCGAAATTTGAACCTTAATGGATCCCAATTTGAGACCCATAGATAATCCTGATTGCAGGAAATGTAGGAAACGACCCAGTTGGAATTCCTCCGTCGGAACCTTCCGATCCTCGCACCACGCTACATATTTTCGCCAAATGCGGTGATAATGTTTCACGGTGACTTCCTTCCGTGCCTTAATCAAGGTAGGAATGACTTCTTCTGGAATGCCTTTCCCTTTTAGGATCTGGCGTTCAACCGCCATGCCGTCAAACGCAGCCGCGGTAAGTCTTGAAAAAGACAGGGACCCTGCTGTAGCAGGTCCCTTCTCAGAGGTAGAGGCCACGGTTCGTCCGTGAGCATCTCTTGAAGTTCCGGATACCAAGTCCTTCTCGGCCAATCCGGAACCACTAGTATTGTTCTTACTCTTCTTTGCCGTATGATCTTCAATACCTTTGGTATGAGCGGCAGAGGAGGAAACACATACACTGACTGGTACACCCAAGGAGTTACCAGTGCGTCCACAGCTATTGCCTGTGGATCTCTTGACCTGGCGCAATATTTGTCCAGTTTCTTGTTGAGGCGAGACGCCATCATGTCTACAATTGGTCTTTCCCAACGGTCTATTAACATGTTGAAGACTTCTGGATGTAGACCCCACTCTCCCGGATGAAGATCGTGTCTGCTGAGGAAGTCTGCTTCCCAGTTGTCCACGCCCGGGATGAACACTGCTGACAGTGCTATCACGTGATTCTCCGCCCAGCGAAGAATCTTGGCAGCTTCTGCCATTGCACTCCTGCTTCTTGTGCCGCCCTGCCTGTTTACATGGGCGACCGCCGTGATGTTGTCCGACTGAATCAACACCGGCTTTCCTTGCAGGAGAAGTTCCGCCTGGCTTAGAGCATTGTAGATTGCTCTTAGTTCCAGAATGTTTATGTGAAGAGACTTTTCCAGACTCGTCCATACTCCCTGGAAGTTTCTTCCTTGTGTGACTGCTCCCCAGCCTCTCAGGCTGGCGTCCGTGGTCACCAGGATCCAATCCTGAATGCCGAATCTGCGGCCTTCTAATAGGTGAGCCTTCTGCAACCACCACAGAAGTGACACCCTTGTCTTTGGTGACAGGGTTATTCGCAGGTGCATCTGCAGATGCGACCCTGACCATTTGTCCAACAGATCCCTTTGGAATATTCTTGCATGGAATCTGCCGAATGGAATTGCTTCGTAAGAAGCCACCATTTTTCCCAGGACTCTTGTGCATTGATGTACTGACACTTTTCCTGGTTTTAGGAGGTTCCTGACCAGATCGGATAACTCCTTGGCTTTTTCCTCTGGAAGGAAAACCTTTTTCTGAACCGTGTCCAGAATCATTCCTAGGAACAGCAGACGAGTTGTCGGGATTAAATGGGATTTTGGAATATTCAGAATCCACCCGTGTTGTCTTAGCACCTCTTGAGATAGTGCTAAAGCTGTCTCCAGCTGTTCTCTGGACCTTGCCCTTATTAGGAGATCGTCCAAGTATGGGATAACTAATACGCCTTTTCTTCGAAGAAGAATCATCATCTCGGCCATTACCTTGGTAAAGACCCGAGGCGCCGTGGACAATCCGAACGGCAGCGTCTGAAACTGATAGTGACAGTTTTGAACAATGAACCTGAGGTACCCCTGGTGTGCGGGGTAAATCGGAACGTGTAGATACGCATCCTTGATGTCCAAGGATACCATAAAGTCCCCTTCTTCCAGGTTCGCTATCACTGCTCTGAGTGACTCCATCTTGAACTTGAACTTTTTTATGTAGAGGTTCAAGGACTTCAGATTTAGAATAGGCCTTACCGAGCCATCCGGCTTCGGTACCACAAATAGAGTGGAATAATACCCCTTTCCTTGTTGTAATAGGGGTACTTTGACTATCACCTGCTGAGCGTACAGCTTGTGAATGGCTTCCAACACCCTCTCCCTTTCGGAAGAGACGGTTGGTAAGGCAGACTTCAGGAAACGATGAGGAGGATCCGTCTCTAATTCCAACCTGTACCCCTGAGATATTATCTGCAGGATCCAGGGGTCTACCTGCGAGTGAGCCCACTGCGCGCTGTAATTTTTGAGACGGCCCCCCACTGTCCCCGAGTCCGCTTGAGAGGCCCCAGCGTCATGCTGAGGTTTTTGCAGGAGCCGGGGAGGGCTTCTGTTCCTGGGAAGGAGCTGCCTGTTGGTGTCTCTTCCCTCTTCCTCTGCCTCGTGGCAGGTACGACAAGCCCTTTGCTCTCTTATTTTTGTAGGAGCGAAAAGGCTGCGGTTGAAAGGTCGGTGCCTTTCTCTGTTGGGGAGTGACTTGAGGTAAAAAAGTGGATTTCCCGGCAGTAGCCGTGGCCACCAAGTCTGATAGACCAACTCCAAATAACTCCTCCCCTTTATACGGCAAAACCTCCATGTGACGTTTTGAATCCGCATCGCCTGTCCACTGTCGTGTCCATAAGGCTCTTCTGGCTGAAATGGACATAGCACTCACCCGAGATGCCAGTGTGCAAATATCCCTCTGTGCATCACGCATATAGATAAATGCATCCTTTATTTGTTCTAACGACAGTAAAACATTGTCCCTATCTAGGGTATCAATATTTTCAATCAGGGATTCTGACCAAACTACTCCAGCACTGCACATCCAGGCAGTTGCTATAGCTGGTCGTAGTATAACACCTGTATGTGTGTATATATTCTTTTGAATAACTTCCATCTTTCTATCTGATGGATCCTTAAGTGCGGCCGTCTCAGGAGAGGGTAACGCCACTTGTTTGGATAAGCGTGTGAGCGCCTTGTCCACCTTAGGGGGTGTTTCCCAGCGCGCCCTAACCTCTGGCGGGAAAGGGTATAATGCCAATAACTTTTTTGAAATTATCAACTTTTTATCAGGAGCAACCCACGCTTCATCACACACGTCATTTAATTCTTCTGATTCAGGAAAAACTGTTTGTAGTTTTTTCACACCATACATAATACCCTGTTTTACGGTATCTGTAGTATCAGCTAAATGTAACGTCTCCTTCATTGCCAAAATCATATAACGTGTGGCCCTACTGGAAAATACGTTTGAATTTCTACCGTCGTCACTGGAATCAGTGCCCGTGTCTGGGTCTGTGTCGACCGACTGAGGCAAAGGGCGTTTTACAGCCCCTGACGGTGTTTGAGGCGCCTGGACAGGCATTAATTGATTGTCCGGCCGCCTCATGTCCTCAACTGACTGTTTAAGGGAAGATAAACCATCACGTAATTCCACAAATAAAGGCATCCATTCTGGTGTCGACCCCCTGGGGGGTGACATCTGCATATTTGGCAATTGCTCCGCCTCCACACCAATATCGTCCTCATACATGTCGACACCACGTACCGACACACACCGCAAACTCACAGGGAATGCTCTAATGAAGACAGGACCCACTAGCCCTTTTGGGGAGACAGAGGGAGAGTCTGCCAGCACACACCACAAAGCGCTATATATACAAGGGATATCCTTATATTAAGTGCTCCCTTATAGCTGCTTTAATATATATATATATAGCCATTAATGTGCCCCCCCTCTCTGTTTTACCCTGTTTCTGTAGTGCAGTGCAGGGGAGAGACCTGGGAGCCGTTCTGACCAGCGGAGCTGTGACAGAAAATGGCGCCGTGTGCTGAGGAGATAGGCCCCGCCCCTTTTTCGGCGGGTTCTTCTCCCGCTATTTTTCCAGTCAGGCAGGGGTTAAATATCTCCATATAGCCCCTATGGGCTATATGTGAGGTATTTTTAGCCTTGTATAAGGTTTATATTTGCCTCTCAGAGCGCCCCCCCCCCAGCGCTCTGCACCCTCAGTGACTGCCCAGTGAAGTGTGCTGAGAGGAAAATGGCGCACAGCTGCAGTGCTGTGCGCTACCTTATGAAGACTGAGGAGTCTTCAGCCGCCGGTTTCCGGACCTCTTCACGCTTCAGCATCTGCAAGGGGGTCGGCGGCGCGGCTCCGGGACCGGACTCCACGGCTGGGCCTGTGTTCGATCCCTCTGGAGCTAATGGTGTCCAGTAGCCAAGCAGCAAATCCACTCTGCATGCAGGTGAGTTTACTACTTTCCCCCTAAGTCCCACGTTGCAGTGATCCTGTTGCCAGCAGGACTCACTGTAAAGAAAAAAAACCTAAACTAAACTTTCTCTAAGCAGCTCTTTAGGAGAGCCACCTAGATTGCACCCTTCTCGTTCGGGCACAAAATCTAACTGGAGTCTGGAGGAGGGTCATAGGGGGAGGAGCCAGTGCACACCACCTGACCTAGTAAAGCTTTACTTTTTTGTGCCCTGTCTCCTGCGGAGCCGCTATTCCCCATGGTCCTTTCAGGAACCCCAGCATCCACTTAGGACGATAGAGAAAACTATAGTATAAGAGTGACACATTACCTCAGGTGTGACGCTATATAATAACACTATAGTATAAGAGTGACACACTACTTCAGGTGTAAAGCTATATAATAACACTATAGTATAAGAGTGACACACTACTTCAGGTGTAAAGCTATATAATAACACTATAATATAAGAGTGACACATTACCTCAGGTGTGACGCTATATAATAACACTATAGTATAAGAGTGACACATTACCTCAGGTGTGACGCTAAAAAATAACACTACAGTATAAGAGTGATACATTACCTCAGGTGTGACGCTATATAATATCACTATAGTATAAGAGTGACACACTACTTCAGGTGTAAAGCTATATAATAACACTATAGTATAAGAGTGATACATTACCTCAGGTGTGACGCTATATAATAACACTACAGTATAAGAGTGATACATTACCTCAGGTGTGACGCTATATAATTACACTATAGTATAAGAGTGATACATTACCTCAGGTGTGACGCTATATAATAACACTATAGTATAAGAGTGACATATTACCTCAGGTGTGACGCTATATAATAACACTATAGTATAAGAGTGACATATTACCTCAGTGTGACGCTATATAATAACACTATAGTATAAGAGTGATACATTACCTCAGGTGTGACGCTATATAATAACACTATAGTATAAGAGTGACATATTACCTTAGGTGTGACGCTATATAATAACACTATAGTATAAGAGTTAGTGTTCACTCTAGGATTTTTTTAGGGCAGGGTGCTGATCACGGGTAGGGCACATTTTTCATTCGGGAGGGCACATTTTTCGTTCGGGAGGGCACATTTTTCAGTTAGAAGGGCAAAATTAGGTACATACTATAATGCTTGGTCCTCCCATTCCCACATGATAAAGAATGGGCAGTGCGCGCCGAAGGCGCGCAGCAAAAATTTAGGGGCGTTGTTTTTCGTGGGTAAGGGGCATGGCCACATAATAGTGGCAATTCACATTACACCACACAGTAGTGCAGCTAATACACACTGCACCAGGTAGAACCTCCTATACACACTGCGACAGGTAGAGCACGTTATACATATTGCGCCAGGCAGAGCACATTCTACACTTTGCGCCAGGCAGAGCACGTTATACACATTGCACCAGGTAGAGAGCACTGAGACACACTGCACCAAGTAGAGAGCACCGAGAAACATTGCACCAGGTAGAGAGCACCGAGAAACATTGCACCAGGTAGAGAGCACCGAGAAACATTGCACCAGGTAGAGAGCACCGAGAAACATTGCACCAGGTAGAGAGCACGTTATACACATTGCACCAGGTAGAGAGCACTGAGACACATTGCACCAGGTAGAGAGCACTGAGAAACATTGCACCAGGTAGAGAGCACGTTATACACATTGCACCAGGTAGAGAGCACTAAGACACACTGCACCAGGTAGAGAGCACTGAGACACATTGCACCAGGTAGAGAGCACTGAGACACATTGCACCAGATAGAGAGCACTGAGACACATTGCACCAGGTAGAGAGCACTGAGACACATTGCACCAGGTAGAGAGCACTGAGAAACATTGCACCAGGTAGAGAGCACTGAGACACATTGCACCAGGTAGAGAGCACTGAGAAACATTGCACCAGGTAGAAAGCACTGAGAAACACTGCACCAGGTAGAGAGCACTGAGGCACATTGCACCAGGTAGAGAGCACTGAGAAACATTGCACCAGGTAGAGAGCACTGAGAAACACTGCACCAGGTAGAGAGCACTGAGAAACACTGCACCAGGTAGAGAGCACTGAGAAACACTGCACCAGGTAGAGAGCACTGAGACACATTGCACCAGGTAGAGAGCACTGAGACACATTGCACCAGGTAGAGAGCACTGAGAAACATTGCACCAGGTAGAAAGCACTGAGAAACACTGCACCAGGTAGAGAGCACTGAGACACATTGCACCAGGTAGAGAGCACTGAGAAACATTGCACCAGGTAGAAAGCACTGAGAAACACTGCACCAGGTAGAGAGCACTGAGACACATTGCACCAGGTAGAGAGCACTGAGAAACATTGCACCAGGTAGAGAGCACTGAGAAACACTGCACCAGGTAGAGAGCACTGAGAAACATTGCACCAGGTAGAGAGCACTGAGAAACATTGCACCAGGTAGAGAGCACTGAAAAACATTGCACCAGGTAGAGAGCACAAGACACACTGCACCAGGTAGGGCACATTTTTGATCTCCGCTTTTTTTGTGCCAATCTTACATACTGGGGGCTGATGCTGCGGGTCACCCCTCACACACCGCGGAGCTGGTTGAAAATGGCCACAACACTGATCCATGTACACAGAGGAGGGAGGGCTGGGTTTGTCTCGGCGGGAGAGGCAAACCCAGCCCTCCTGTCTCATCAGATCATGAGCAGACCTATAGTCTGCTCACAGAGGAGGGGAGCTGCGACGGCTGACAGCTAAGGACGGGCGGGACGCGGAGGTCTCTGTCTCTCATGCAGGGAGACACAGTGATCTCGCTGAGCCAAAAAAAAAGTGGGTCCCAGGGACCCCTCAGTTTTAAAAATTTGGGTCCTACTTCAGTTTCTGGGTCCCACAGCAACGTATGCTTTTGAGATCCCCTTATGCCTCCCCACATAGCATTAGACCACCCCACATGGTAGATAGCAGTTATGGCAGTATTGGGGGGCAAATAGAGGGTTAGGTGCAGGTAGTGCTGTAGGCAGTGTTAGGGGTAGGGAGGCATCAGTACCCAGGATTCGGTGCTTCCTGCTCCCCGTCAACTTTTAAGATCAGCTTCTCTGTGTCCTTGTTGAAGCCCTACCGCTATAACACGAGGTGTGTGCGTATGCTGGGCACTGCTTTGGTTTCGGGATTGTTTGTGTGTATGCTGAGCACTGTGTGGGTGTGGCAGTTGTGTCTATGCTGAGCACTGTGTGTGGATATGGGAGTTTATGTATGCTGGTCACTGTGTATAGGGGGATGTATCCTGGGCACTGTGGGTATGGAGTACCCATATGCTAGGCGCTTTGGGAAGGGGGGGGGGGGGGGGGGATGAGCAATGTGTGGGTATGGGTTGTGCGTATGATGGCCACTGTGCGGGTGTGTGGGTATAGAGGGTGCTATGAGCATTGTAAGTGTGTATAATGAGTACTGTGTGGGTATAGAGCATTATGAGAGCTGTGGGGGGTGTATAATGGGCACTGTGTGGTATAGGGGTGTGCATATGATGGGCGCTGTGTGGTATAGGGGTGTGCATATGATGGGCGCTGTGTGGTTTGGGTGTGCGTATGATGGTCACTATGGGGGTGTGCATACTGGACATTGTGTGGGTTTAGAGGGTTTTATGAGCTCTGGCGGGTGTATAATGAGCACTGTGTGGGCATGGAGTGTGTGTATGATGGGCACTGTGGGGGTGTGAATACTGAGCACTGTGTGGGTATGGGTGTGTTTATAATGGGCACTGTGTGGGTATGTGGGGTATAATGGGTGCAGTAGTGGTGGTAGCAGCAGGGGACAGGATAGGTGCAGTAGTGGTGGTATCAGGGGGCATGATGGGTGCAGTAGTGGTAGGGGGTAGGATAGGTGCAGTAGTGGTAGCAGGGGGTAAGATAGGTTGCGCAGTGGTAGGAGGCAGGATGGGTGCAGTAGTGGTAGCAGGGGGTAAGATAGGTGCAGCAGTGGTAGGAGGCAGGATGGGTGCAGTAGTGGTGGTAGCAGGGGGTAGGATAGGTGCAGTAGTGGTAGCAGGGGGTAAGATAGGTGCAGCAGTGGTAGGAGGCAGGATGGGTGCAGTAGTGGTGGTAGCAGGGGGTAAGATAGGTGCAGCAGTGGTAGGAGGCAGGATGGGTGCAGTAGTGGTGGTAGCAGGGGGTAAGATAGGTGCAGCAGTGGTAGGAGGCAGGATGGGTGCAGTAGTGGTGGTAGCAGGGAGTAGGATAGGTGCAGTAGTGGTAGCAGGGGGTAAGATAGGTGCAGCAGTGGTAGGGGGTAGGATAGGTGCAGTAGTGGTAGCAGGGGGTAAGATAGGTGCAGCAGTGGTAGGAGGCAGGATGGTTGCAGTAGTGGTGGTAGCAGGGGGCAGGATGGGTGCAGTAGTGGTAGCAGAGGGCAGGATGTGTGCACTAGTAGTTGGGACGCTGGGGGAATAAGATGCAGCGTAACAGGAAGCGCCCTCACAGGTATAATGTGCAGGTATTGGCCATGTTATTTAATAAATATAGGAAAGGCCCGCCTGCACGTTTGTGAAACGAAAGATTTATCACCATTCCCCCAGGTCGCAGCGCTCTGACCTCTTGGTACTTTGCAGTCGTGGTGCCCGACCGCACTGACATGTCCCGCTCGGCCCCAGCTCATGTTCTCTGCAGCAGACCCACCGGGCTGCCCCTGGTGAAAGCGCTCCTCTCCTCCTCGGCTCCCTCCTGCATCTTCCATTCTCCTGTCATCGTGATGTCCGCGCCCGGTTGCCACCAGCACATTCAATGGGTTGGAGATCAGCGCAGGGAGGAGGGACCGACGTCTCAGGTGGCGCTTGGATTGGGAGACGCTGCCGGCAGCGATTGGATGTTGAGAAGCTGCCGGCGGCTATTGGCTGGTGAGGCAGGGCTTGGGGATTTCTATTGGCTGTGAGGCGGCTGTGAGGCGGCTGTCAGCAAAAAACAGCGCGTCCTGCGGGACCCGCTCACTTTTAAAATCCGAGTCCCTCTTTGCGATCACTGCAGTGTGGTTAATGTGTCCGGCGGGCAGCAAAGTGCGGGGCGGGAGGGCGCACACAAACGGGCAGGGCGGCATTCAGGTGTCTAAAAAAGGGGCAGGGCGCAGCGCCCTGTGAAAGACACCTAGAGTGAACACTAAGAGTGATACATTACCTCAAGTGTGACGCTATATAATAACACTATAGTATAAGAGTGATACATTACCTCAAGTGTGACGCTATATAATAACACTATAGTATAAGAGTGACACATTACCTCAGGTGTGACGCTATATAATAACACTACAGTATAAGAGTGATACATTACCTCAGGTGTGACGCTATATAATAACACTATAGTATAAGAGTGACATATTACCTCAGGTGTGACGCTATATAATAACACTATAGTATAATAGTGATACATTACCTCAGGTGTGACGCTATATAATAACACTATAGTATAAGAGTGACACACTACTTCAGGTGTAAAGCTATATAACAACAATTAAGTATAAGAGTGACACATTAACTCAGTTGTGACGCTATATAATAACACTATAGTATAAGAGTGATACATTACCTCAGGTGTGACGCTATATAATAAAACTATAGTATAAGAGTGACACATTACCTCAGGTGTGACGCTATATAATAACACTATAGTATAAGAGTGACACACTACTTCAGGTGTAAAGCTATATAATAACACTATAATATAAGAGTGACACATTACCTCAGGTGTGACGCTATATAATAACACTATAGTATAAGAGTGATACATTACCTCAGGTGTGACGCTATATAATAACACTATAGTATAAGAGTGACATATTACCTCAGTGTGACGCTATATAATAACACTATAGTATAAGAGTGACATATTACCTTAGGTGTGACGCTATATAATAACACTATAGTATAAGAGTGATACATTACCTCAAGTGTGACGCTATATAATAACACTATAGTATAAGAGTGATACATTACCTCAGGTGTGACGCTATATAATATCACTACAGTATAAGAGTGACACATTAACTCAGTTGTGACGCTATATAATAACACTATAGTATAAGAGTGATACATTACCTCAGGTGTGACGCTATATAATAAAACTATAGTATAAGAGTGACACATTACCTCAGGTGTGACGCTATATAATAACACTATAGTATAAGAGTGACACACTACTTCAGGTGTAAAGCTATATAATAACACTATAGTATAAGAGTGACACACTACTTCAGGTGTAAAGCTATATAATAACACTATAATATAAGAGTGACACATTACCTCAGGTGTGACGCTATATAATAACACTATAGTATAAGAGTGATACATTACCTCAGGTGTGACGCTATATAATAACACTATAGTATAAGAGTGACATATTACCTCAGTGTGACGCTATATAATAACACTATAGTATAAGAGTGACATATTACCTTAGGTGTGACGCTATATAATAACACTATAGTATAAGAGTGACATATTACCTCAGTGTGACGCTATATAATAACACTATAGTATAAGAGTGATACATTACCTCAGGTGTGACGCTATATAATAACACTATAGTATAAGAGTGACACACTACTTCAGGTGTAAAGCTATATAACAACACTATAGTATAAGAGTGACACATTACCTCAGGTGTGACGCTATATAATAACACTATAGTATAATAGTGATACATTACCTCAGGTGTGACGCTATATAATAACACTATAGTATAAGAGTGACACACTACTTCAGGTGTAAAGCTATATAACAACACTTAAGTATAAGAGTGACACATTAACTTAGTTGTGACGCTATATAATAACACTATAGTATAAGAGTGATACATTACCTCAGGTGTGACGCTATATAATAACACTACAGTATAAGAGTGACACATTACCTCAGGTGTGACGCTATATAATAACACTATAGTATAAGAGTGATACATTACCTCAAGTGTGACGCTATATAATAACACTATAGTATAAGAGTGACATATTACCTCAGGTGTGACGCTATATAATAACACTATAGTATAAGAGTGACACATTACCTCAGGTGTGACGCTATATAATAACACTACAGTATAAGAGTGATACATTACCTCAGGTGTGACGCTATATGATATCACTACAGTATAAGAGTGACACATTACCTCAGGTGTGACGCTATATAATAACACTATAGTATAAGAGTGATACATTACCTCAGGTGTGACGCTATATAATAACACTAAAGTATAAGAGTGACACATTACCTCAGGTGTGACGCTATATAATAACACTACAGTATAAGAGTGATACATTACCTCAGGTGTGACGCTATATAATAACACTACAGTATAAGAGTGACACATTACCTCAGGTGTGACGCTATATAATAACACTATAGTATAAGAGTGACATATTACCTCAGGTGTGACGCTATATAATATCACTACAGTATAAGAGTGACACATTACCTCAGGTGTGACGCTATATAATATCACTACAGTATAAGAGTGACACATTACCTCAGGTGTGACGCTATATAATAACACTATAGTATAAGAGTGATACATTACCTCAGGTGTGACGCTATATAATAACACTATAGTATAAGAGTGACACACTACTTCAGGTGTAAAGCTATATAATAACACTATAGTATAAGAGTGACACACTACTTCAGGTGTAAAGCTATATAATAACACTATAGTATAAGAGTGACACATTAACTCAAGTGTGACGCTATATAATAACACTATAGTATAAGAGTGACATATTACCTCAGGTGTGACGCTATATAATAACACTTAAGTATAAGAGTGACACATTAACTTAGTTGTGACGCTATATAATAACACTATAGTATAAGAGTGATACATTACCTCAGGTGTGACGCTATATAATAAAACTATAGTATAAGAGTGACACATTACCTCAGGTGTGACGCTATATAATAACACTATAGTATAAGAGTGACACATTACCTCAGGTGTGACGCTATATAATAACACTACAGTATAAGAGTGATACATTACCTCAGGTGTGACGCTATATAATAACACTATAGTATAAGAGTGACATATTACCTCAGTGTGACGCTATATAATAACACTATAGTATAAGAGTGACATATTACCTTAGGTGTGACGCTATATAATAACACTATAGTATAAGAGTGATACATTACCTCAAGTGTGACGCTATATAATAACACTATAGTATAAGAGTGACATATTACCTCAGGTGTGACGCTATATAATAACACTATAGTATAAGAGTGACACATTACCTCAGGTGTGACGCTATATAATAACACTACAGTATAAGAGTGATACATTACCTCAGGTGTGACGCTATATAATAACACTACAGTATAAGAGTGACACATTACCTCAGGTGTGACGCTATATAATAACACTATAGTATAAGAGTGATACATTACCTCAGGTGTGACGCTATATAATAACACTAAAGTATAAGAGTGACACACTACTTCAGGTGTAAAGCTATATAATAACACTATAGTATAAGAGTGATACATTACCTCAGGTGTGACGCTATATAATAACACTACAGTATAAGAGTGACACATTACCTCAGGTGTGACGCTATATAATAACACTATAGTATAAGAGTGATACATTACCTCAGGTGTGACGCTATATAATAACACTACAGTATAAGAGTGATACATTACCTCAGGTGTGACGCTATATAATAACACTATAGTATAAGAGTGACACACTACTTCAGGTGTAAAGCTATATAACAACACTATAGTATAAACGTGACATATTACCTTAGGTGTGACCCTATATAATAACACTATAGTATAAGAGTGATACATTACCTCAAGTGTGACGCTATATAATAACACTATAGTATAAGAGTGACACATTACCTCAGGTGTGACGCTATATAATAATACTACAGTATAAGAGTGATACATTACCTCAGGTGTGACGTTATATAATAACACTATAGTATAAGAGTGATACATTAACTCAGGTGTGACGCTATATAATAACACTATAGTATAAGAGTGACATATTACCTCAGGTGTGACGCTATATAATAACACTATAGTATAAGAGTGACATTACCTCAGGTGTGACGCTATATAATAACACTATAGTATAAGAGTGACATATTACCTCAGTGTGACGCTATATAATAACACTATAGTATAAGAGTGATACATTACCTCAGGTGTGACGCTATATAATAACACTATAGTATAAGAGTGATACATTACCTCAGGTGTGACGCTATATAATAACACTATAGTATAAGAGTGATACATTAACTCAGGTGTGACGCTATATAATAACACTATAGTATAAGAGTGACATATTACCTCAGGTGTGACGCTATATAATAACAGTATAGTATAAGAGTGACATATTACCTCAGTGTGACGCTATATAATAACACTATAGTATAAGAGTGATACATTACCTCAGGTGTGACGCTATATAATAACACTATAGTATAAGAGTGACACTATATAATAACACTATAGTATAAGAGTGACATATTACCTCAGGTGTGACGCTATATAATAAGACTATAGTATAAGAGTGACATAATACCTCAGGTGTGACGCTATATAATAACACTATAGTATAAGAGTGACATATTACCTCAGGTGTGACGCTATATAATAACACTATAGTATAAGAGTGATACATTACCTCAGGTGTGACGCTATATAATAACACTATAGTATAAGAGTGATACATTACCTCAGGTGTGACGCTATATAATAACACTATAGTATAAGAGTGATACATTAACTCAGGTGTGACGCTATATAATAACACTATAGTATAAGAGTGACATATTACCTCAGGTGTGACGCTATATAATAACACTATAGTATAAGAGTGACATATTACCTCAGTGTGACGCTATATAATAACACTATAGTATAAGAGTGATACATTACCTCAGGTGTGACGCTATATAATAACACTACAGTATAAGAGTGATACATTACCTCAGGTGTGACGCTATATAATAACACTACAGTATAAGAGTGACACATTACCTCAGGTGTGACGCTATATAATAACACTATAGTATAAGAGTGATACATTACCTCAGGTGTGACGCTATATAATAAAACTATAGTATAAGAGTGACACATTACCTCAGGTGTGACGCTATATAATAATACTACAGTATAAGAGTGATACATTACCTCAGGTGTGACGCTATATAATAACACTACAGTATAAGAGTGACACATTACCTCAGGTGTGACGCTATATAATAACACTATAGTATAAGAGTGATACATTACCTCAAGTGTGACGCTATATAATAACACTATAGTATAAGAGTGACATATTACCTCAGGTGTGACGCTATATAATAACACTATAGTATAAGAGTGACACATTACCTCAGGTGTGACGCTATATAATAACACTACAGTATAAGAGTGATACATTACCTCAGGTGTGACGCTATATAATATCACTACAGTATAAGAGTGACACATTACCTCAGGTGTGACGCTATATAATAACACTACAGTATAAGAGTGATACATTACCTCAGGTGTGACGCTATATAATAACACTACAGTATAAGAGTGACACATTACCTCAGGTGTGACGCTATATAATAACACTATAGTATAAGAGTGATACATTACCTCAGGTGTGACGCTATATAATAAAACTATAGTATAAGAGTGACACATTACCTCAGGTGTGACGCTATATAATAATACTACAGTATAAGAGTGATACATTACCTCAGGTGTGACGCTATATAATAACACTACAGTATAAGAGTGACACATTACCTCAGGTGTGACGCTATATAATAACACTATAGTATAAGAGTGATACATTACCTCAAGTGTGACGCTATATAATAACACTATAGTATAAGAGTGACATATTACCTCAGGTGTGACGCTATATAATAACACTATAGTATAAGAGTGACACATTACCTCAGGTGTGACGCTATATAATAACACTACAGTATAAGAGTGACACATTACCTCAGGTGTGACGCTATATAATATCACTACAGTATAAGAGTGACACATTACCTCAGGTGTGACGCTATATAATAACACTATAGTATAAGAGTGATACATTACCTCAGGTGTGACGCTATATAATAACACTAAAGTATAAGAGTGACACACTACTTCAGGTGTAAAGCTATATAATAACACTATAGTATAAGAGTGACACATTACCTCAGGTGTGACGCTATATAATAACACTATAGTATAAGAGTGACATATTACCTCAGGTGTGACACTATATAATAACACTATAGTATAAGAGTGATACATTACCTCAGGTGTGACGCTATATAATAACACTATAGTATAAGAGTGACATATTACCTCAGGTGTGACGCTATATAATAACACTATAGTATAAGAGTGATACATTACCTCAGGTGTGACGCTATATAATAAAATAAGATTTTACTTACCGATAAATCTATTTCTCGTAGTCCGTAGTGGATGCTGGGACTCCGTAAGGACCATGGGGAATAGCGGCTCCGCAGGAGACAGGGCACAAAATAAAAGCTTGAATATCAGGTGGTGTGCACTGGCTCCTCCCCCTATGACCCTCCTCCAAGCCAGTTAGGATACTGTGCCCGGACGAGCGTACATAATAAGGAAGGATATTGAATCCCGGGTAAGACTCATACCAGCCACACCAATCACACCGTACAACTCGTGATCTGAACCCAGTTAACAGTATGATAAATGCAAAGGAGCCTCTGAAAAGATGGCTCAACAATAATAACCCGAATTTTTTTGTAACAATAACTATATACAAGTATTGCAGACAATCCGCACTAGGGATGGGCGCCCAGTATCCACTACGGACTACGAGAAATAGATTTATCGGTAAGTAAAATCTTATTTTCTCTAACGTCCTAAGTGGATGCTGGGACTCCGTAAGGACCATGGGGATTATACCAAGGCTCCCAAACGGGCGGGAGAGTGCGGATGACTCTGCAGCACCGAGTGAGAGAACTCCAGGTCCTCCTCAGCCAGGGTATCAAATTTGTAGAATTTAGCAAACGTGTTTGCCCCTGACCAAGTAGCTGCTCGGCAAAGTTGTAAAGCCGAGACCCCTCGGGCAGCCGCCCAAGATGAGCCCACTTTCCTTGTGGAATGGGCTTTTACTGACTTTGGCTGTGGCAATCCTGCCACAGAATGTGCAAGCTGAATTGTACTACAAATCCAACGAGCAATCGTCCGCTTTGAAGCAGGAGCACCCAGCTTGTTGGGTGCATACAGGATAAACAACGAGTCAGATTTCCTGACTCCAGCCGTCCTGGAAACATATATTTTCAAGGCCCTGACAACGTCCAGCAACTTAGAGTCCTCTAAGTCCCTAGTAGCCGCAGGTACCACAATAGGTTGGTTCATGTGAAATGCAGAAACCACCTTATGTAGAAATTGAGGACGAGTCCTCAATTCCGCCCTGTCAGAATGAAAAATTAGGTAAGGGCTTTTACATGATAAAGCCGCCAATTCTGACACACGCCTGGCTGAAGCCAAGGCCAACAGCATCGACACCTTCCACGTGAGATATTTTAAATCTACCGTAGCCAATGGTTCAAACCAGTGCGATTTTAGAAATCTCAACACAACATTGAGATCCCAAGGTGCCACTGGAGGCACAAAAGGAGGCTGTATGTGCAGCACCCCTTTCACAAAAGTCTGAACTTCAGGTACTGAAGCCAATTCTTTCTGGAAGAATATCGACAAGGCCGAAATTTGAACCTTAATGGACCCTAATTTTAGGCCCATAGACAGTCCTGTTTGCAGGAAATGCAAGAAACGACCCAGTTGAAATTCCTCTGTAGGGGCCTTCTTGGCCTCACACCACGCAACATATTTACGCCAAATGCGGTGATAATGTTTTGCGGTTACTTCCTTTCTGGCTTTTACCAGAGTAGGGATGACTTCTTCTGGAATGCCCTTGTCCTTTAGGATCCGGCGTTCAACCGCCATGCCGTCAAACGCAGCCGCGGTAAGTCTTGGAACAGACAAGGCCCCTGCAGTAGCAGGTCCATTCTTAGAGGTAGAGGCCACGGTTCGTCCGTGAGCATCTCTTGAAGTTCCGGGTACCAAGACCTTCTTGGCCAATCCGGAACCACGAGTATAGTTCTTACTCCTCTCCTTCTTATTATTCTCAATACCTTTGGTATGAGGGGCAGAGGAGGGAACATACACACTGACTGGTACACCCACGGCGTTACCAGAGCGTCCACTGCTATTGCCTGAGGGTCCCTTGACCTGGCGCAATATCTGTCCAGTTTTTTGTTTAGACGTGACGCCATCATATCCACCTTTGGTTTTTCCCAACGGTTTACAATTTGGTGGAAGACTTCTGGGTGAAGTCCCCACTCTCCCGGGTGAAGGTCGTGTCTGCTGAGGAAGTCTGCTTCCCAGTTGTCCACTCCCGGAATGAACACTGCCGACAGTGCTATCACATGATTCTCCGCCCAGCGAAGAATCCTTGCAGTTTCTGCCATTGCCCTTCTGCTTCTCGTGCCGCCCTGTCTGTTTACGTGGGCGACTGACGTGATGTTGTCCGATTGGATCAATACCGCCTGACCCTGAAGCAGAGGTTTTGCTTGAATTAAGGCATTGTAAATGGCCCTTAGTTCCAGAATGTTTATATGAAGAGATGTTTCCATGCTTGACCACAAGCCCTGGAAATTCCTTCCCTGTGTGACTGCTCCCCAGCCTCTCAGGCTGGCATCCGTGGTTACCAGGATCCAATCCTGAATGCCAAATCTGCGGCCCTCTAGTAGATGAGCACTCTGAAGCCACCACAGGAGAGACACCCTTGTCCTTGGCGACAGGGTTATCCGTTGATGCATCTGAAGATGCGATCCGGACCATTTTCCCAGTAGATCCCACTGAAACGTTCTTGCATGGAATCTTCCGAATGGAGTCGCTTCGTAAGAAGCCACCATTTTTCCCAGGACCCTCGTGCACTGATGCACTGAGACCTGTCCTGGTTTTAGGAGGTTCCTGACTAGCTCGGATAACTCCCTGGCCTTCTCCTCCGGGAGAAACACCTTCTTCTGGACTGTGTCCAGAATCATTCCTAAGAACAGTAGACGTGTCGTTGGAATCAGCTGCGATTTTGGGATATTTAGAATCCATCCGTGCTGTCTTAGCACTACCTGAGTTAGTGCCACTCCGACTTCTAACTGTTCCTTGGATCTTGCCCTTATCAGGAGATCGTCCAAGTAAGGGATAATTAAGATGCCTTTTCTTCGTAGAAGAATCATCATTTCGGCCATTACCTTGGTAAAGACCCGAGGCGCCGTGGACAATCCAAACGGCAGCGTCTGAAACTGATAATGACAGTTTTGTACTACAAACCTGAGGTACCCTTGGTGTAACTAAACTTTTATTCTAAGCAGCTCAGGAGAGCCACCTAGTTTGCACCCTTCTCGGCCGGGCACAAAAATCTAACTGGCTTGGAGGAGGGTCATAGGGGGAGGAGCCAGTGCACACCACCTGATATTCAAGCTTTTATTTTGTGCCCTGTCTCCTGCGGAGCCGCTATTCCCCATGGTCCTTACGGAGTCCCAGCATCCACGTAGGACGTTAGAGAAAACTATAGTATAAGAGTGACACATTACCTCAGGTGTGACGCTATATAATAACACTATAGTATAAGAGTGATACATTACCTCAGGTGTGACGCTATATAATAACACTATAGTATAAGAGTGACATATTACCTCGGTGTGACGCTATATAATAAGATTTTACTTACCGATAAATCTATTTCTCGGAGTCCGTAGTGGATGCTGGGGTTCCTGAAAGGACCATGGGGAATAGCGGCTCCGCAGGAGACAGGGCACAAAAAGTAAAGCTTTTTCCGATCAGGTGGTGTGCACTGGCTCCTCCCCCTATGACCCTCCTCCAGACTCCAGTTAGGTACTGTGCCCGGACGAGCGTACACAATAAGGGAGGATTTTGAATCCCGGGTAAGACTCATACCAGCCACACCAATCACACCGTACAACTTGTGATCTAAACCCAGTTAACAGTATGATAACAGCGGAGCCTCTGAAAGATGGCTTCCTTCAACAATAACCCGAATTAGTTAACAATAACTATGTACAATTTATGCAGATAATCCGCACTTGGGATGGGCGCCCAGCATCCACTACGGACTCCGAGAAATAGATTTATCGGTAAGTAAAATCTTATTTTCTCTATCGTCCTAGTGGATGCTGGGGTTCCTGAAAGGACCATGGGGATTATACCAAAGCTCCCAAACGGGCGGGAGAATGCGGATGACTCTGCAGCACCGAATGAGAGAACTCCAGGTCCTCCTTAGCCAGAGTATCAAATTTGTAAAATTTTACAAACGTGTTCTCCCCTGACCACGTAGCTGCTCGGCAAAGTTGTAATGCCGAGACCCCTCGGGCAGCCGCCCAAGATGAGCCCACCTTCCTTGTGGAGTGGGCCTTTACAGATTTAGGCTGTGGCAGGCCTGCCACAGAATGTGCAAGTTGGATTGTGCTACAGATCCAACGAGCAATCGTCTGCTTAGACGCCGGAGCACCCATCTTGTTGGGTGCATACAATATAAACAACGAGTCAGATTTTCTGACTCCAGCTGTCCTTGCAATATATATTTTTAATGCTCTGACAACGTCCAGTAACTTGGAGTCCTCCAAGTCACTTGTAGCCGCAGGCACTACAATAGGCTGGTTCAGATGAAATGCTGACACCACCTTAGGGAGAAAATGCGGACGAGTCCGCAGTTCTGCCCTGTCCGAATGGAAAATCAGATATGGGCTTTTGTAAGATAAAGCTGCCAATTCTGACACTCTCCTGGCAGAAGCCAGGGCTAGAAGCATGGTCACTTTCCATGTGAGATATTTCAAATCCACCTTTTTTAGTGGTTCAAACCAATGAGATTTTAGGAAATCCAAAACCACATTGAGATCCCACGGTGCCACTGGAGGCACCACAGGAGGCTGTATATGCAGCACTCCCTTAACAAAGGTCTGGACTTCAGGGACTGAAGCCAATTCTTTTTGAAAGAAAATCGACAGGGCCGAAATTTGAACCTTAATAGATCCCAATTTGAGACCCATTGACAATCCTGATTGCAGGAAATGTAGGAATCGACCCAGTTGAAATTCCTCCGTCGGAGCACTCCGATCTTCGCACCACGCAACATATTTTCGCCAAATTCGGTGATAATGTTGCACGGTTACTTCCTTCCTTGCTTTAATCAAAGTAGGAATGACTTCTTCCGGCATGCCTTTTTCCTTTAGGATCCGGCGTTCAACCGCCATGCCGTCAAACGCAGCCGCGGTAAGTCTTGAAACAGACAGGGACCCTGCTGAAGCAAGTCCCTCCTTAGAGGTAGAGGCCACGGATCTTCCGTGATCATCTCTTGAAGTTCCGGGTACCAAGTCCTTCTTGGCCAATCCGGAACCACTAGTATCGTTCTTACGCCTCTTTGCCGTATAATTCTCAATACTTTTGGTATGAGAGGCAGAGGAGGAAACACATACACCGACTGGTACACCCAAGGCGTTACCAGCGCGTCCACAGCTATTGCCTGCGGATCTCTTGACCTGGCGCAATACCTGTCCAGTTTTTTGTTGAGGCGAGACGCCATCATGTCCACCATTGGTCTTTCCCAACGGGTTACCAGCATGTGGAAGACTTCTGGATGAAGTCCCCACTCTCCCGGGTGAAGATCGTGTCTGCTGAGGAAGTCTGCTTCCCAGTTGTCCACTCCCGGGATGAACACTGCTGACAGTGCTATCACATGATTCTCTGCCCAGCGAAGAATCCTTGCAGCTTCTGCCATTGCACTCCTGCTTCTTGTGCCGCCCTGTCTGTTCACATGGGCGACTGCCGTGATGTTGTCCGACTGGATCAACACCGGTTTTCCCTGAAGCAGAGGTTCTGCCTGGCTTAGAGCATTGTATATTGCTCTTAGTTCCAGAATGTTTATGTGAAGAGACGTTTCCAGGCTCGTCCATACTCCCTGGAAGTTTCTTCCTTGTGTGACTGCTCCCCAGCCTCTCAGGCTGGCGTCCGTGGTCACCAGGATCCAATCCTGTATGCCGAATCTGCGGCCCTCCAATAGATGAGCACTCTGCAACCACCACAGAAGAGACACCCTTGTCCTTGGAGACAGGGTTATCCGCAGGTGCATCTGAAGATGCGACCCTGACCATTTGTTCAACAGATCCCTTTGGAAAATTCTTGCGTGGAATCTGCCGAATGGAATTGCTTCGTAAGAAGCCACCATTTTTCCCAGGACTCTTGTGCATTGATGTACAGACACCTTTCCTGGTTTTAGGAGGTTCCTGACAAGCTCGGATAACTCCTTGGCTTTTTCCTCCGGGAGAAAAACCTTTTTCTGAACCGTGTCCAGAATCATCCCTAGGAACAGCAGACGAGTTGTCGGCATTAACTGGGATTTTGGAATATTCAGAATCCACCCGTGCTGTTTTAGCACTTCCTGAGACAGTGCTAATCCCATCTCTAGCTGTTCTCTGGACCTCGCCCTTATTAGGAGATCGTCCAAGTATGGGATAATTAATACGCCTTTTCTTCGAAGAAGAATCATCATCTCGGCCATTACCTTTGTAAAGATCCGAGGTGCCGTGGACAATCCGAACGGCAGCGTCTGAAACTGATAGTGACAGTTTTGTACAACGAACCTGAGGTACCCCTGGTGTGAGGGGTAAATTGGAACGTGGAGATACGCATCCTTGATGTCCAAGGATACCATAAAGTCCCCCTCTTCCAGGTTCGCTATCACTGCTCTGAGTGACTCCATTTTGAACTTGAACTTCTTTATGTACAGGTTCAAGGACTTCAGATTTAGAATAGGCCTTACCGAGCCATCCGGCTTCGGTACCACAAAAAGAGTGGAATAATACCCCTTCCCTTGTTGCAGAAGAGGTACCTTGACTATCACCTGCTGAGAGTACAGCTTGTGAATGGCTTCCAACACCGTCTCCCTTTCGGAGGGGGACGTTGGTAAAGCAGACTTCAGGAAACGGCGAGGTGGATCTGTCTCTAATTCCAACCTGTATCCCTGAGATATTATCTGCAGGATCCAGGGATCTACTTGCGAGTGAGCCCACTGCGCGCTGTAATTTTTGAGACGACCCCCCACGGTCCCCGAGTCCGCTTGAGAAGCCCCAGCGTCATGCTGAGGCTTTTGTAGAAGCCGGGGAGGGCTTCTGATCCTGGGAAGGAGCTGCGTGTTGCTGTCTCTTCCCTCGACCTTTGCCTCGTGGCAGATATGAATAGCCCTTTGCTCTCTTATTTTTAAAGGAACGAAAGGGCTGCGGTTGAAAAGTCGGTGCCTTTTTCTGTTGGGGAGTGACTTGAGGTAGAAAGGTGGATTTCCCGGCTGTAGCCGTGGCCACCAAATCTGATAGACCGACTCCAAATAACTCCTCCCCTTTATACGGCAAAACTTCCATATGCCGTTTTGAATCCGCATCGCCTGTCCACTGTCGCGTCCATAAAGCTCTTCTGGCCGAAATGGACATAGCACTTACCCGTGATGCCAGTGTGCATATATCCCTCTGTGCATCACGCATATAAAGAAATGCATCCTTTATTTGTTCTAACAACAGTAAAATATTGTCCCTGTCCAGGGTATCAATATTTTCAATCAGGGATTCTGACCAAACTACCCCCGCACTGCCCATCCAGGCAGTCGCTACAGCTGGTCGTAGTATAACACCTGCATGTGTGTATATACTTTTTTGGATATTTTCCATCCTCCTATCTGATGGATCTTTAAGTGCGGCCGTCTCAGGAGAGGGTAACGCCACTTGTTTAGATAAGCGTGTTAGCGCCTTGTCCACCCTAGGAGGTGTTTCCCAGCGCTCCCTAACCTCTGGCGGGAAAGGGTATAATGCCAATAATTTCTTTGAAATTATCAGCTTTTTATCAGGGGCAACCCACGCTTCATTACACACGTCATTTAGTTCTTCTGATTCAGGAAAAACTATAGGTAGTTTTTTCATACCCCACATAATACCCTGTTTAGTGGTACCTGTAGTATCAGCTAAATGTAACGCCTCCTTCATTGCCAAAATCATATAACGTGTGGCCCTACTGGAAAATACGGTTGATTCGTCACCGTCACCACTGGAGTCATCGCCTGTGTCTGGGTCTGTGTCGACCGACTGAGGCAAAGGGCGTTTCACAGCCCCTGACGGTGTTTGAGTCGCCTGGACAGGCACTAATTGATTGTCCGGCCGTCTCATGTCGTCAAACGACTGCTTTAGCGTGTTGACACTATCCCGTAGTTCCATAAATAAAGGCATCCATTCTGGTGTCGACTCCCTAGGGGGTGACATCCTCATATTTGGCAATTGCTCCGCCTCCACACCAATATCGTCCTCATACATGTCGACACACACGTACCGACACACAGCAGACACACAGGGAATGCTCCTAACGAAGACAGGACCCACTAGCCCTTTGGGGAGACAGAGGGAGAGTTTGCCAGCACACACCAAAAGCGCTATATATATATCAGGGATAGCCTTATAATAAGTGCTCCCTTATAGCTGCTTTGTTATATCAAAATATCGCCATAAATGTGCCCCCCCCTCTCTGTTTTACCCTGTTTCTGTAGTGCAGTGCAGGGGAGAGACTTGGGAGCCGTCCTGACCAGCGGAGCTGTGAGAGGAAATGGCGCCGTGTGCTGAGGAGATAGGCCCCGCCCCTTTTCCGGCGGGCTCGTCTCCCGCTATTTAGAAAAATTAGGCAGGGGTTAAATATCTCCATATAGCCTCTAGGGCTATATGTGAGGTATTTTTAGCCTTTATAGGTACTCATTTGCCTCCCAGGGCGCCCCCCTCCCAGCGCCCTGCACCCTCAGTGACTGCCGTGTGAAGTGTGCTGAGAGGAAAATGGCGCACAGCTGCAGTGCTGTGCGCTACCTTTAGAAGACTGCAGGAGTCTTCAGCCGCCGATTCTGGACCTCTTCTGATTTCAGCATCTGCAAGGGGGCCGGCGGCGTGGCTCCGGTGACCATCCAGGCTGTACCTGTGATCGTCCCTCTGGAGCTTGATGTCCAGTAGCCAAGAAACCAATCCATCCTGCACGCAGGTGAGTTGACTCCTTCTCCCCTCAGTCCCTCGCTGCAGTGATCCTGTTGCCAGCAGGAATCACTGTAAAATAAAAAACCTAGCTAAACTTTCTCTAAGCAGCTCTTTAGGAGAGCCACCTAGATTGCACCCTTCTCGGCCGGGCACAAAAATCTAACTGGAGTCTGGAGGAGGGTCATAGGGGGAGGAGCCAGTGCACACCACCTGATCGGAAAAAGCTTTACTTTTTGTGCCCTGTCTCCTGCGGAGCCGCTATTCCCCATGGTCCTTTCAGGAACCCCAGCATCCACTAGGACGATAGAGAAAATAACACTATAGTATAAGAGTGACATATTACCTCAGGTGTGACGCTATATAATAACACTATAGTATAAGAGTGACATATTACCTCGGTGTGACGCTATATAATAACACTATAGTATAAGAGTGACATATTACCTTAGGTGTGACGCTATATAATAACACTATAGTATAAGAGTGATACATTACCTCAAGTGTGACGCTATATAATAACACTATAGTATAAGAGTGACATATTACCTCAGATGTGACGCTATATAATAACACTATAGTATAAGAGTGACACATTACCTCAGGTGTGACGCTAAAAAATAACACTACAGTATAAGAGTGATACATTACCTCAGGTGTGACGCTATATAATATCACTATAGTATAAGAGTGACACACTACTTCAGGTGTAAAGCTATATAATAACACTATAGTATAAGAGTGACACATTACCTCAGGTGTGACGCTATATAATAACACTATAGTATAAGAGTGATACATTACCTCAGGTGTGACGCTATATAATAACACTATAGTATAAGAGTGACACATTACCTCAGGTGTGACGCTATATAATAACACTATAGTATAAGAGTGATACATTACCTCAGGTGTGACGCTATATAATAACACTATAGTATAAGAGTGACATATTACCTCAGGTGTGACGCTATATAATAACACTATAGTATAAGAGGGACATATTACCTCAGGTGTGACGCTATATAATAACACTATAGTATAAGAGTGACATATTACCTCAGTGTGACGCTATATAATAACACTATAGTATAAGAGTGACATATTACCTCAGGTGTGACGCTATATAATAACACTATAGTATAAGAGTGACACATTACCTCAGGTGTGACGCTATATAATAACACTATAGTATAAGAGTGATATATTACCTCAGGTGTGACGCTATATAATAACACTATAGTATAAGAGTGACATATCACCTCAGGTGTGACGCTATATAATAACACTATAGTATAAGAGTGATATATCACCTCAGGTGTGACGCTATATAATAACACTATAGTATAAGAGTGACATATCACCTCAGGTGTGACGCTATATAATAACACTATAGTATAAGAGTGACACATTACCTCAGGTGTGACGCTATATAATAACACTATAGTAGAAGAGTGACATATTACCTCAGGTGTGACGCTATATAATAACACTATAGTATAAGAGTGATATATTACCTCAGGTGTGACGCTATATAATAACACTATAGTATAAGAGTGACATATCACCTCAGGTGTGACGCTATATAATAACACTATAGTATAAGAGTGACATATTACCTCAGGTGTGACGCTATATAATAACACTATAGTATAAGAGTGACATTACCTCAGGTGTGACGCTATATAATAACACTATAGTATAAGAGTGATATATTACCTCAGGTGTGACGCTATATAATAACACTATAGTATAAGAGTGACATAATACCTCAGGTGTGACGCTATATAATAACACTATAGTATAAGTGACATATTACCTCAGGTGTGACGCTATATAATAACACTATAGTATAAGAGTGACATAATACCTCAGGTGTGACGCTATATAATAATACTACAGTATAAGAGTGATACATTACCTCAGGTGTGACGCTATATAATAACACTATAGTATAAGAGTGACACATTACCTCAGGTGTGACGCTATATAATAACACTATAGTATAAGAGGGACATATTACCTCAGGTGTGACGCTATATAATAACACTATAGTATAAGAGTGACATATTACCTCAGTGTGACGCTATATAATAACACTATAGTATAAGAGTGACATATTACCTCAGGTGTGACGCTATATAATAACACTATAGTATAAGAGTGACATATTACCTCAGGTGTGACGCTATATAATAACACTATAGTATAAGAGTGACATATCACCTCAGGTGTGACGCTATATAATAACACTATAGTATAAGAGTGACATATTACCTCAGGTGTGACGCTATATAATAACACTATAGTATAAGAGTGACATATTACCTCAGTGTGACGCTATATAATAACACTATAGTATAAGAGTGACATATCACCTCAGGTGTGACGCTATATAATAACACTATAGTATAAGAGGGACATATTACCTCAGGTGTGCCGCTATATAATAACACTATAGTATAAGAGTGACATATTACCTCAGTGTGACGCTATATAATAACACTATAGTATAAGAGTGACATATTACCTCAGGTGTGACGCTATATAATAACACTATAGTATAAGAGTGACATATTACCTCAGGTGTGACGCTATATAATAACACTATAGTATAAGAGTGATATATTACCTCAGGTGTGACGCTATATAATAACACTATAGTATAAGAGTGACATATCACCTCAGGTGTGACGCTATATAATAACACTATAGTATAAGAGGGACATATTACCTCAGGTGTGCCGCTATATAATAACACTATAGTATAAGAGGGACATATTACCTCAGTGTGACGCTATATAATAACACTATAGTATAAGAGTGACATATTACCTCAGGTGTGACGCTATATAATAACACTATAGTATAAGAGTGACATATTACCTCAGGTGTGACGCTATATAATAACACTATAGTATAAGAGTGATATATTACCTCAGGTGTGACGCTATATAATAACACTATAGTATAAGAGTGACATATCACCTCAGGTGTGACGCTATATAATAACACTATAGTATAAGAGTGACACATTACCTCAGGTGTGACGCTATATAATAACACTATAGTAGAAGAGTGACATATTACCTCAGGTGTGACGCTATATAATAACACTATAGTATAAGAGTGACATATTACCTCAGGTGTGACGCTATATAATAACACTATAGTATAAGAGTGATATATCACCTCAGGTGTGACGCTATATAATAACACTATAGTATAAGAGTGACATATCACCTCAGGTGTGACGCTATATAATAACACTATAGTATAAGAGTGACATATTACCTCAGGTGTGACGCTATATAATAACACTATAGTATAAGAGTGACATATTACCTCAGTGTGACGCTATATAATAACACTATAGTATAAGAGTGACATATCACCTCAGGTGTGACGCTATATAATAACACTATAGTATAAGAGGGACATATTACCTCAGGTGTGCCGCTATATAATAACACTATAGTATAAGAGTGACATATTACCTCAGTGTGACGCTATATAATAACACTATAGTATAAGAGTGACATATTACCTCAGGTGTGACGCTATATAATAACACTATAGTATAAGAGTGACACATTACCTCAGGTGTGACGCTATATAATAACACTATAGTATAAGAGTGATACATTACCTCAGGTGTGACGCTATATAATAACACTATAGTATAAGAGTGACACATTACCTCAGGTGTGACGCTATATAATAACACTATAGTATAAGAGTGATACATTACCTCAGGTGTGACGCTATATAATAACACTATAGTATAAGAGTAACACATTAACTCAGGTGTGACGCTATATAATAACACTATAGTATAAGAGTGATACATTACCTCAGGTGTGACGCTATATAATAACACTATAGTATAAGAGTGACATATTACCTCAGGTGTGACGCTATATAATAACACTATAGTATAAGAGTGACACATTACCTCAGGTGTGACGCTATATAATAACACTATAGTATAAGAGGGACATATTACCTCAGGTGTGACGCTATATAATAACACTATAGTATAAGAGTGACATATTACCTCAGTGTGACGCTATATAATAACACTATAGTATAAGAGTGACATATTACCTCAGGTGTGACGCTATATAATAACACTATAGTATAAGAGTGACATATTACCTCAGGTGTGACGCTATATAATAACACTATAGTATAAGAGTGACACATTACCTCAGGTGTGACGCTATATAATAACACTATAGTATAAGAGTGATATATTACCTCAGGTGTGACGCTATATAATAACACTATAGTATAAGAGTGATATATTACCTCAGGTGTGACGCTATATAATAACACTATAGTATAAGAGTGACATATCACCTCAGGTGTGACGCTATATAATAACACTATAGTATAAGAGTGACACATTACCTCAGGTGTGACGCTATATAATAACACTATAGTAGAAGAGTGACATATTACCTCAGGTGTGACGCTATATAATAACACTATAGTATAAGAGTGATATATTACCTCAGGTGTGACGCTATATAATAACACTATAGTATAAGAGTGACATATCACCTCAGGTGTGACGCTATATAATAACACTATAGTATAAGAGTGACATATTACCTCAGGTGTGACGCTATATAATAACACTATAGTATAAGAGGGACATATTACCTCAGGTGTGACGCTATATAATAACACTATAGTATAAGAGTGACATATTACCTCAGTGTGACGCTATATAATAACACTATAGTATAAGAGTGACATATTACCTCAGGTGTGACGCTATATAATAACACTATAGTATAAGAGTGACACATTACCTCAGGTGTGACGCTATATAATAACACAATAGTATAAGAGTGATATATTACCTCAGGTGTGAAGCTATATAATAACACTATAGTATAAGAGTGACATATCACCTCAGGTGTGACGCTATATAATAACACTATAGTATAAGAGTGATATATTACCTCAGGTGTGACGCTATATAATAACACTATAGTATAAGAGTGACACACTACTTCAGGTGTAAAGCTATATAATAACACTATAGTATAAGAGTGACATATTACCTTAGGTGTGACGCTATATAATAACACTATAGTATAAGAGTGATACATTACCTCAGGTGTGACGCTATATAATAACACTACAGTATAAGAGTGATACATTACCTCAGGTGTGACGCTATATAATAACACTACAGTATAAGAGTGACACATTACCTCAGGTGTGACGCTATATAATAACACTATAGTATAAGAGTGATACATTACCTCAGGTGTGACGCTATATAATAACACTATAGTATAAGAGTGACACACTACTTCAGGTGTAAAGCTATATAACAACACTATAGTATAAGAGTGACATATTACCTTAGGTGTGACGCTATATAATAACACTATAGTATAAGAGTGATACATTACCTCAAGTGTGACGCTATATAATAACACTATAGTATAAGAGTGACATATTACCTCAGGTGTGACGCTATATAATAACAATATAGTATAAGAGTGACACATTACCTCAGGTGTGACGCTATATAATAATACTACAGTATAAGAGTGATACATTACCTCTGGTGTGACGTTATATAATAACACTACAGTATAAGAGTGATACATTACCTCAGGTGTGACGCTATATAATAACACTATAGTATAAGAGTGATACATTAACTCAGGTGTGACGCTATATAATAACACTATAGTATAAGAGTGACATATTACCTCAGGTGTGACGCTATATAATAACACTATAGTATAAGAGTGACATTACCTCAGGTGTGACGCTATATAATAACACTATAGTATAAGAGTGACATATTACCTCAGGTGTGACGCTATATAATAACACTATAGTATAAGAGTGACATAATACCTCAGGTGTGACGCTATATAATAACACTATAGTATAAGAGTGATACATTACCTCAGGTGTTACGCTATATAATAACACTACAGTATAAGAGTGATACATTACCTCAGGTGTGACGCTATATAATAACACTATAGTATAAGAGTGATACATTAACTCAGGTGTGACGCTATATAATAACACTATAGTATAAGAGTGACATATTACCTCAGGTGTGACGCTATATAATAACACTATAGTATAAGAGTGACATATTACCTCAGGTGTGACGCTATATAATAACACTATAGTATAAGAGTGACATATTACCTCAGTGTGACGCTATATAATAACACTATAGTATAAGAGTGATACATTACCTCAGGTGTGACGCTATATAATAACACTATAGTATAAGAGTGACACTATATAATAACACTATAGTATAAGAGTGACATATTACCTCAGGTGTGACGCTATATAATAAGACTATAGTATAAGAGTGACATAATACCTCAGGTGTGACGCTATATAATAACACTATAGTATAAGAGTGACATATTACCTCAGGTGTGACGCTATATAATAACACTATAGTATAAGAGTGATACATTACCTCAGGTGTGACGCTATATAATAACACTATAGTATAAGAGTGATACATTACCTCAGGTGTGACGCTATATAATAACACTATAGTATAAGAGTGATACATTACCTCAGGTGTGACGCTATATAATAACACTATAGTATAAGAGTGATACATTAACTCAGGTGTGACGCTATATAATAACACTATAGTATAAGAGTTACATATTACCTCAGGTGTGACGCTATATAATAACACTATAGTATAAGAGTGATACATTACCTCAGGTGTGACACTATATAATAACACTATAGTATAAGAGTGATACATTACCTCAGGTGTGACGCTATATAATAACACTATAGTATAAGAGTGACATATTACCTCAGTGTGACGCTATATAATAACACTATAGTATAAGAGTGATACATTACCTCAGGTGTGACGCTATATAATAACACTATAGTATAAGAGTGACATAATACCTCAGGTGTGACGCTATATAATAACACTATAGTATAAGTGACATATTACCTCAGGTGTGACGCTATATAATAACACTATAGTATAAGAGTGACATAATACCTCAGGTGTGACGCTATATAATAATACTACAGTATAAGAGTGATACATTACCTCAGGTGTGACGCTATATAATAACACTATAGTATAAGAGTGACACATTACCTCAGGTGTGACGCTATATAATAACACTATAGTATAAGAGGGACATATTACCTCAGGTGTGACGCTATATAATAACACTATAGTATAAGAGTGACATATTACCTCAGTGTGACGCTATATAATAACACTATAGTATAAGAGTGACATATTACCTCAGGTGTGACGCTATATAATAACACTATAGTATAAGAGTGACATATTACCTCAGGTGTGACGCTATATAATAACACTATAGTATAAGAGTGACATATCACCTCAGGTGTGACGCTATATAATAACACTATAGTATAAGAGTGACATATTACCTCAGGTGTGACGCTATATAATAACACTATAGTATAAGAGTGACATATTACCTCAGTGTGACGCTATATAATAACACTATAGTATAAGAGTGACATATCACCTCAGGTGTGACGCTATATAATAACACTATAGTATAAGAGGGACATATTACCTCAGGTGTGACGCTATATAATAACACTATAGTATAAGAGTGACATATTACCTCAGTGTGACGCTATATAATAACACTATAGTATAAGAGTGACATATCACCTCAGGTGTGACGCTATATAATAACACTATAGTATAAGAGTGACATATTACCTCAGGTGTGACGCTATATAATAACACTATAGTATAAGAGTGACACATTACCTCAGGTGTGACGCTATATAATAACACTATAGTATAAGAGGGACATATTACCTCAGGTGTGACGCTATATAATAACACTATAGTATAAGAGTGACATATTACCTCAGTGTGACGCTATATAATAACACTATAGTATAAGAGTGACATATTACCTCAGGTGTGACGCTATATAATAACACTATAGTATAAGAGTGACATATTACCTCAGGTGTGACGCTATATAATAACACTATAGTATAAGAGTGACACACTACTTCAGGTGTAAAGCTATATAATAACACTATAGTATAAGAGTGACATATTACCTTAGGTGTGACGCTATATAATAACACTATAGTATAAGAGTGATACATTACCTCAAGTGTGACGCTATATAATAACACTATAGTATAAGAGTGACATATTACCTCAGGTGTGACGCTATATAATAACACTATAGTATAAGAGTGACACATTACCTCAGGTGTGACGCTATATAATAACACTACAGTATAAGAGTGATACATTACCTCAGGTGTGACGCTATATAATAACACTACAGTATAAGAGTGACACATTACCTCAGGTGTGACGCTATATAATAACACTATAGTATAAGAGTGATACATTACCTCAGGTGTGACGCTATATAATAACACTATAGTATAAGAGTGATACATTACCTCAGGTGTGACGCTATATAATAACACTATAGTATAAGAGTGACACACTACTTCAGGTGTAAAGCTATATAACAACACTATAGTATAAGAGTGACATATTACCTTAGGTGTGACGCTATATAATAACACTATAGTATAAGAGTGATACATTACCTCAAGTGTGACGCTATATAATAACACTATAGTATAAGAGTGACATAACTCCTCAGGTGTGACGCTATATAATAACAATATAGTATAAGAGTGACACATTACCTCAGGTGTGACGCTATATAATAATACTACAGTATAAGAGTGATACATTACCTCAGGTGTGACGTTATATAATAACACTACAGTATAAGAGTGATACATTACCTCAGGTGTGACGCTATATAATAACACTATAGTATAAGAGTGATACATTAACTCAGGTGTGACGCTATATAATAACACTATAGTATAAGAGTGACATATTACCTCAGGTGTGACGCTATATAATAACACTATAGTATAAGAGTGACATTACCTCAGGTGTGACGCTATATAATAACACTATAGTATAAGAGTGACATATTACCTCAGGTGTGACGCTATATAATAACACTATAGTATAAGAGTGACATAATACCTCAGGTGTGACGCTATATAATAACACTATAGTATAAGAGTGATACATTACCTCAGGTGTTACGCTATATAATAACACTACAGTATAAGAGTGATACATTACCTCAGGTGTGACGCTATATAATAACACTATAGTATAAGAGTGATACATTAACTCAGGTGTGACGCTATATAATAACACTATAGTATAAGAGTGACATATTACCTCAGGTGTGACGCTATATAATAACACTATAGTATAAGAGTGACATATTACCTCAGGTGTGACGCTATATAATAACACTATAGTATAAGAGTGACATATTACCTCAGTGTGACGCTATATAATAACACTATAGTATAAGAGTGATACATTACCTCAGGTGTGACGCTATATAATAACACTATAGTATAAGAGTGACACTATATAATAACACTATAGTATAAGAGTGACATATTACCTCAGGTGTGACGCTATATAATAAGACTATAGTATAAGAGTGACATAATACCTCAGGTGTGACGCTATATAATAACACTATAGTATAAGAGTGACATATTACCTCAGGTGTGACTCTATATAATAACACTATAGTATAAGAGTGACACACTACTTCAGGTGTGACGCTATATAATAACACTATAGTATAAGAGTGATACATTAACTCAGGTGTGACGCTATATAATAACACTATAGTATAAGAGTTACATATTACCTCAGGTGTGACGCTATATAATAACACTATAGTATAAGAGTGATACATTACCTCAGGTGTGACACTATATAATAACACTATAGTATAAGAGTGATACATTACCTCAGGTGTGACGCTATATAATAACACTATAGTATAAGAGTGACATATTACCTCAGTGTGACGCTATATAATAACACTATAGTATAAGAGTGATACATTACCTCAGGTGTGACGCTATATAATAACACTATAGTATAAGAGTGACATAATACCTCAGGTGTGACGCTATATAATAACACTATAGTATAAGTGACATATTACCTCAGGTGTGACGCTATATAATAACACTATAGTATAAGAGTGACATAATACCTCAGGTGTGACGCTATATAATAATACTACAGTATAAGAGTGATACATTACCTCAGGTGTGACGCTATATAATAACACTATAGTATAAGAGTGACACATTACCTCAGGTGTGACGCTATATAATAACACTATAGTATAAGAGGGACATATTACCTCAGGTGTGACGCTATATAATAACACTATAGTATAAGAGTGACATATTACCTCAGTGTGACGCTATATAATAACACTATAGTATAAGAGTGACATATTACCTCAGGTGTGACGCTATATAATAACACTATAGTATAAGAGTGACATATTACCTCAGGTGTGACGCTATATAATAACACTATAGTATAAGAGTGACATATCACCTCAGGTGTGACGCTATATAATAACACTATAGTATAAGAGTGACATATTACCTCAGGTGTGACGCTATATAATAACACTATAGTATAAGAGTGACATATTACCTCAGTGTGACGCTATATAATAACACTATAGTATAAGAGTGACATATCACCTCAGGTGTGACGCTATATAATAACACTATAGTATAAGAGGGACATATTACCTCAGGTGTGACGCTATATAATAACACTATAGTATAAGAGTGACATATTACCTCAGTGTGACGCTATATAATAACACTATAGTATAAGAGTGACATATCACCTCAGGTGTGACGCTATATAATAACACTATAGTATAAGAGTGACATATTACCTCAGGTGTGACGCTATATAATAACACTATAGTATAAGAGTGACACATTACCTCAGGTGTGACGCTATATAATAACACTATAGTATAAGAGGGACATATTACCTCAGGTGTGACGCTATATAATAACACTATAGTATAAGAGTGACATATTACCTCAGTGTGACGCTATATAATAACACTATAGTATAAGAGTGACATATTACCTCAGGTGTGACGCTATATAATAACACTATAGTATAAGAGTGACATATTACCTCAGGTGTGACGCTATATAATAACACTATAGTATAAGAGTGACACATTACCTCAGGTGTGACGCTATATAATAACACTATAGTATAAGAGTGATATATTACCTCAGGTGTGACGCTATATAATAACACTATAGTATAAGAGTGATATATTACCTCAGGTGTGACGCTATATAATAACACTATAGTATAAGAGTGACATATCACCTCAGGTGTGACGCTATATAATAACACTATAGTATAAGAGTGACACATTACCTCAGGTGTGACGCTATATAATAACACTATAGTATAAGAGTGATATATTACCTCAGGTGTGACGCTATATAATAACACTATAGTATAAGAGTGACATATCACCTCAGGTGTGACGCTATATAATAACACTATAGTATAAGAGTGACATATTACCTCAGGTGTGACGCTATATAATAACACTATAGTATAAGAGGGACATATTACCTCAGGTGTGACGCTATATAATAACACTATAGTATAAGAGTGACATATTACCTCAGTGTGACGCTATATAATAACACTATAGTATAAGAGTGATACATTACCTCAGGTGTGACGCTATATAATAACACTATAGTATAAGAGTGACATAATACCTCAGGTGTGACGCTATATAATAACACTATAGTATAAGTGACATATTACCTCAGGTGTGACGCTATATAATAACACTATAGTATAAGAGTGACACATTACCTCAGGTGTGACGCTATATAATAACACTATAGTATAAGAGTGACATATCACCTCAGGTGTGACGCTATATAATAACACTATAGTATAAGAGTGACATATTACCTCAGGTGTGACGCTATATAATAACACTATAGTATAAGAGTGACATATTACCTCAGTGTGACGCTATATAATAACACTATAGTATAAGAGTGACATATCACCTCAGGTGTGACGCTATATAATAACACTATAGTATAAGAGGGACATATTACCTCAGGTGTGCCGCTATATAATAACACTATAGTATAAGAGTGACATATTACCTCAGTGTGACGCTATATAATAACACTATAGTATAAGAGTGACATATTACCTCAGGTGTGACGCTATATAATAACACTATAGTATAAGAGTGACATATTACCTCAGGTGTGACGCTATATAATAACACTATAGTATAAGAGTGACATATTACCTCAGGTGTGACGCTATATAATAACACTATAGTATAAGAGTGACACATTACCTCAGGTGTGACGCTATATAATAACACTATAGTATAAGAGTGATATATTACCTCAGGTGTGACGCTATATAATAACACTATAGTATAAGAGTGATATATTACCTCAGGTGTGACGCTATATAATAACACTATAGTATAAGAGTGACATATCACCTCAGGTGTGACGCTATATAATAAGAATTTACTTACCGATAATTCTATTTCTCGGAGTCCGTAGTGGATGCTGGGGTTCCTGAAAGGACCATGGGGAATAGCGGCTCCGCAGGAGACAGGGCACAAAAGTGAAGCTTTTACAGGTCAGGTGGTGTGTACTGGCTCCTCCCCCTATGACCCTCCTCCAGACTCCAGTTAGGTACTGTGCCCGGACGAGCGTACACAATAAGGGAGGATTTTGAATCCCGGGTAAGACTCATACCAGCCACACCAATCACACCGTACAACTTGTGATCTAAACCCAGTTAACAGTATGATAACAGAGGAGCCTCTGAAAGATGGCTTCCTAAACAATAACCCGAATTAGTTAACAATAACTATGTACAAGTATTGCAGATAATCCGCACTTGGGATGGGCGCCCAGCATCCACTACGGACTCCGAGAAATAGAATTATCGGTAAGTAAATTCTTATTTTCTCTATCGTCCTAAGTGGATGCTGGGGTTCCTGAAAGGACCATGGGGATTATACCAAAGCTCCCAAACGGGCGGGAGAGTGCGGATGACTCTGCAGCACCGAATGAGAGAACTCCAGGTCCTCCTTTGCCAGGGTATCAAATTTGTAAAAATTTACAAACGTGTTCTCCCCTGACCACGTAGCTGCTCGGCAGAGTTGTAATGCCGAGACCCCTCGGGCAGCCGCCCAAGATGAGCCCACCTTCCTTGCGGAATGGGCCTTAACAGATTTAGGCTGTGGCAGGCCTGCCACAGAATGTACAAGTTGAATTTTGTTACAAATCCAACGAGCAATCGACTGCTTAGAAGCAGGTGCACCCAACTTGTTGGGTGCATACAGTATAAACAGCGAGTCAGATTTTCTGACTCCAGCCGTCCTTTAAATGTATATTTTTAAGGCTCTGACAACGTCCAACAACTTGGAGTCCTTCAAGTCGTCTGTAGCCGCAGGCACTACAATAGGCTGGTTCAGGTGAAACGCTGATACCACCTTAGGGAGAAAATGCGGACGCGTCCGCAGCTCTGCCCTATGTCGAATGGAAAATTAAATAAGGGCTTTTATAAGACAAAGCCGCCAGTTCAGATACTCTCCCGGCCGAAGCCAGGGCCAGTAACATAGTCACTTTCCATGTGAGATATTTCAAATCCACATTCTTTAGTGGTTCAAACCAATTGGATTTGAGGAAATCTAAAACTACATTTAGATCCCACGGTGCCACCTTAGGCACCACAGGAGGCTGTATATGCAGTACTCCTTTGATAAAAATCTGGACCTCAGGGACTGAGGCCAATTCTTTTTGGAAGAATATTGATAGGGCCGAAATTTGAACCTTAATAGATCCCAATTTGAGACCCATAGACAATCCTGATTGCAGGAAATGTAGGAAAACGACCCAGTTGAAATTCCTCCATCGGAGCACTCCGCTGCTCGCACCACGCAACATATTTTCGCCAAATACGGCGATAATGCTTCGCGGTGACTTCCTTCCTTGCCTTTATCAAGGTAGGAATGACTTCTTCTGGAATGCCTTTTCCTTTTAGGATCTGGCATTCAAACGCCATGCCGTCAAACGCAGCCGCGGTAAGTCTTGAAAAAGACAAGGACCCTGCTGAAGCAGGTCCCTTCTCAGAAGTAGAGGCCACGGATCGTCCGTGACCATCTCTTGAAGTTCCGGGTACCAAGTCCTTCTTGGCCAATCCGGAGCCACTAGTCTTACTCCTCTTTGCCGTATAATCCTCAATACCTTTGGTATGAGAGGCAGAGGAGGAAACACATATACCGACTGGTACACCCAATGTGTTACCAGCGCGTCCACAGCTATTGCCTGCGGATCTCTTGACCTGGCGCAATACCTGTCCAGTGTTTTGTTGAGGCGAGACGCCATCATGTCCACCATTGGTTTTACCCAACGGTTTAATAGCATGTGGAAAACTTCTGGATGAAGTCCCCACTCTCCCGGGTGAAGGTCGTGTCTGCTGAGGAAGTCTGCTTCCCAGTTGTCCACGCCCGGGATGAATACTGCTGACAGTGCTATCACGTGATTCTCCGCCCAGCGAAGGATCCTGGCAGCTTCTGCCATTGCCCTCCAGCTTCTTGTGCCGCCCTGTCTGTTTACATGGGCGACTGCCGTGATGTTGTCCGACTGGATCAACACCGGTCTTCCTTGAAGCAGAGGTTTCGCCTGGCTTAGAGCATTGTAGATTGCTCTTAGTTCCAGAATGCTTATGTGAAGAGACTTTTTCAGGCTCGACCACACTCCCTGGAAATTTCTTCCCTGTGTGACTGCTCCCCAGCCTCTCAGGCTGGCATCCGTGGTCACCAGGATCCAATCCTGCATGCCGAATCTGCGGCCCTCCAATAGATGAGCCTCCTGCAACCACCACAGAAGGGATACCCTTGTCCTCGGCGACAGGGTTATCCGCAGGTGCATCTGAAGATGCGACCCTGACCATTTGTCCAACAGATCCCTTTGCATGGAATCTGCCGAAAGGGATTGCTTCGTAAGAAGCTACCATTTTTTCCCAGGACTCTTGTGCATTGATGTACAGACACCTTTCCTGGTTTTAGGAGGTTCCTGACCAGGTCAGATAACTCCTTGGCTTTTTCTTCGGGAAGAAAAACCTTTTTCTGAACTGTGTCCAGAATCATCCCCAGGAACAGCAGATGAGTTGTCGGCATTAATTGGGATTTTGGAATATTCAGAATCCATCCGTGCTGCTTTAGCACCTCTTGAGATAGTGCTAAACCCATCTCTAGCTGTTCTCTGGACCTTGCCCTTATTAGGAGATCGTCCAAGTATGGGATAATTAATACGCCTTTTCTTCGAAGAAGAAATATTATCTCGGCCATTACCTTTGTAAAGACCCGAGGTGCCGTGGACAAACCAAACGGCAGCGTCTGAAACTGATAGTGACAGTTTTGTACAACGAACCTGAGGTACCCCTGGTGTGAGGGGTAATTGGAACGTGGAGATACGCATCCTTGATGTCCAAGGATACCATAAAGTCCCCTTCTTCCAGGTTCGCTATCACTGCTCTGAGTGACTCCATCTTGAACTTGAACTTCTTTATGTACAGGTTCAAGGACTTCAGATTTAGAATAGGCCTTACCGAGCCATCCGGCTTCGGTACCACAAAAAGAGTGGAATAATACCCCTTCCCTTGTTGTAGAAGAGGTACCTTGACTATCACCTGCTGAGAATACAGCTTGTGAATGGCTTCCAAAACCGTCTCCCTTTCTGAGGGGGACGTTGGTAAAGCAGACTTCAGGAAACGGCGAGGTGGCTCTGTCTCTAATTTCAACCTGTACCCCTGAGATATTATCTGCAGGATCCAGGGATTTACCTGCGAGTGAGCCCACTGCGCGCTGTAATTCTTGAGACGACCGCCTACCGCCCCCGAGTCCGCTTGCGAAGCCCCAGCGTCATGCTGAGGCTTTTGTAGAAGCCGGGGAGGGCTTCTGTTCCTGGGAAGGAGCTGCCTGTTGCTGTCTCTTCCCTCGTCCTCTGCCTCGTGGCAGATATGAATAGCCCTTTGCTCTCTTATTTTTAAAGGAACGAAAGGGCTGCGGTTGAAAGGTCGGTGCCTTTTTCTGTTGGGGAGTGACTTGAGGTAGAAAGGTGGATTTCCCGGCCGTAGCCGTGGCCACCAAATCCGATAGACCGACCCCAAATAACTCCTCTACGCATCGCCTGTCCACTGTCGTGTCCATAAAGCTCTTCTGGCCGAAATGGACATAGCACTTACCCGTGATGCCAGTGTGCAGATATCTCTCTGTGCATCACGCATATAAAGAAATGCATCCTTTATTTGTTCTAACGACAGTAAAATATTGTCCCTGTCCAGGGTATCAATATTTTCGATCAGGGACTCTGACCAAACTACCCCAGCACTGCACATCCAGGCAGTCGCAATAGCTGGTCGTAGTATAACACCTGCATGTGTGTATATACCTTTTTGGATATTTTCCATCCTCCTATCTGATGGATCTTTAAGTGCGGCCGTCTCAGGAGAGGGTAACGCCACTTGTTTTGATAAGCGTGTTAGCGCTTTGTCCACCCTAGGAGGTGTTTCCCAGCGCTCCCTAACCTCTGGCGGGAAAGGGTATAAAGCCAATAACTTCTTTGAAATTAGCAGTTTTTTATCGGGGCACCCCACGCTTCATCACACACGTCATTTAATTCTTCTGATTCGGTAAAAACTACTGGTAGTTTTTTCACACCCCACATAATACCCTGTTTAGTGGTACCTGTAGTATCAGCTAAATGTAACATCTCCTTTATTGCCAAATTCATATAACGTGTGGCCCTACTGGAAAATACGGTTGATTCGTCACCTTCACCACCGGAATCAGTGCCTGTGTCTGGGTCTGTGTCGACCGACTGAGGCAAGGGGCGTTTTACAGCCCCTGACGGTGTTTGAGGCGCCTGGACAGGCACTAATTGAGTGTCCGGCCGCCTCATGTCGGCAAACGACTGCTTAAGCGAGTTGACGCTATCCCGTAATTCCACAAATAAAGGCATCCATTCTGGTGTCGACCCCCTAGGAGGTGACATCCTCATATTTGGCAATTGCTCCGCCTCCACACCAATAACGTCCTCATACATGTCGACACACACGTACCGACACACAGCAGACACACAGGGAATGCTCTATACGAAGACAGGACCCACTAGCCCTTTGGGGAGACAGAGGGAGAGTCTGCCAGCACACACCAAAAAGCGCTATATATGACAGGGATAGCCTTATGATTAAGTGCTCCCTTATAGCTGCTTTTATATTAATATATATTGCCATTTATTTTGCCCCCCCTCTCTGTTATACCCTGTTTCTGTAGTGCAGTGCAGGGGAGAGACCTGGGAGCCTTCCTGACCAGCGGAGCTGTGACAGAAAATGGCGCCGTGTGCTGAGGAGATAGGCCCCGCCCCTTTTTCGGCGGGCTCGTCTCCCGCTATTTAGTACATTTAGGCAGGGGTAAATATCTCCATATAGCCTCTGGGGCTATATGTGAGGTACTTTTAGCCTTTTTAAAGGTTTTCATTTGCCTCCCAGGGCGCCCCCCCCCCCAGCGCCCTGCACCCTCAGTGACTGCCGTGTGAAGTGTGCTGAGAGGAAAATGGCGCACAGCTGCAGTGCTGTGCGCTACCTTAAGAAGACTGCAGGAGTCTTCAGCCGCCGATTCTGGACCTCTTCTTGCTTCAGCATTTGTGAGGGGGCCGGCGGCGTGGCTCCGGTGACCATCCAGGCTGTACCTGTGATCGTCCCTCTGGAGCTTCATGTCCAGTAGCCAAGAAGCCAATCCATCCTGCACGCAGGTGAGTTCACTTCTTCTCCCCTCTGTCCCTCGTTGCAGTGATCCTGTTGCCAGCAGGAATCACTGTAAAATAAAAAACCTAAGCTAAACTCTCTAAGCAGCTCTTTATGAGAGCCACCTAGAATTGCACCCTTCTCGGCCGGGCACAAAAATCTAACTGGAGTCTGGAGGAGGGTCATAGGGGGAGGAGCCAGTACACACCACCTGACCTGTAAAAGCTTCACTTTTGTGCCCTGTCTCCTGCGGAGCCGCTATTCCCCATGGTCCTTTCAGGAACCCCAGCATCCACTTAGGACGATAGAGAAAATAACACTATAGTATAAGAGTGACATATTACCTCAGGTGTGACGCTATATAATAACACTATAGTATAAGAGGGACATATTACCTCAGGTGTGACGCTATATAATAACACTATAGTATAAGAGTGACATATTACCTCAGTGTGACGCTATATAATAACACTATAGTATAAGAGTGACACATTACCTCAGGTGTGACGCTATATAATAACACTATAGTATAAGAGTGACATATTACCTCAGGTGTGACGCTATATAATAACACTATAGTATAAGAGTGATACATTACCTCAGGTGTGACGCTATATAATAACACTATAGTATAAGAGTGACATATCACCTCAGGTGTGACGCTATATAATAACACTATAGTATAAGAGTGACACATTACCTCAGGTGTGACGCTATATAATAACACTACAGTATAAGAGTGACACATTACCTCAGGTGTGACGCTATATAATAACACTATAGTATAAGAGTGATACATTACCTCAGGTGTGACGCTATATAATAACACTATAGTATAAGAGTGACATATTACCTCAGGTGTGACGCTATATAATAACACTATAGTATAAGAGTGACATATTACCTCAGGTGTGACGCTATATAATAACACTACAGTATAAGAGTGACACATTACCTCAGGTGTGACGCTATATAATAACACTATAGTATAAGAGTGACATATTACCTCAGGTGTGACGCTATATAATAACGCTATAGTATAAGAGTGACATATTACCTCAGGTGTGACGCTATAGAATAACACTATAGTATAAGAGTGACATTACCTCAGGTGTGACGCTATATAATAACACTATAGTATAAGAGTGACATATTACCTCAGGTGTGACGCTATATAATAACACTATAGTATAAGAGTGACACATTACCTCAGGTGTGACGCTATATAATAACACTATAGTATAAGAGTGATATATTACCTCAGGTGTGACGCTATATAATAACACTATAGTATAAGAGTGACATATCACCTCAGGTGTGACGCTATATAATAACACTATAGTATAAGAGTGACACATTACCTCAGGTGTGACGCTATATAATAACACTATAGTAGAAGAGTGACATATTACCTCAGGTGTGACGCTGTATAATAACACTATAGTATAAGAGTGATATATTACCTCAGGTGTGACGCTATATAATAACACTATAGTATAAGAGTGACATATTACCTCAGGTGTGACGCTATATAATAACACTATAGTATAAGAGTGACATATTACCTCAGGTGTGACGCTATATAATAACACTATAGTATAAGAGTGACATATCACCTCAGGTGTGCCGCTATATCATAACACTATAGTATAAGAGTGACATATTACCTCAGGTGTGCCGCTATATAATAACACTATAGTATAAGAGTGACATATTACCTCAGTGTGACGCTATATAATAACACTATAGTATAAGAGTGACATATTACCTCAGGTGTGACGCTATATAATAACACTATAGTATAAGAGTGACATATTACCTCAGGTGTGACGCTATATAATAACACTATAGTATAAGAGTGACATATCACCTCAGGTGTGACGCTATATAATAACACTATAGTATAAGAGTGACACATTACCTCAGGTGTGACGCTATATAATAACACTATAGTATAAGAGTGACACATTACCTCAGGTGTGACGCTATATAATAACACTATAGTATAAGAGGGACATATTACCTCAGGTGTGACGCTATATAATAACACTATAGTATAAGAGTGACATATTACCTCAGGTGTGACGCTATATAATAACACTATAGTATAAGAGTGACACATTACCTCAGGTGTGACGCTATATAATAACACTATAGTATAAGAGTGATATATTACCTCAGGTGTGACGCTATATAATAACACTATAGTATAAGAGTGATATATTACCTCAGGTGTGACGCTATATAATAACACTATAGTATAAGAGTGACATATCACCTCAGGTGTGACGCTATATAATAACACTATAGTATAAGAGTGACACATTACCTCAGGTGTGACGCTATATAATAACACTATAGTAGAAGAGTGACATATTACCTCAGGTGTGACGCTATATAATAACACTATAGTATAAGAGTGATATATTACCTCAGGTGTGACGCTATATAATAACACTATAGTATAAGAGTGACATATCACCTCAGGTGTGACGCTATATAATAACACTATAGTATAAGAGTGACATATTACCTCAGGTGTGACGCTATATAATAACACTATAGTATAAGAGGGACATATTACCTCAGGTGTGACGCTATATAATAACACTATAGTATAAGAGTGACATATTACCTCAGTGTGACGCTATATAATAACACTATAGTATAAGAGTGACACATTACCTCAGGTGTGACGCTATATAATAACACTATAGTATAAGAGTGACATATTACCTCAGGTGTGACGCTATATAATAACACTATAGTATAAGAGTGATATATTACCTCAGGTGTGACGCTATATAATAACACTATAGTATAAGAGTGACATATCACCTCAGGTGTGACGCTATATAATAACACTATAGTATAAGAGTGACATATTACCTCAGGTGTGACGCTATATAATAACACTATAGTATAAGAGGGACATATTACCTCAGGTGTGACGCTATATAATAACACTATAGTATAAGAGTGACATATTACCTCAGTGTGACGCTATATAATAACACTATAGTATAAGAGTGACACATTACCTCAGGTGTGACGCTATATAATAACACTATAGTATAAGAGTGACATATTACCTCAGGTGTGACGCTATATAATAACACTATAGTATAAGAGTGATACATTACCTCAGGTGTGACGCTATATAATAACACTATAGTATAAGAGTGACATATCACCTCAGGTGTGACGCTATATAATAACACTATAGTATAAGAGTGACATATTACCTCAGGTGTGACGCTATATAATAACACTACAGTATAAGAGTGACACATTACCTCAGGTGTGACGCTATATAATAACACTATAGTATAAGAGTGATACATTACCTCAGGTGTGACGCTATATAATAACACTATAGTATAAGAGTGACATATTACCTCAGGTGTGACGCTATATAATAACACTATAGTATAAGAGTGACATTACCTCAGGTGTGACGCTATATAATAACACTATAGTATAAGAGTGACATATTACCTCAGGTGTGACGCTATATAATAACACTACAGTATAAGAGTGACACATTACCTCAGGTGTGACGCTATATAATAACGCTATAGTATAAGAGTGACATATTACCTCAGGTGTGACGCTATAGAATAACACTATAGTATAAGAGTGACATTACCTCAGGTGTGACGCTATATAATAACACTATAGTATAAGAGTGACATATTACCTCAGTGTGACGCTATATAATAACACTATAGTATAAGAGTGACATATCACCTCAGGTGTGACGCTATATAATAACACTATAGTATAAGAGTGACACATTACCTCAGGTGTGACGCTATATAATAACACTATAGTATAAGAGTGACATATTACCTCAGGTGTGACGCTATATAGTAAGCAGTATGTATTACCGTCTGTGGTCGGGATCTCCAGCTTCCTCAAACGGGCGCTTGCGCCGGAAACAGCCCGTGGCCCCGCCCTTTCCAGTGCGTCATCCATTGTAGGCGGGAGACGTCGCTGTGGTAACGCTGAGACTATGGTATAATGGCGCCGCGCTGCCAGTGTAATAATAATACAGTAAATTGTTAAAAGAAATTATCACTTCAGTCCGTTTCCTCATTTTGTTTAGGTTTGTGAGACATATGATCAGTTATGTAGAAGACAGCACCCGTACTGTACCTATCATGCGGAGCGCAGCTCCGGGCTACTAGAAAATGGCCGCCGCTCATAGATACACTGTAGACCCTTGTTAAATAGCTATGTTATCATGGTAAAATGTTAGGAAGTCTGGGTCACACCTTTAATTACTAAAATAATATATACCCAGGACATGACCTATGTAGTACAGTATTCCCAATACACCTCTTTAGACGTGGATTCTGCAATAAAATATCAACATATAAAAACTGTCCATCAACAGATCACACATTAAATCCTACAAAATCCTCCTACGTTGCAAATGTACACAAAATGTTTCACTGGCTCGCCGCATTTAGCCGTCCGCAGCGCAGATGCTCTTTACTTGCAAATTTTCCCGTTGTTTTACCTGTGAGCAATCTTCACTGTCTTATATGCCAAATGGGAGCATCTTGAATGATCTTTGGGCACAGCGACGGATCACAGAAGCATAGTGAATAGTGGGAAAAGTGATCATCCCTCACTATCTGTGGGGGATGGGGGGGGGGGGCGGGGTGTTTGAGGGCAGTGGTGCAAGTAGAAAAAAATTCTTAGTGGTACTGTGTGCACTCGCCAAAAAAAATGGGTGTGGCATACATGCCACATGGGAAGTGGCCAATGAAAATGATACACATATGCCCCCAATAGTGCCGTGCCAGATACATTTCCCCACAGCATACCTCCCAAATTTATCCTTTGGTAAAGAGGGACACACCCCCGGAAAGGGGCGTGACATATGAAAAGGGGATGTGGCTTCACGGGAGGACCCACGATCGCGAGCCACGCCCGTTTTAATCACTGACAGGGCATGCTCAGCGCTCTATTCTCCTGTCTGCACTGAATAGACGCTGTGCGCATGCGCACAGCGTCTATTCACCGCAAGTGCAGGAGCCTCCCAACTGCCCCCACCTCCACCCCCCCACCGCACCGTAGCCCGCGGGTGGGACAGCCCCAAAAAATCAGGACTGTCCCGCGAAAATCGTGACAGTTGGGTGGTATGCCACAGTGCTAGATACACATATGCCCCCAATAGTGCCAGATACACTAATATCCCCACAGTGCCAGATTCACATATTCTCCCACAGTGCCAGATACATTCTCCCACAGTGCCAGATATGCCCCCACGTTGCCAGATACACATGCCCCCACAGTACTAGATATGACCCACAGTGTCAGCTACATATATGCCCCTAGAGTGCCAGATATGCCCAGTGTCAGATATACCCCCACATTGCCAGATACACATGTCCCTACAGTGCTAGATATGCCCCCACAATGCTAGATATGCCCCCAGTGCCACATATGTCCCCACAGTGCTAGATATGCCCCCGAAGTGCCAGATATGCCCCCACAGTGCTAGATATGCCCCCACTTTTCCAGATACACATGCCCACACAGTGCCTAACATGCCCCCAGCAGTGCAACTCACCATTGTGGCTGCTGTTGCCTGGGGCCGGCACTGTCTGCTGCTGCTGTCGGGGAGAGCACAGCACGCACCCCTCTCCTGCCCTCAGCCCAGTCTCCGAATCCTCCTGCGGCGGCGCCAGGTATATCAGATCTGGAGCCAATCAGAGCTCGTGGTCCGGCAGTGGTAATACACGTCGCCGCCAGACTCTGGGAGTGACTAGGCAGACAGGAGAGGCACATGCTACGCTCTCCTATCTCCAACACCCGGTGTCTGCAAGGTGGCGCCCGGTGGTACTGTGTACCGGCTGGGACTTTCTTACCCGTACGAATTACCGCCCCGTACCGCCATACTTGCCGTACTGGGTAAGGCAGACTGGAACAGAACAGCCAGTGGTTAGAGAATCATGCGCTTATAAAGCTGGAGAACAGGGAAATGGTAAAGACTTTTTCACAAAAAAATAAGTAAACTCTTCATATAGTAATATTATTAGTCTGGAATAATGTGACAGTGTCAGTTGCTCTTTCAGACTAAGGACACAAGGGGCAATAGGTAAATGTTAGGGAACTCCAGCACTATTGTGTGAGACCTCTAGAGCTGGTGAGAGGGCCTTCTGCCTGTAACAGCCTCCGCATTGTTCCCTTAGTGTATGATGTACATGCTGATACTTAGGTTACCACCAGGATGTAAACCTCTAGCAGTAGGGGCTTACACAATAGGCTGGAGACCACAAAGTAATTGTGTGGAGAAGTGACTAAGAACAAGTAACGGGCAGGATTGGAACTCACTTGGTGAAGGTCAGGACTGGGTCAGGATCTCAGCGAGGCAGATGAGACATTGTGAGGTGCAATAAGTGCACTGTGCAGTTGGTAAATATCTTGCGGGCTGAGCAACACATAACACTGAGGAGGCAAACAAGAGGTTAAAAAACACTGGAACAGGACAAGGGTTCAGACAAAGCAACGGCAGATTTAGTTCTTCTTAATGGCCTGGAAACAGCTATAGACAGACGTGTCTATGTAAAGCCAGTGTAGGGTGGTCCAGACTTTGGGGGCAATTCAGAAATGGTCGCAGCTGCGCATCTGTAAGCAGCGGCCACATCCATCTGGTCTGCGCACAGGATGAAGTGTACGTGTGCTCCCCTTCTCCTTCCGGATGCATCCTGAATGGTTGCGGCCGCAAGGTGATTGACAGGGGCGGGCAACCTTGCAGGGGCACTGTGCAAGTGTCACACTGAGACCAAGGATAAGGTATGCTACCTGCCAGTGGTAGCAACAGTAATTGATGCCTAGAACATGTAAGTGCAGGTTGAGTGTCAGGCAAATAGCACATTTCCCTAGTGTGCATAATTGGACTATGATAACGCAGCATAGTTGTAGTGTGATCGCAACAGCACACAATTTGTACAGGCAACGATATGCATGCAGGTTGTAAATGAGGCTATGTGGAAGCACGTGTAGGTAATTGCAAGTTAGGAGCAGACAACACACTGGTGTATTACGACAGGTAGTGACTGCAGATGGAACTCACGGCTAAGATGATATTGTGCTGAATACAGGGCTGATAGCGGGCAGTAACCAAAGATGCAGCGCACTGCAGAGAACCGGAGAGCAGTGGCGCAGGTGTACAACACAGAACACTAACAGGAAGTGCTGGAATCAGACAACAGAACTACTGACGCTGGAACCAGGAACTAGTGTAGACAAGATGTACTGGCAATGAGCAGGTGCATAGGAAAAGTTTAAATAGGGAGCTCTGGACTAGGATTGGATACTCAGATCATGTGGAAACTAAACCTTCTGTGTTTGGCAGTACTTGTGCTATGGAAATAATTCAATACTATCAGCCACCATCCACCAATTGGTATAGAGTACATGCATTATTTCTAATATGGTCGTTATCCTGATCGATGGGGGACTACCACTTGGAGGACTTCCATAGGAGAAGGGTGAGAGCTAGTCTGTCAGCACCTGTTGTCCTAATTATATCAGGTAGTAATCTGGCCATTGGGGGTTATTCAGAACCCATAGCAATTGCTATGGGATACGCTAAGTACCAATTATCAGTACTTTGCGTGGGACCTGTTATGTGAGTGCGTGATCGAGTCCTGCAATGAAGGCAGCAGGCTGCCAGTGATTTACAGACTGCTGCCATCTGTCTTGGTGGGGAGGGGGCAGCGACGGCCTCCACTTCCCAAAACAGAGGTGTGCCGCAGCTGTTTATGGGGAGGAAGAGATTGGGGCTCTCTGTCGTAGGATGTAGATTTCTTGGCCCCTGCGATGGCCATCTAGCTCAGCACCATGGGTGCCATAAGCCGGCCAATTGTGGGAGAGAGATTCAATGTTACATCCTAAGACACAGGTGAGGTCACTACTGCAGCAGGAGGCGTCTGCGTGTAATAGATGCCTCCTGCTACATTGCCATACAGCTCTATAACTGCTGCTCCCAAGGAAGTGATAGCACCTCCAACCACATCTGATTCAGGCCCATTGGTCATGACTCGCTAAAGATCCAGATGTCATAAGAAGTTTATAACTGATAAAGGAGTTATTCACCAATAACATTGCCAATGACTGCGATGTTAACTTGTAAATCCTGAATGGAGAATAAAAGGTATCAGTGATTTTAATAAATGTATTTTTCACTACGACGGACTTCATTCATTTTGGTTTCTAATTGGACTATAGCGATGTGTAATTCTCTTCATTCATTGCTTTGTGTGGTTGACTACCTCATCGCAACACGTAATAGAGGAGGGAATGTTATTGTTTGAGTTTATTGAACACTCTCCTGTCCCAGTACCCCAAGAACAGTGACAGTGTATTCAACGCAAATGTTTGGGTGTGCAGAGCAAAACAACCTCCCCCTCCCACAGCCTAACCCCTGTACATACCCTCTTTGGGATCTCACTGTTAGGGTCCCGACTGCTAGTATTTTGGGCTCCTCCCCTTGCTAGAGTTCCAGCTTAGAGAAGAGACTTCATCAGTGCTACAGCTCTGTTGGTCAGAACATCCATAATAGGGTTTGCATGAGCAAGTGACCTCAGACAGTGAAGGATTTTGAGCTAATTGTTGCGGGGAGATCATCAGTCCTATTCAACAACTTTCCTTACAATGGTATTGAGGTGAATTTTACCTGCTACGAATATGAAGCCGTATTAAGGTAAACCATAACCCAGAGATACAGCTTCTTGCACCCAAGCATCTGTTGTCGACTGCTGCCATATCTGTGCAAACTGAAGAAGTCGGCCCCCTACCCTGGGGTCCTCCAGGCGGAGGCCCGCACCATCTGGCTGATGACTTATCTTCTGGTTTTGAAGCTGGCCCTCTGGTGGCCCATTGCTTCTTTGCCTTAGCAAACTTATTGTATTGGGGCTGCTTACGATCAGTTTTTCCTTTTGTTTTTCCTTGCGACCAAAATGGCTGAAAAACCGAACCCTTAGGCCTGGGGTTATAATTGGCAGGAAACCTGACCTTCTTGAATTCTGCTTCTGATTCCAGAATATCTGTCAATTTCTTACCAAAAACAGAATATTACCAACAAAAGGCAAAGATTCCAGAACACTCTTAGATTCTGAATCAGCTTTCCATGTACGTAGCCAGATTGCTCTGCGAGCAGCTGCCGCTTCTTCTAAGAATACCGCAGCCTGCTTCATGTGAGCTATATGGGATTCCTGCTCCCTAGTAGGCTCGGAAAGCCCTGTTTTCCAGTACCTCAACCCATTCAGCTACCGCCTTTGCCATCCAAGCTGAAGCCATAGCTGGCCTTATGACTGCCCCTGACAGAGAAAATATGTTTTTCAAAATCCCATCCACTCTTCTGTCTGTGACATCATTTAATGATGTTGACGGTAAAGGCAATATAGATTTTCACACTAATCGAATGACGTGAGTATCTACCTTAGGAGGCACTTCTCTTTTTAAACAGTCCCCAGTTGCAAAAGGGTAATAGGAATCCCATTTTTTTTGGAATTCTGTATTTTTTATTGGGTGTAGCCCAAGCTTCCGCCATGATTTCCGTCAGCTGATCTGACCCTGGAAACTCGACTAACTGTTTTGGGACGTTTACACACAGGTGCCTTCGTTTTTAACATCGGCTCTGCTGAATCCACTAAGGACAGAATAGCCTTCATTGCTCCAATTAATTCAGCTATATCCTCTGAGCTGATACCTGCTACCTGTTCTTTATATGCTGAAGCAGAGTATATAGAGCTATCATCATCATCTGATGTATCAACCTGTGTAGTCTGTGAATTTGATGATATATTTACACTCGGTTTATCAGCTTGTTTTCTTGCAGAAGCTGTTGGAGATATGCCGTAAGAAGTGAGCTGCATGTATGGGTTAATACGGCTTCACATTCGTAGTGTATGGGTTAATAGTGTACCCTACAATATGTGACTGTAATCACTTTACTATATTAAAGTGATACCAATCTGACCCCATCCCATGCACCAGAATAAAGGCTCAGAAGAAACCACTGACATACCTATATAAAGTCAGCAATCACACTAGCAATCAATCACGTTATATATTATGCATATATTATATATATATATATATATATATATATATAATTATATTAGTCATATAAGCATATTATCAACTACAAACACATTTCAAAGTATGTAGGAGTAAATATTACTGAATTCTGTTTTATACAGATCTTAACGTATTCAGACGCATTGCGAAGAAAACTACAGTATTGTACACAGACTTATATGCAATAGGCACTAAACTTATTCATACTGACAAAAAGTAGATAGAAATTTAGTGCTGTATAGCCCGTACTCAGAGTGGGATACAGGGAGACTTGCCTCACGGTAGCGACTACGTTGCGACCGAGATCCCGCGTGGTAGCGTCTGACACGGAAGTGAGGCAATCAGTTCATGGCGGGAGACCGATGGAAACTGGTCATGAACTGGGCGGGAAGGGCGACCAGGAGAGCGTCTGACTGCCCACCGCTGACATCAACCCTAGGGATCACAGCCTCATACTACTCCTGGTGCCTTATGATCCCTAAGGCCTAGCGCTGGACCACCCGTGGTGGTGGCGCGCCAGCAACTGTTTGGTAGTCTCCTCCCAATACAGTGCGGCTGTGTCCGTTATTCCTCTAATAAGTGGAACCGATGCCTTACCTTCTCCCCGTGCTCCGGCCACAGCCTGGTAACATCTGCTGAACTTGCTAGTATAGACGACACAGACGCCCGTCGAGACAGCACTTGTACATTGGGTAAACGTTTTTACGACCTGGCGGAGAGTTGTTGGAGCGATTCTTTCCAATATGCGTGTAAGACGCTGTTAGGAAAGATCACTCAGAAAACTTAGTAAGATAATAAAATAAAATTAAGAAAGCTTAGGGCTGCCAAAAACAGCAGCCCTGTAACCATGGTCCGGCTCCTGCCGCAACAAACAAAAAACTGATTTGCCTGAGCCAGTGGGCGGGGATATATAGATGGGCCCGTTGCATCCTGGGAGGACTGAAAGCTTGTGATCATTTGCTGCCAATCCGCTATCGCTCCATCATATCCCATTGTTATCCTGTGGATAACCTGTGGACCCTGCCGAAGAAAATAATAATACCACATATCAGCGTGTGCCGGGAGCTGTGTTATACCGGTCACATATCACTGAATGGTGACCTGTCCCCTATATAATAATAATACCACATAGCGTGTGCCGGGAGCTGTGTTATTCCCCTTAAACATCACTGTACGGTCCCCTCTCCCCTATATAATAATACCACATATCAGCGTGTGCCGGGAGCTGTGTTATTCCCCCTCATACATCACTGTACGGTTCCCTCTCCCCTATATAATAATACCACATATCAGCGTGTGCCGGGAGCTGTGTTATTCCCCCTCATATATCAATGTACAGTCCATTCTCCCCTATATAATAAGGGGGGGTCATTCAGAGTTGCTCACTCGTTGCCGATTTTCGCTATACTGCGATTAGTCGAATACTGCGCATGCGCAAGGTTCGCAGAACGCATGCGCTTAGTAATTTTACACAAAAGTTTGGTATTTTACTCACGGCATAACAAAGCTTTTTCATCGTTCTGGTGATCGTAGTGTGATTGACAGGAAGTGGATGTTTCTGGGCGGAAACTGGCGGTTTTCTGGGAGTGTGCGAAAAAACGCTGGCGTTTCTGGGGAAAACGCGGGAGTGTCTGAAGAAACGGGGGAGTGTCTAGGCGAACGCTGGGTGTGTTTGTGACGTCAAACCAGGAACAAAACTGACTGAACTGATCGCAATGTAGGAGTAAGTCTCAAGCTACTCAGAAACTGCTAAGAAATTTCTATTCGCAATTCTGCTAATTTTTCGTTCGCAACTCTGCTATGCTAAGATACACTCCCAGAGGGCGGTGGCTTAGCGTGTGCAATGCTGCTAAAATCTGCTAGCGAGCGAACAACTTGGAATGACCCCCAATAATACCACATATCAGTGTGTGCAGGGAGCTGTGTTATTCCCCTCATATATCACTGTACGGTCCCCTCGCCCCTATATAATAGTAATACCACATATCAGTGTGTGTCAGGGGCTGTTATTCCCTCACATATTACTGTACGGTCCCCTCTCCCCTATATGACACCACATATCAGCGTGTGCAGGGAGCTATGTTATTCCCCCTCATATATCACTGTACGGTCCCCTCTGCCCTATATAATAATAATACCACATATCAGTGTGTGCCAGGGGCTGTGTTATTCCCCCTCATATATCACTGTACTGTCCCCTCTCACCTATATAATAATAATACCACATATCAGCATGTGCCGGGAGCGGTGTTATTCCCCCTCATACATCACTGTACGGTTCCCTCTCCCCCTTAATAATAATAATACCACATATCAGCGTGTGCCGGGAGCTGTATTATTCCCCCTCATATATCACTGTATGGTCCCCTCTCCCCTATATAATAATACAACATATCAGTGTGTGTCGGGAGCTGTGTTATTTCCCTCATATATCACTGTACGGTTCCCTCTCCCCTATATAATAGTAATACCACATATCAGTGTGTACCGGGAGCTGTGTTATTCCCCCTCATATATCACTGTACGGTCCCTACTCCCCTATATAATAATACCACATATAGGCCCTCATTCCGAGTTGTTCGCTCTGTGTTTTTCATCGCATCGCAGTGAGAATTTGCTTAGTGCGCATGCGCAATGTTCGCACTGCGACTGCGCCAAGTAATTTTGCTATGAAGATAGTATTTTTACTCACGGCTTTTTCCTCGCTCCGGCGATCGCATTGTGATTGACAGGAAATGGGTGTTAATGGGCGGAAACACGGCGTTTTAGGGGCGTGTGACTGAAAACGCTACCGTTTCCGGAAAAAACGCAGGAGTGGCCGGAGAAACGGTGGGAGTGCCTGGGCGAACGCTGGGTGTGTTTGTGACGTCAACCAGGACCGACAAGCACTGAACTGATCGCACAGGCAGAGTAAGTCTGAAGCTACTCTGAAACTGCTACGAGGTTTGTGATCGCAATATTGCGAATACATCGGTCGCACTTTTAAGAAGATAAGATTCACTCCCAGTAGGCGTAGGCTTAGCGTGTGTAACTCTGCTACATTCGCCTTGCGAGCGATCAACTCGGAATGAGGGCCATAGTGTGTGCCGGGAGCTGTGTTATTCCCCCTCATATATCACTGTACGGTCCCCTCTCCTCTATATAATAATAATAATACCAACACATATCAGCGTGTGCAGGGAGTTATGTTATTCCCGTCATATATTACTGTACGATCCCTTCTCACCTACACTTGCAAGAAAAAGTATGTGAACCCTTTGGAATTTCCTGGATTTGTGCATAAATTGATCATAAAATGTGTTCTGATCTTCATCTAAGTCACAACAATAGACAAGCACAGTCTGCTGAAACTAATACCACACAAGCAATTATATGTTTTCATGTTTTTATTGAACACACCATGTAAACATTCACAGTGCAGGGTGGACAAAGTATGTGAACCCCAAGGCTAATGAATTCTCCAAGAGCTAATAAGGGTCTATGCCTTCGATACTGCTGCTTCCCAGGATGCTTACTTTGGACGCCGGGTTCTTGTGCCCACTACAGTGCATCCCCTCCCGTAAGGAACTGCTTTAGGACATCCCCTATGTCTTTCCTTGTGGAGCCCAGTGTACCCCGCAGCAGAAAACAAGTTTTATGGTTAGAACTTACCTTTGTTAAAACGCTTTCTGCACTTAGCTTCTTTGGGTTGGTATGGCATTAGCCGCTGACACTTCTCCTGTCGTGAGAGTGTGATGTATGTGGCTACTAACTGTTGTCCTCTCTTTTCCTGCTACTGCATTGGGCTGGTTGACTAAAAACTGAGCTCCTGTGCAGGAAGGCGGGGTTATAGAGGAGGCGGCGCTATGCATTCTGGGAACAGTCAAAGCTTTTCCGCCTGTTGGTGCCTCGGATCAAGATCCGACTCTACACCCCTATGTCTTTCCTTGTGGAGCCCAGTGTACCACGCAGCAGAAATAGAAATATACGCAAGTCGTGAGGAGATTTGCAGAGGAGTGTGATATAGAATTGTGCATTGTGATGTTTAGAATTGTGAATTGAAGTAAAGGTTTTGTGTTATGCTCCGGCTGAGGAGCGCAGCTTGTGGATTCGACTCCAGTGGTCGTAGGGCGGATAGGTAACAAATACCTATACGCTGTGCGATTGGACCGCATGTTTGTGTGTGCGATACGCGGCGCAACTTGATACCCTTTTGCGAGCTTTTGCGTAAAACCGGGGTTTCATTAGCGCCGTGTAGAGCATACGCAAGCGTCATTTGTGTATAGCAAAAAGGGAAGTTTTCGTTGGTCTCTCTCAGGAAAATCTTCAACGGTAGATATTCACTGGAAAAGGTAAGTCATTCCTAAAACTTCCAGTGAGTAGGAAACCAGGTAGGAGCCTCACTGGGTACGCGGTGTTCACTACTGGAGTGAGTCGTGGTACGTCAGCGGAGAAGGAGCGTGTGGAAAGCGCTCGGAGGACTTTCACCGTCATCTGGTTTGTGCAGTTGGGGATTGCGTTCACAGGCAAAAAGTCAGCGATGGGATCCAATAGCACAAGCGAGGGGCGTTCGGCAGCCAGGGTTCAGGCTGGAGAGCTGCGGCCCAGGGGGTCAGCTCGGTTTATAATGTGTGAGAAGTATGGTCCACACGCGGAGGCTTTTTGCAATGAATGGGTGCGTATGACTGCTGAAGATAGGGCATCATTCCCTAGGGTGGGCAGCTTTGAATCAGAGGTATTGCAGAGCATAAGGATTAGAATATGTCTGGTCAAATCCTGAAAACAGAGGATCAGACATACCGACTGTTTAAATCTGTTGCAGCAAGAGGGGGAGGTACAAAGGGAACTGGCTCGGACAGCAAGTTCCAAACCTAGCGGGAAAGCGATTGCGAGCGCACGACCACCGCCATATGTCGATGGGGAGAAATTGGCTACAACCAATGGTGCATTGGTAAAGAATAGCAAAGTGATAAATCAGTGTGTTAACCCTAACCCTTGCCCAAGGTTGTGAGAACTTTTCCCAAGGTTGTGAGGAGGATGACGAGCCCAGCACGATATCGGCACTCTCTTTAGCAGCTACCGTACAGGATACCCAGGTGGGCACGGCCCAACCACCAAGAGTAGTAGCGATACCCCCCAGCGGAGGGAAAAATAAGAATTTACTTACCGATAATTCTATTTCTCGTAGTCCGTAGTGGATGCTGGGGACTCCGTCAGGACCATGGGGAATAGCGGCTCCGCAGGAGACAGGGCACAAAAGCAAGCTTTTAGGATCACATGGTGTGTACTGGCTCCTCCCCCTATGACCCTCCTCCAAGCCTCAGTTAGGTACTGTGCCCGGACGAGCGTACACAATAAGGAAGGATCTTGAATCCCGGGTAAGACTCATACCAGCCACACCAATCACACCGTACAACTTGTGATCTGAACCCAGTTAACAGTATGATAACAAAGAAGTAGCCTCTTAAAAAAGATGGCTCACAACAATAATAACCCGATTTTTGTAACAATAACTATGTACAAGTAATGCAGACAATCCGCACTTGGGATGGGCGCCCAGCATCCACTACGGACTACGAGAAATAGAATTATCGGTAAGTAAATTCTTATTTTCTCTAACGTCCTAGTGGATGCTGGGGACTCCGTCAGGACCATGGGGATTATACCAAAGCTCCCAAACGGGCGGGAGAGTGCGGATGACTCTGCAGCACCGAATGAGAGAACTCCATGTCCTCTTTAGCCAGAGTATCAAATTTGTAAAATTTTACAAACGTGTTCTCCCCTGACCACGTAGCTGCTCGGCAAAGTTGTAATGCCAAGACCCCTCGGGCAGCCGCCCAAGATGAGCCCACCTTCCTTGTGGAGTGGGCTTTTACAGTTTTAGGCTGTGGCAGGCCTGCCACAGAATGTGCAAGTTGAAATGTGCTACAGATCCATCGAGCAATCATCTGCTTAGACGCAGGAGCACCCATCTTGTTGGGTGCATACAAGATAAACAACGAGTCAGATTTTCTGACTCCAGCAGTCCTTGAAATATATATTTTCAATGCTCTGACAACGTCCAGTAACTTGGAGTCCTCCAAGTCGCTAGTAGCCGCAGGCACCACAATAGGCTGGTTCAAGTGAAAAGCCAAAACCACCTTAGGGAGAAAATGAGGACGTGTCCGCAGTTCTGCCCTGTCCGAATGGAAAATCAGATATGGGCTTTTGTACGATAAAGCCGCCAACTCTGAAACTCTCCTGGCTGAAGCCAGGGCCAATAGCATGGTTACTTTCCATGTAAAATACTTCAAATCTACCGATTTGAGAAGCTCAAACCAATGGGATTTGAGAAAATCCAAAACGTCGTTTAGATCCCACGGTGCCACTGGAGGCACAATTGGGGGTTGTATATGTAGTACACCCTTGACAAAAGTTTGTACTTCAGGCACTGAAGCCAATTCTTTCTGGAAGAAGATTGATAAGGCCGAAATTTGAACTTTAATAGACCCCAATTTGAGGCCCATAGACAATCCTGCCTGCAGGAAATGTAGGAATCGACCCAATTGAAATTCTTCTGTTGGGGCCTTCTTGGCCTCACACCACGCAACATATTTTCTCCAAATGCGGTGATAATGTTGTGCGGTCACTTCCTTCCTAGCTTTAATCAAGGTAGGAATAACTTCCTCTGGAATGCCCTTTTCTTTTAGAATCCGGCGTTCAACCGCCATGCCGTCAAACGCAGTCGCGGTAAGTCTTGGAACATACAAGGTCCCTGCTGAAGCAGATCCCTTCTTAGAGGTAGAGGCCACGGATCTTCCGTGAGCATCTCTTGAAGTTCCGGATACCAAGTTCTTCTTGGCCAATCCGGAGCCACTAGTATTGTTCTTACTCCCCTTTTCCGTATAATTCTCAGTACCTTTGGTATGAGAGGCAGAGGAGGAAACACATACACTGACTGGTACACCCACGGTGTTACCAGAGCGTCCACAGCTATTGCCTGAGGGTCTCTTGACCTGGCGCAATATCTGTCCAGTTTTTTGTTGAGGCGAGACGCCATCATGTCCACCTTTGGTTTTTCCCAATGGTTCACAATCATGTGGAAAACTTCCGGATGAAGTCCCCACTCTCCCGGGTGAAGGTCGTGTCTGCTGAGGAAGTCTGCTTCCCAGTTGTCCACTCCCAGGATGAACACTGCTGACAGTGCTATGACATGATTTTCCGCCCAGCGAAGAATCCTTGCAGCTTCTGTCATTGCTCTTCTGCTTCTCGTGCCACCTTGTCTGTTTACGTGGGCGACTGCCGTGATGTTGTCCGACTGGATCAACACCGGCTGACCCTGAAGCAGCGGTTTCGCCAAGCTTAGAGCATTGTAGATCGCTCTTAGCTCCAGTATATTTATGTGAAGAGACGTCTCCAGGTTTGACCATACACCCTGGAAGTTTCTTCCCTGTGTGACTGCTCCCCAGCCCCGTAGGCTGGCATCCGTAGTCACCAGGACCCAGTCCTGTATGCCGAACCTGCGGCCCTCTAACAGATGGGCACTCTGCAACCACCACAGGAGAGACAACCTTGTCCTTGGTGACAGTGTTATCCGCTGATGCATGTGCAGATGCGATCCGGACCATTTGTCCAGCAGATCCCACTGAAATATTCGTGCATGGAATCTGCCGAATGGAATTGCTTCGTAAGAAGCCACCATCTTTCCCAGGACTCTTGTGCATTGATGTACTGACACATTTCCTGGTTTTAGGAGGTTCCTGACAAGTTCGGATAACTCCCTTGCTTTCTCCTCCGGGAGAAACACCTTTTTCTGAACCGTGTCCAGAATCATTCCCAGGAACAGCAGACGTGTTGTCGGGGACAATTGAGATTTTGGAAGATTCAGAATCCACCCGTGTTGTTGAAGCACTACTTGGGTTAGTGCTACACCGACTTCCAGCTGTTTTCTGGACTTTGCCCTTATCAGGAGATCGTCCAAGTAAGGGATAAGTAATACGCCTTTTCTTCGTAGAAGAACCATCATTTCGGTCATTACCTTGGTAAAGACCCGAGGTGCCGTGGACAAACCAAACGGCAGCGTTTGAAACTGATAATGACAGTCTTGTATCACGAACCTGAGATACCCTTGGTGTGAGGGGTAAATTGGGACATGCAGATAAGCATCTTTTATGTCCAGGGACACCATGAAGTCCCCTTCTTCCAGATTCGCTATCACTGCTCTTAGTGACTCCATCTTGAACTTGAATTTCTGTATGTACAGGTTTCAAGGATTTCAGATTTAGAATAGGTCTTACCGAACCGTCCGGCTTCGGTACCACAAATAGTGTGGAATAATACCCCTTTCCCTGTTGTAGGAGGGGTACCTTGACTATCACCTGCTGAGAATACAGCTTGTGAATGGCTTCCAATACCGTCGCCCTTTCTGAGGGAGACGTTGGTAAAGCAGACTTTAGGAAACGGCGAGGGGGAGATCCTTCGAATTCCAACATGTAACCCTGAGATACTATCTGCAGGATCCACGGGTCCACCTGTGAGCGAGCCCACTGATTGCTGAAAATCTTTAGTCGACCCCCCACCGCTCCTGAGTCCGCTTGTAAAGCCCCAGCGTCATGCTGATGGCTTTGTAGAACCCGGGGCGGGCTTCTGGTCCTGGGCAGGGGCTGCTTGCTGCCCTCTCTTACCCTTTCCTCTGCCTCGTGGCAGATAAGACTGTCCTTTTGCCCGCTTGTTTTTATAGGAGCGAAAGGACTGCAGCTGAAAAGACGGTGTCTTTTTCTGTTGGGAGGGGGTCTGAGGTAAAAAAGTGGATTTGCCGGCAGTTGCCGTGGCCACCAGATCCGATAGACCAACCCCAAATAATTCCTCTCCTTTATATGGCAATACTTCCATATGCCTTTTGGAATCCGCATCACCTGACCACTGTCGCGTCCATAAACTTCTTCTGGCAGATATGGACATCGCACTTACTCTCGATGCCAGAGTGCAAACATCCCTCTGAGCATCTCGCATATAAAGAAACGCATCCTTTAATTGCTCTAGAGTCAATAAAATACTGTCCCTATCCAGGGTATCAATATTTTCAGTCAGGGAATCCAACCACACTACCCCAGCACTGCACATCCAGGCTGAGGCTATTGCTGGTCGGAGTATAACACCAGTATGCGTGTATATACTCTTCAGGGTAGTTTCCAGCCTCCTATCTGCTGGATCCTTGAGGGCGGCCGTATCTGGAGACGGCAACGCCACTTGTTTTGATAAACGTGTGAGCGCTTTATCCACCCTAGGGGGTGTTTCCCAGCGCGCCCTAACCTCTGGTGGGAAAGGGTATAATGCCAATAACTTCTTAGAAATTAGCAGTTTTCTATCTGGGTTAACCCACGCTTCATCACACACATCATTCAATTCCTCTGATTCTGGAAAAGCTACAGGTAGTTTTTTCACCCCCCACATAATACCCCTTTTTGAGGTACCTGCAGTATCAGAGATCTGCAAAGCCTCCTTCATTGCCGTGATCATATAACGTGTGGCCCTATTGGAAAATACGTTTGTTTCTTCACCGTCGACACTAGATTCATCTGTGTCGGTACCTGTGTCGACTGACTGAGGTAAGGGACGCTTTACAGCCCCTGACGGCGTCTGAGACGCCTGAGCAGGTACTAACTGGTTTTCCGGCCGTCTCATTTCGTCAACTGACTTTTGTAATGTACTAACATTATCACGTAATTCCATAATTAAAGCCATCCATTCCGGTGTCGACTCCCTAGGGGGTGACATCACCATTACCGGCAATTGCTCCGCCTCCACACCAACATCGTCCTCATACATGTCGAAACACACGTACCGACACACAGCAGACACGCAGGGAATGCTCTTATCGAAGACAGGACCCCACTAGCCCTTTGGGGAGACAGAGGGAGAGTTTGCCAGCACACACCAAAAAGCGCTATAAAATGTATATAAACAACCCTGTTATATGCGCTTTAAATATATAAATATCGCCAAAATATGCCCCCCTTCTCTGTTTTACCCTGTTTCTGTAGTGCAGTGCAGGGGAGAGTCCTGGGAGCCTTCCTCACAGCGGAGCTGAGCAGGAAAATGGCGCTGTGTGCTGAGGAGAATAAGCCCCGCCCCCTTTTCGGCGGGCTTTTCTCCCGGGTTTTGAGATATCTGGCCTGGGTTAAATACATACATATAGCCTCAATGGCTATATGTGATGTATTCTTTGCCATCAAAGGTATTAAATATTGCTGCCCAGGGCGCCCCCAGCAGCGCCCTGCACCCTCCGTGACCGTTCAGTGTGAAGTGTGTAGCAACAATGGCGCACAGCTGCAGTGCTTTGCGCTACCTTCATGAAGGCTGAAGAGCCTTCTGCCGCCTGTTACCGGACCCTCGATCTTCAGCATCTGTAAGGGGGATCGGCGGCGCGGCTCCGGGACGAACCCCAGGATGACCTGTGTTCCGACTCCCTCTGAAGCTATGTCCAGTAGCCTAAGACTCCAATCCATCCTGCACGCAGGTGAGTTGAAAATCTCTCCCCTAAGTCCCTCGATGCAGTGAGCCTGTTGCCAGCAGGACTCACTGAAAATAATAAACCTAAAAACTTTTTCTAAGCAGCTCTTTAGGAGAGCCACCTAGATTGCACCCTACTCGGACGGGCACAAAAACCTAACTGAGGCTTGGAGGAGGGTCATAGGGGGAGGAGCCAGTACACACCATGTGATCCTAAAAGCTTGCTTTTGTGCCCTGTCTCCTGCGGAGCTGCTATTCCCCATGGTCCTGACGGAGTCCCCAGCATCCACTAGAACGTTAGAGAAAGTGAGGTTGTGTCCACCGGTAAGTACGGTACCATAAATTATGCAGAGACAATAGCCCCCCGTATTATAGAATCAAACAAAAATGATGTGGTTGAGTTAAATCCAGTCAGGGTGATTGCAGTGCCCAATGGGAGAACTGATAGTCAGGGAGTAACTCCCATCAGGAACATTTCAATGCATTGTCCTTGGTCCCGATCAGAACTGAGATCAATTATGTCAGAATTTCCCGAACCCAGAAAAGATCTAGTCGGATGCCAGAAATTTATTAAAGAATTGGGCAATGCCCATGAGCCCACAAATAAAGATTGGCTAACAGTGCTACGAGTATGTTTACCCTCAAATATTGAAATCCCAAAATTCATAACCGATTGTAAACTAGATGCAGAAGTGCATCTCACTGATAAGTACAACCAGGAGAATGTAAGGCAAATTAACCTACAATTAAGAGTGTATTTCCCTACTGTTGTTAAATGAAAACATTTTCTCCATAAGGCAGAAGGACAGTGAAATGGCATCTGAGTATTTCCATAGAGCACTGCAGGAAATGGCTAGATACACTGGGATAGAGGATATTAAGGAGAATGCCAACCACAGGGAGGTAGCGGTCTCTGTGCTAATGGATGGATTAAAAGAGGCACTGAGGACAAGGGTGCAAACCTCTCTGCCAAATTGGAGCGGTATCTCGGTGGCTGCGCTAAGAGAGTCCGCTATCGAGCATGATCGTAACAAACACAGGGATTAACGGGAAAGGTGCAGCAATATCCTTTTAGTAGACCTGCAGAGATTATGATAGAGCCATTGCAAACAAAACATTCTTTTCTGCTGGCTGTGTCGGCTCCAACTAATCTACTGGGCAGAGACTTGTTGTGTAAAATGCGGTGTGTCATATATTGTACCCCTGAGGGTGTATTCTTAGATATACCTGAGAACCACGCACAATAGGTGCAAGATATATTAGACACCCCTCAAAGGCTAATGTTGCACTCTACTGTTATAGACATGTGTCCATCAGAGGTAGAGGAAATTATCTCGCAAATACTAGGTTCCCTTTGGACCAAAGATGAACAGGACACTGGATTGATGGTGAATGTAGCCCCAGTAGCAGTACAAGTAAAAGATGGAAGGATAGCTCCAAAAATTCCCCAGTATCCTCTGAGGTAGAATTAGTAGTGTACCCCGTCATAGAACGGCTGCTGCAGCAGGGCATCCTAGTCAGGACGTCCAGCACAGCCAATAGTCCCATCTTTCCTGCGAAAAAGAGTAGGGGGAGGGGTTACAGGCTAGTGCAGGATCTAAGGGTGATAAACAAGATAGTTGAGAGCCAATTCCCCGTAGTGCCCAATCCAGTTGTCATCCTAATGAGATTCCCTCAACCTCCTAGTTCTCTGCTCTGCTTTCTTTTCTGTCCCTCTCCACCCTGACAACCAATACCTCTTTGCCTTCACGTACAGGGGAGTACAGTACACCTGTACTCGTCTTCCCCAAGGTTTCATTGACAGCCCAAGTATTTTCTCCCAAGCCTTACATGACTGTTTACAATCTTTTCAACCTGAGAGTGGGTCAGTGCTAATACAATACGTTGATGATTTGTTGTTGTGTTTTGACTCATTCGAGTCATCCTTGGCAGACACTAAAGAGCTTCTGTTTCATCTCTCCCAGACAGGACACAAGGTTTCAAAGGAGAAGTTGCAGTTGTGTCGGGCTAAGGTTAAATACTTGGGGCATTGCTTGACGCAGGGACTTAGGCACCTGACCACTGACCGAATACAGGCCATCAGCGACATGACTATGCCACAAACTCAGCAACAGATCCGCACTTTCCTTGGAATATGTGGGTACTGTCGGAACTGGATTCCAGGGTTCTCTATACTGGCACTACTGCTGCAAGAAATGATCTCCTCAAATAAACCAGAACGATTCTCTCACACAGATGAGTACATAACTGGCGTTTGAGAGACTAAAATAGTGTTCATCACAAGACCTGCATTAGGTATGCCAGATCATGAGAAGCCCTTTGAATTATACGGTACTGAAAATGCTGGGTGCGCGGCAGGAGTCTTAACACAGAAACATGGTGATGCCAGCAGACCAGTAGCCTACTACAGTGCACAGTTGGACACTGTAGCACAGTCTCTCCCCATTTGCTTGCAAAGTGTTGCAGCCATAGCTCTCCTGGTAAGTAAATGTGGGGACGTAGTGTTAAGACACGACCATCCATACACCTCATGCAGTATCAGCCTTGCTAAACTCCGCCCAAACCAGACATGTCTCATCCGCTCGATTTACAAGGTGGGAACTATCACTGATGGCCCCTGTAAACATCACCATAAAGAGGTGCAGCTCACTAAATCCTGCAACTTACTTGCCAAGTGTGCCTGGTCATGCACAAAGGGTGGAGGCTGAGAACAACGGTGAAGGAGGATTTAGTGCAGATACTGATACTCATGATCGTAAGGAATACCTGAACCAAACTTTCACTGCGAGACCTGACATCAGTGACAACCCACTGGAAGGAGTAGACTTTACCTTCTACACTGACGGTAGTTACCACAGACAGACGGAATCGGGAGACCTGTGCACCAGATACGCAGTTGTAGATGACGAAGGTATCATAGAAGCTGAACCCCTTGGCCCACTTCACTCAGCACAAGTCGCTGAGCTGGTAGCACTGACCAGAGCATGTGAGTTGGCAAAGGGTAAGTCAGCCAATATATACACGGATTCTAGGTACGCGTTCGAAATGGTGCATGATTTTGGGGCCCTGTGACGCTTCAGAAGTTTCATGACAGCAGCTGCCATGCCTGTAGCGCATGCGTTTTACATCAAAAGATTTCTAACAGCCATACAGGAACCGGACAGAGTGGCTGTTATCAAGTGTAAAGCACACACAACCAAGACCCAATCTCACTTGGTAACAGCCCGGCAGACGAAGCAGAAAAATCAGCAGCAAGCACTCCCATACAGATGAACATCACACCACTGATGACATTTAACACGGTTAATATGCAACAGTTAATTTGTGTTCCCTACAGGAAAAGGCAGTCAGGAAGGTGAAGGGATGTGGTCAGGAGTCCTCAGGAGTTTGGACATATGGACACGGTAAGCCAGTGGCCCCCAGGGCATATTTCCCAAGCCCAGCTGAGGCGGCACACGGACTGACTCATCTGGGTAAGGAAGGTATGTGCAAACTGGTAAGAGCCTACTGGAGTGCACCAGGAGTCTCTTCTCATGCAGGTAAGAGAGCAATGACATGTCTTACTTGCTTGAGGAAGAATAGTGGTAAAGCAATACCAACAGAGCCATCCCATATCCCTCCAACAGACGGACCTTTTCAGGTAATACAAATTGACTTCATACAGTTACCACCCTGTAGGAATTTGAAATATGTGTTAGTATGTACTGATGTGTTTTCAAACTGGGTAGAAGCATTCCCTGCTGCCACAAATACTGCTGTGTTCACTGCAAAGAAAATCATGCAGGAATTTGTGTGCAGATGGGATCCGGACTGAAAGTCGACAGTAACTAGGTCGACCACTATTGGTCGACAGTAACTAGGTCGACAGGGTCAAAAGGTCGACAGGGCCAAAAGGTCGACATGTTCTAGGTCGACAGGTCAAAAGGTCGACATGAGTTTTTCACAATTTTTTTCTTTTTTTGAACCTTTTCATACTTAACGATCCACGTGGACTACGATTGGAACGGTAATCTGTGCCGAGCGAAGCGAAGGCACAATGCCCGAAGCATGGCGAGCGAAGCGAGCCATGCGAGGGGACGCGGTGCACTAATTGGGGTTCCCGGTCACTCTACGAAGAAAATGACACCAAAATAACATTAAAAATTCATGTTGACCTTTTGACCTGTCGACCTAGAACATGTCGACCTTTTGACCCTGTCGACCTAGTTACTGTCGACCAATAGTGGTCGACCTAGACATTGTCGACCTAGTTACTGTCGACTTTCAATACCACACCCGTGCAGATATGGGGGTAAATTTACTAAGATGGGAGTTCTATTTAAGATGGGATGTTGCCCATAGCAACCAATCAGATTCTACTTCTCATTTAGAAGATAATACCTGGAATCTGATTGGTTGCTATGGGCAACATCCCATATGAAATAGAACTCCCATCTTAGTAAATTGACCCCATGGTATCCCTAGAATAATTGAAAGTGATAGGGGTATCCATTTTACAGGTGAAGTCTTTCAGGTCATGTGCAAACTGATGGGAATTAATAGCAATCTGCACACTCCATACCGACCACAGGTGAGTGCGAAGGTGGAGCGAATGAATAGCACTATTAAGAATAAACTGAGCAAAGTGATGGCTGAAACTGGATTGTTGTGGCCAGAAGCTTTACCATTAGTGTTGTACAGCATCAGAACCACTCCCAGGTCACCGCTTAACTTATCACCCTTCGAAGTTCTTTTTGGTCGCCAACCCCATGTAATGATAGACCCCCAGGATGATTTGAAGTGCAATAACGAAATAACTGTGCAATATTTGGATAGGATGAGCCAGCAGCTGAGAAATCAGCAAAGGAATCTAAAACTGGCGATTCCTGACCTACCAAGCAGCAATTGTTATGACATTGAGCCTGGGAAATTATGTGATGATTCAAACATTTTTACGCTCAGGTTGCCTCGTAGACAGGTGGGAAGGACCGTATCAAGTTTTGTTGATCAGCACGACAGCACTAAAGGTTGCAGAGAGAGAGACTTGGGTCCACTCGTCCCACTGCAAGAAGGTTGCTGACCTGGAGAAAACTCATGACAAAGCAAGGTAAAGAGAACCTCGTATCACTAGAGAATTTGTTCCGGGAAAGCTGAGAGGCAAGAACTGTTGAACGGCACCTGAGCGTGGAGAACAACAAAAATCAAGGACGTTTGTCGTACCATTTTTCTTTTTTCACCCCCGCCCCCACTTATTTTTATTTTATTTTTCCCTTCTTATTTTTCTTTTTTGCTGCTTAACGAAATGGCTCTACCTCAAGAGCCTGTGTTTCGGCTTTTTCTGGTGACTCTGTTTTTGATCAGGACAATCTGTTTTTGTGATGGACCTAGAGATGTTGAGCAAGAATCTGGAATGGGTTCTGATGGCGAGTAGCACATCACTCTAGTAAAGGCTGGTATCAGTAAGCGGTCTGGTAGTCACGGAGCTCGGAGACAATGTGAAGGGTTATTGTCTGAGGAATATTGTATATGTAAGCATTGCGAGAAAATAGTCGAAGATGGGTGCATCCAGAGATGTCAGGCAAATAGTAATATCAACATTAGCCGACATCCTTTGAGTGATTACCACTCATTAGTGGGTACGGTCTTAAACCAAACGGACTGCTGGGTGTGCTCTCAAGTACATCAAGGACAGAGTAAGTCGGGATTAGTGCCATATCCTTTAATGATAGATGAGGTACTCTAATTACGGGGTGGGAGACCGGTGGACAAGAAATTCAATATATCTAGGCCCCCTAGCTTGAAGCTCCACCAATACCACGTAGATAGGTCACTGTTATGTTTTAATGTGTCCAATTTTCAGAAACCAGAAAATTGGGAAGTGACTTGGAATAACCAGACAATGGGGATCATTCTGAGTTGTTCGCTCGCTAGCTGCTTTTAGCAGCATTGCACACACTAGGCCGCCGCCCTCTGGTAGTGTATTTTAGCATAGCAGAATTGCGAACGAAAGATTAGCAAAACTGCTACTAAATAATTCTTTACAGTTTCTGAGTAGCTCCAGACCTACTCACAGATTGCGATCAGCTCAGTCCGTTTAGTTCCTGGTTTGACGTCTCAAACACGCCCTGCGTTCGGCCAGCCACTCCCCCGTTTCTCCAGACACTCCTGCGTTTTTCCCTGACACGCCTGCGTTTTTTAGCACACTCCCGGAAAACGGTCAGTTACCCCTCAGAAACGCCCCTTTCCTGTCAATCATTCACCGATCAGCAGTACGACTGAAAAGTGTTGCACGAACACCAGCAAATCTACTAAGTTTTGGGTTAAATAACTTAGCGCATGTGCTTTGCGTACCATGCGCATGCAGCAACAAATCGCAGCATAGCGAAAATCGGCAACGAGCGAACTCGCAATGACCACCCATGTGTACAGGAAACATTTTCTGACTCATCTACCTGCAGTGTGAAGGATGAGTACACTATAAGGGACATTCTGTGACACACTCCCTTGCCTGAATTTAATGGCAGAACAGGGAAGCTGAACCGTAGAGTGGGTAATTAGGGAGTCCTATAATAGACAACAGTAGGGACCTCTGCCTCCTGGAACAAAAAAGGGCCAGTAGTAATACTCAAGTTTTATATATATTATACTCTATATACAATAGCTTCTCACTGTTTGTATGCATTATAGTTATTTAGTGTATTATCTGTACAGTAGTTTCCATGAACCTCCATGTTGGTTATAAATCTGTTTAACGGCTTATAAGTGCATTTACTCCAGAACTTCATGGGTGGGCATCCCTGAAATTGCCTCAGTGCCTATTAGTGGTCCAGTGAGGCTAAATGTACTGTACCACCTGTACCAAATCTCCGGTTAATGGGATCCAGGTACAGTCCTCATCCCTGAGGTCCATGACTACAGCTTATAACAGATCCTGCAAAACATTTATTGAATGACCCGCAGCAGCATGTCTGCTTACTCCAACTGGGCCGAGGCTGAGATCAGAAAACTACTGCTCATCAGGTAAAAAGGAAGAAATTAGACACCAGATGATTGGAACCCGTTAACCCCATAGCGCACTCCTCCTCAACTGCACCATCCTGCTCCAGTCAGATGCAGAGGAGTCAGGAGACACTGGCCACTACGCAAGCTACCCTGTTGCCCTTGCAATGCAGCCCACCATCTTGCTCCTACTGTCTGACAACGTTGTAGAAACAGGTTCACTACGGCTGGCCGGCGGTCGGGCTCCCGGCGCCCAGCATACCGGCGCCGGGAGCCCGACCGCCGGCTGACCGACAGTGTGGCGAGCGCAAATGAGCCCCTTGCGGGCTCGCCACGCTACGGGCACGGTGGCGCTTCTCCCTCTATGGGGGTCGTGGACCCCCACGAGGGAAAATAAGTGTCGGTATGCCGGCGGTCGGGCTCCCGGCGCCGGTATACTGAGCGCCGGGAGCCCGACCGCCGGCATACAGAATGCCACCCGTAGAAACTAGTGGGATAGATTCCTCAACGAAAGCAGACAGCACCAATGCCATGATAGATGATGTAGTCGAGGTAAACTTGGAGACATTGCGCCCGAAAAATACCCCGCCACTACGCTCAAATACTATAAAACTAAAAAACCCACACACTACATTCAATGAAATCCAAACATTAAACGGTTGCAGAGTGCCGCTAGCATGCAGGTGGGAGAAGGCCACAAGCGTATGTACACAAACACCACTGCTATCTGTATATGCCCTCAGTGGTTATTGTCATTTTTAAAAATAATTTTATTACTTCCACTTGCAGTCTACAATGTGCCAGCTAGAAAGAAGAAACCAAACAGGTCAGAGATAGCGTCCAAGCCATGACGTCTGTTATCATAGAGCATCTCCGTGAATTGGACAGCAAGATGCAGGTCAAAGATGATGCCTGCATGGAGGTGTTTCTAGAGGCGAGAAGCAAATACAGCAGTTATTTATATTGCAGTTTATGGCTATACAGGACAGACAAGTGGCCCCACCCCTTCTATTTTGTGACCTCATCTTTGTGAGCCTAAATAGGTCCATTTTGAATGACATCCATAGGTTCTGTAGGGCTTACCTAGGTTCACTGTAAATCGAGCCGACTTGAGAACCACCTGGGTCGAAGTGTTTTGTAAAAGGGTCTGAAGCTGTGTCCAACCCAGGATTGACCAGTGTTCAACTTCCTGGGTCCGACCCAGGATTTTGGTGTAAAAGGGGTATAACGGGGTCAGGAGAACAGGTACCATCTCCTGGGGTAGATGGCAGGATACAGCAGCTGAGAGATCACACAAGTCTGTTGATTTGGTGCAACTGGCCTCAACCAGTTTTATTGTGCAGCAAAACAGAAATAAACATTAAAATAAAATACCTTGCCGTCCAGTACTAACTATACACAAGTTAATCCTAAATCATAAAAAAAAAAAAATACAGAGTAGTTCACCAGGCACAGCGCACTGGCTTACAACAGTCTTTTTAATACACACATACAGCTGAAAGCCCTAATTATTGTTCTTTGAGGCTAACATCCCAAAGACCCGAACTAGGCTTAAATGGATGGAGAACCCGCCTTCTCTTCTCACATCCAACCCCAGGACTGCTTAACCCGGCTTTTATTAAAAGCCAAAAGCTCTCAGCAGAACCAATACAACATTCCTGGGGTTTTAAAATACAAATGTATGAAATCTGGGGCAAATATAGAAACACAGAATTTGACGGCAGATACAAACCACTTGGCCCATCTAGTCTGCCCCTTTTTTTATCCTTTAGGTAATCTCAACCCTTCTTGAACATTAACTTTTTGTAAGGATATTTATATGCCTATCCCGAGCATGTTTAAATTGCTCTACAGTCTTAGCCTCTAGCACCTCTGATGCACCTCTGATGGGAGGCTATTCTACTTATCCACTAACCTTTCGGTGAAGTAATTTTTCCTTAAATTTTCCCTGAACCTATATACCTGCCTTACACCACAATTCCAGTGATCTTATCACAATAGATAGAAAATAACATGACCCTATACATAAAACATTCTATGGGTTCAATTCAACCAGGCGTGAATTCCTTGCAGCCGTGAATAAATGCGGCTATATGCTGCACTTATTTTTCCTCCAGACTATTTGTTTGTTTGTAGCCCCATACTCCCCACCCTCACACCTAATTGAACTGACCTCTATTAGTCACTGTTAAAATAAGATTTTAAACTTACCGGTAAATCTTTTTCTCCTAGTCCGTAGAGGATGCTGGGGACTCCGTAAGGACCATGGGGTATAGATGGGCTCCGCAGGAGACATGGGCACTCTAAAGACTTTAGATGGGTGTGCATTGGCTCCTCCCTCTATGCCCCTCCTACAGACCTCAGTTAGAGAACTGTGCCCAGAGGAGACGGACAGTACGAGGAAAGGATTTTTGTTAATCTAAGGGCAAGATACATACCAGCCCACACAATCCACACCGTACAACATGGAATATACGAGTTAACAGTATGAAACAAAACAGCATCAGCCAGAGACTGATCAAACTGTAACATAACCCTTATGTAAGCAATAACTATATGAAAGCCTTGCAGAATAGTCAGCACTGGGAGGGGCGTCCAGCATCCTCTACGGACTAGGAGAAAAAGATTTACCGGTAGGTTTAAAATCTTTTTTTCTCTTACGTCCTAGAGGATGCTGGGGTCTCCGTAAGGACCATGGGGATTATACCAAAGCTCCAGACCGGGCGGGAGAGTGCGGATGACTGCAGCATCCATTGAGCAAACACGAGTTCCTCCTCAGCCAAGGTATCAAACTTATAGAGTTTAGCAAAAGTGTTTGAACCCGACCAAGTAGCTGCTCGGCAAAGTTGTAATGCCGAGACACCTTGGGCAGCCGCACAAGAAAAGCCCACCTTCCTAGTGGAATGGGCCTTTACCGAATTTGGTAACGGCAATCCAGCCGTAGAATGAGCCTGCTGAATCGTGTTACAGATCCAGCGGGCAATAGTCTGCTTAGAAGCAGGAGCTCCGTCCTGGCTACATAAACTTTTAAGGCCCTGACTACATCAAGAGACTTGGAATCCTCCAAGTCACCCATAGCCACAGGCACCACAATAGGTTGGTTCATATGAAACTATAAAACCACCTTAGGCAGAAATTGAGGACGAGTCCTCAACTCTGCTCTATCCACATGGAAAATCAGATAGGGGCTTTTGTGAGACAAAGCCGCCAATTCGGACACCCGCCTCGCAGATGCCAAGGCTAACACCATGACCACTTTTCAAGTGAGAAATTGTAACTCAACTGTTTGAAGAGGTTCAAACCACTGAGACTTAAGGAACTGTAACACCATGTTAAGGTCCCATGGCACCACTCGGGGCACAAAAGGAGGCTGGATGTGCAGCACTCCCTTTACAAAAGTCTGGACTTCTGGGAGAGAAGCCAATTCCTTCTGAAAGAATATTGACAGGGCCGAAATCTGCACCTTAATGGAGCCTAACTTTAGGCCCATATCCACTCCTGTCTGCAGAAAGTGGAGAAAACTGCCCAGGTGGAAATCTTCCGTAGGAGCATTCTTGGCTTCACACCAAGATACATATTTCCTCCAGATACGGTGATAATGTTTCGCTGTCACCTCCTTCCTAGCTTTTATCAGAGTAGGGATGACTTCCCCCGGAATACCTTTCCTAGCTAGGATTTGGTGTTCAACCGCCATGCCGTCAAACGTAACCGCGGTAAGCCTTGGAACACGCAGAGCCCCTGCTGCAACAGGTCCTCCATGGGAGGAAAAGGCCACGGATCTTCTGTGAGCATTTCCTGAAGATCTGAATACCAGGCCCTTCGAGGCCAATCCGGAACAATGATTAATGCCTGGACTCTTTTTCGTCTTATGATTCTCAGTATTTTTGAGATGAGTGGAAGAGGAGGGAAGACATAGACCGACGAAAACACCCACAGTGTCACCAGGGCGTCTACCGCTACAGCTTGAGGGTCCCTTGACCTGGAACAATACCTCCGCCGTTTCTTATTGAGGCGTGACGCCATCATGTCTATTTGAGGAAGCCCCCAACGACTTATCTCTGCAAAAACTTCTTGATGAAGACCCCACTCTCCTGGATGGAGATCGTGTCTGCTGAGGAAGTCTGCTTCCCAGTTGTCCACTCCTGGAATAAAGACTGCTGACAGCGCGCTTACGTGATTTTCCGCCCAGCGAAGAATCCTGGTGGCTTCCGCCATTGCCACTCTGCTCCTTGTCCCGCCTTGGCGGTTTACATGAGCCACGGCTGTGACGTTGTCCGATTGAATCAGAACAGGTAGGTCGCAAAGAAGAGTCTCCGCTTGTCGTAGGCCGTTGTATATGGCCCTTAATTCCAGCACGTTGATGTGTAGACAAGCCTCCTGGCTTGACCACAGTCCCTGAAAATGTCTTACTTGTGTGACTGCTCCCCATCCTCGGAGGCTCGCGTCCGTGGTTACCAGAACCCAGTCTTGAATGCGACCCTCTAGAAAGTGAGCACTCTGCAGCCACCACAGGAGAGACACCCTGGCCCTGGGGGACAGGCTTATTTTCTGATGTATTTGTAGATGGGACCCCAACCACTTGTCCAGAAGGTCCCACTGAAAGGTCCTCGCATGGAACCTGCCGAAGGGGATGGCCTCGTAGGCCGCCACAATCTTTCCCAGTACTCGAGTGCATTGATGAACTGACACTCTTTTTGGCTTTAACAGGTCTCTGACCATGCTCTGGAGTTCCTGGGCTTTTTCCGTTGGGAGAAAAACATTCTTCTTTTCCGTGTCCAGAATCATGCCTAAAAATGATAGCCGAGTCGTTGGAATCAACTGCGACTTTGGCAGATTTAGGATTAAGCCGTGTTGCTGCAGCACTCTCAGGGAGAGTGACACGCTTTTCAGCAACTGATCTCTCGATCTCGCTTTTATCAGGAGATCGTCCAAGTATGGGATAATTGTGACTCCTTGCCTGCAGAGAAGCAACATCCTTTCCGCCATTACCTTGGTGAAAATCCTCGGGGCCGTGGACAGCCCAAACGGCAACGTCTGGAACTGGTAATGACAGTCCTGTACAGCGAATCTCAGGTACACCTGATGAGGAGGTTAAATGGGGACATGAAGGTATGCATCCTTTATGTCTAGTGATACCATAAAATACCACCCTTCCAGGCTGGAGACCACTGCCCGGAGAAATTCCATCTTGAATTTGAATTTTTTTAGATACAGGTTTAGGGATTTTAGATTCAGAATGGGTCTGACCGAGCCATCCGGTTTCGGGACCACAAATAGGGTTGCATAGTACCCTTTCCCATGTTGTTATTAGGGGGAACCTTGATAATCACTTGCTGTCGACACAGCTTTTGTATTGCAGCTAAAACTATTTCCCTCTTTGGGGGAGAAGCTGGCAATGCCGATTTGAAAAATCGTCGAGGAGGCACTTCTTCGAATTCCAGTTTGTAGCCTGGGGATACAATTTCTATCACCCAAGGATCCAAATCTGACATAACTAAGACCTGGCTGAAGAGTCGAAGAAGTGCCCCCACCGGTGCGGACTCCCGCAGTGGAGCCCCAGCGTCATGCGGTGGATTTTGTAGAAACCGAGGAGGAAATCTGTTCCTGGGAACTAGCCGTAGCAGGCATTCTTTTCCCTCTACCCTTACGTCTGGCGAGGAAGGAAGAGCCCCGACCTCGTCTGGACTTATGCGACCGAAAGGACTGCATCTGATATTGAGGTGTTTTCTTTTGCTGTGGGGGAACATAAGTCAAAAAAGAAGATTTACCCGTGGTAGCTGTGGAAACCAGGTCCACGAGGCCCTCGCCAAATAAAACTTCACCCTTGTAAGTCAAAGTTTCCATATGTCTCATTGAATCGGCATCACCCGTCCATTGGCGGGTCCACAGGGCTCGCCTAGCAGAAATTGCCATGGCATTGGCTCTTGAACCCAACGTCTCTCGCAGCGTAACTCATATATAACGCTGCATATAATATGACCCAAGGTCAATAAAATGCTATCCTTATCTAGGGTGTCAATGTCAGATAACAAGTTATCTGCCCATGCTGCTATTGCGCTACATACCCATGCCGACGCTACTGCCGGTCTGAGCAAGGCACCCATATGTGTATAAATTGATTTTAAGGTAGTCTCCTGTCTGCGATCAGCAGGATCCTTGAGGGCTGCCGTGTCTGGAGACGGTAGCGCCACCTTTTTGGACAAGCGCATCAAATCCTTGGCCACCCTGGGCGAGGATTCCTACCGTAACCTGTCCTGTACGGGGAAAGGATACGCCATAAGAATTCTCTTGGGAATCTGGAGTTTCCCAAGCTTTTTCAAATAAAGCGTTCAGCTCATGAGATGGGGGAAAGGTTACCTCAGGTTTCTTCTCCTTAAACATGCATACCCTCGTGTCAGGCACAGAGGGGTCCTCTGTGATATGCAAAACATCTGTTATTGCAATAATCATATAATAAAAACTTTTGGCCACCCTTGGGTGTAACCTTGCATCATCGTAGTCGACACTGGAGTCAGAATCCGTGTCGGTATCAGTGTCTGCTACCTGGGACAGGGGACGTTTATGAGAGCCCGAAGGGACTTGTGACACAGTCAAAGCCATGGATTGACTCCCTGCTTTTTCACTGGACTCTGCTTTGTCCAATCTTTTATGTAATAAAGACACATTTGCATTTAAAACATTCCAAATATCCAACCAATCAGGTGTTGGCGTCGCCGACGGAGACACCACAATCATCTGCTCTACCTCCTCCTTAGACGAGCCTTCCGCTTCAGACATGTCGACACACTCGTACTAACACCCCCACACACACTGGGATATACAATTATGGGGACAGCCCCCCAATAAGGCCCTTTGGAGAGACAGAGAGTGAGAATGCCAGCACACACCCAGCGCCACTGAAATAAAATCCCAGACTGTACAGCGCTCTTTATAGAATAAATAATACACTCACTGCGCCAATTAAATGTGCGCCCCCCCCCTCTTTTTTGCCCTCTGTACTTGCTCAGCAGGGGAGAGTCTGGGGAGCAGCTTCTCAGCAGCTTGATGTGGAGAAAAATGGCGCTGGTTAGTGCTGGAGAATCAAGCGCTGCCCCCTCAATGGTGGGCTTCGGTCCCACTCAAATTCTTTATACTGGCGGGGGGGGGGTTCAAAATACTGCCTCCGCAGTATCTAATATATTAGCCAGTGTCCCTTGAGGTTATTATTGCTGCCCAGGACACCCCCCCCCTGCGCCCTGCACCCATATTGTGCCTTCTGTGTTTGTATGTGTGGGAGCAATGGCACGCAGCGTTACCGCTGCGCGGTACCTCAGTGAAGATCTGAAGTCTTCTGCCGCCTGTGAAGTCTTCTTTTTTCTTATACTCACCCGGCTTCTATCTTCCGGCTCTGTGAGGAGGACGGCAGCGCGGCTCCGGGACGAACAGCGAGGACGACACCTGTGTTCCGACCCTCTGGAGCTAATGGTGTCCAGTAGCCTAAGAAGCAGAGCCTATCAGTTAAGTAGGTCTGCTTCTCTCCCCTCAGTCCCACGATGCAGGGAGCCTGTTGCCAGCAGTGCTCCTTGAAAATAAAAAAACCTAACAAAAAGTATTTTCAGAGAAACTCAGTAGAGCTCACTTGCGGTGCATCCAGTCTCCTCTGGGCACAGGATCTAACTGAGGTCTGGAAGAGGGGCATAGAGGGAGGAGCCAGTGCACACCCATCTAAAGTCTTTAGAGTACCCATGTCTCCTGCGGAGCCCGTATATACCTCATGGCCCTTACGGAGTCACCAGCATCCTCTAGGACGTAAGAGAAAACAACAATATACTGTATGAGCCATTACAAAACTCAGGCCGGCAGTGTATCACAAGGTGCATCTACAGAGTGACCTTTGTAGAGCTCTGTTTAAGGTGGTCCATGCACTCTGACATGTAAGGGTTGAGAATGTAAAGAGTCTCTGGAAAATATTCTGTAAGTGACTTCAGGTAGGTGGGAGTATATCAGCTGTAGGTAGGGCTAGGACACAGTCATCACTAACCACATCAGTGATGAGCAAGGCCAATGCAGCGCACAAAGGTAGGTGGAATAACAGCAAAGGCAGGCACAGCTAACACACAAGTAGACAAATCATTGTTTACTATGACAAGAAATGCTGTATTTACAAAATACATCCCACTTCGGGAGTTAACACTGTAGCAAGCCAGTGCAGTTTATAGATTTCTAGGACACAAATGTGTGCCTACAGCAGTACGCGATATTAACACCTTGCTAAATACAAACTACACAAAGGTATAACACATATTACACAGTATATTATTCATAGAACACAATATAAAATATCAGGTGACAACATAGTGTTTAAATGCTCATATTATAATACAATATACATTAATTACACACTGTATAAGATCACAGGGCAGATTAGTGGTTGCTGGGTGTCCACTGGGATGGACAGGTAACTTTCTGATGGGAGCAAACACAAGCTCTTCTACCAAGTGCCAGCAATGACAATTAGGCATGGTGAAAACTGTTGGGATGGGCTTTTCCTAATCTACGTGCGGCTTTATATAGCCAATGAAATTGATGTATGAGAAGCATCATAGTAACCAATATAAAATAGAGATTTCTAATCACCGCCATACAAGACAGAAAACATTTGTATATATTATGTTACCTAGCCTTCATAACTCGGGAAAGTCTACATACCTTTGAGTATACTCTGAAAAATAAGAATTTACTCACCGGTAATTCTATTTCTCGTAGTCCGTAGTGGATGCTGGGAACTCCGTAAGGACCATGGGGAATAGAGGGCTCCGCAGGAGACTGGGCACAACTAAGAAAGAATTAGGACTACCTGGTGTGCACTGGCTCCTCCCTCCATGCCCCTCCTCCAGACCTCAGTTAGGAAACTGTGCCCAGAAGAGCTGAAACAATAAGGAAAGGATTTGGAATCCCGGGTAAGACTCATACCAGCCACACCGTACAACTCGTGATACTATACCCAGTTAACAGTATGAAAAACAGCTGAGCCTCTCAACAGATGGCTCCAACAATAACCCTTTAGTTAAGCAATAACTATATACAAGTATTGCAGACAATTCGCACTTGGGATGGGCGCCCAGCATCCACTACGGACTACGAGAAATAGAATTACCGGTGAGTAAATTCTTATTTTCTCTGACGTCCTAGTGGATGCTGGGAACTCCGTAAGGACCATGGGGATTATACCAAAGCTCCCAAACGGGCGGGAGAGTGCGGATGACTCTGCAGCACCGAATGAGCAAACTCAAGGTCCTCCTCAGCCAGGGTATCAAACTTGTAGAATTTAGCAAACGTGTTGGAACCCTGACCAAGTAGCAGCTCGGCAAAGTTGTAAAGCAGAGACCCCTCGGGCAGCCACCCAAGAAGAGCCCACCTTCCTCGTGGAATGGGCTTTCACTGATTTAGGATGCGGCAGTCCAGCCGCAGAATGTGCAAGCTGAATTGTGCTACAGATCCAGCGAGCAATAGTCTGCTTTGAAGCAGGAGCACCCAGCTTGTTGGGTGCATACAGGATAAATAGCGAGTCAGTTTTCCTGACTCTAGCCGTCCTGGAAACATAAATTTTCAGGGCCCTGACTACATCCAGCAACTTGGAATCCTCCAAGTCCCGAGTAGCCGCAGGCACCACAATAGGTTGGTTCAAATGAAACGCTGAAACCACCTTAGGAAGAAATTGGGGACGAGTCCTCAATTCCGCCCTATCCATATGGAAAATCAGATAAGGGCTTTTACATGACAAAGCCGCCAATTCTGACACACGCCTGGCCGAAGCCAGGGCCAATAGCATGACCACTTTCCACGTGAGTTATTTTAGCTCCACAGTTTTTAGTGGCTCAAACCAATGCGACTTAAGGAAATCCAACACCACGTTGATATCCCAAGGTGCCACTGGAGGTACAAAAGGGGCTGAATATGCAGCACTCCTTTAATAAAAGTCTGAACTTCAGGCAGTGAAGCCAGTTCTTTCTGGAAGAAAATAGACAGAGCCGCAATCTGGACCTTAATGGAACCCAATTTTAGGCCCATAGTCACCACTGACTGTAGGAAGTGCAGAAATCGACCCAGCTGAAATTCCTCTGTTAGGGCCTTCCTGGCCTCACACCAAGCAACATATTTCCGCCATATGCGGTGATAATGTTTTGCGGTCACATCCTTCCTAGCTTTAATCAGCGTAGGAATGACTTCCTCCGGAATGCCCTTTTCCTTTAGGATCCGGTGTTCAACCGCCATGCCGTCAAACGCAGCCGCGGTAAGTCTTGGAACAGACAGGGCCCCTGCTGCAGCAGGTCCTGTCTGAGCGGCAGAGGCCATGGGTCCTCTGAGATCATTTCTTGAAGTTCTGGGTACCAAGCTCTTCTTGGCCAATCCGGAACGAGTATAGTTCTTACTCTTCTCCTTATTATTATCCTCAGTACCTTGGGTATGAGAGGAAGAGGAGGGAACACATAAACCGACTGGTACACCCATGGTGTCACTAGAGCGTCCACAGCTATCACCTGAGGGTCCCTTGACCTGGCGCAATATCTTTTCAGCTTTTTGTTGAGGCGGGACGCCATCATGTCCACCTGTGGCCTTTCCCAACGGTTTACAATCATTTTGAAGACTTCTGGATGAAGTCCCCACTCTCCCGGGTGGAGATCGTGTCTGCTGAGGAAGTCTGCTTCCCAGTTGTCCACTCCCGGAATGAACACTGGTGACAGTGCTAACGCGTGATTTTCCGCCCATCGGAGAATCCTTGTGGCTTCTGCCATCGCCCTCCTGCTTCTTGTGCCGCCCTGTCGGTTTACATGGGCGACAGCCGTGATGTTGTCTGACTGGATCAGCACCGGCTGGTTTTGAAACAGGGGTCTTGCCTGACTTAGGGCATTGTAAATGGCCCTTAGTTCCAGAATATTTATGTGTAGGGAAGTCTCCTGACTTGACCATAGTCCTTGGAAGTTTCTTCCCTGTGTGACTGCCCCCCAGCCTCGAAGGCTGGCATCCATGGTCACCAGGACCCAGTCCTGTATGTCGAACCTGCAACCCTCTAGCAGATGAGCCCTCTGCAGCCACCACAGCAGAGACACCCTGGTCCTTGGAGACAGGGTTATCAGCCGATGCATCTGAAGATGCGATCCGGACCACTTGTCCAACAGATCCCACTGAAAGATCCTGGCATGGAACCTGCCGAATGGAATTGCTTCGTAAGAAGCTACCATCTTTCCCAGGACTCGCGTGCAGTGATGCACCGACACCTGTTTCGGTTTTAGGAGGTCTCTGACAAGAGATGACAGCTCCTTGGCTTTCTCCTCCGGGAGAAACACTTTTTTCTGGGCTGTGTCCAGAACCATCCCCAGGAACAGTAGACGTGTCGTAGGAACCAGCTGCGACTTTGGAATATTCAGAATCCAGCCGTGCTGTTGTAGCACTTCCCGAGATAGTGCTATTCCGATCAACAACTGCTCCCTGGACCTCGCCTTTATAAGGAGATCGTCCAAGTACGGGATAATTAAAACTCCCTTTTTCCGAAGGAGTATCATCATTTTGGCCATTACCTTGGTAAACACCCTTGGTGCCGTGGACAGACCAAACGGCAACGTCTGGAATTGGTAATGACAGTCCTGTACCACAAATCTGAGGTACTCCTGGTGAGGAGGGTAAATGGGGACATGCAGGTAAGCATCCTTGATGTCCAGTGATACCATGTAATCCCCTTCGTCCAGGCTTGCAATAACCGCCCTGAGCGATTCCATCTTGAACTTGAACCTTCTTATATAAGTGTTCAAGGATTTCAAATTTAAAATGGGTCTCACCGAACCGTCCGGTTTCGGTTCCACAAACAGTGTGGAATAGTAACCCCGTCCTTGTTGAAGGAGGGGCACCTTGATTATCACCTGCTGAGAATACAGCTTGTGAATCACCTCCAGCACTGCCTCCCTTCTGGGGGAGTTGTTGGTAAGGCGGATTTGAGGAAACGGCGAGGGGGAGACATCTCGAATTCCAGCTTGTACCCCTGATATACCACTTGTAGAATGTAGAATCCAGGGATCCATCCGTGAGCGAGCCCACTGGTCGCTGAAGTGTCTGAGACGGGCCCCCACCGCACTGGCTCCGCCTGTGGAGCCCCAGCGTCATGCGGTGGACTTAGAGGAAGCGGGGGAGGACTTTTGTTCCTGGGAACTGGCTGTATGTTGCAGCTTTTTCCCTCTACCTCTGCCTCTGGGCAGAAAGGACGCGCCTTTAACCCGCTTGCCTTTCTGGGGCCGAAAGGACTGTACCTGATAATACGGTGCTTTCTTTGGCTGTGAGGGAACATGGGGTAAAAATGTCAACTTCCCAGCTGTTGCTGTGGAAACTAGGTCCGAGAGACCGTCCCCAAACAATTCCTCACCCTTGTAAGGCAAAACCTCCATGTGCCTTTTAGAATCTGCATCACCTGTCCACTGCCGAGTCCACAATACTCTCCTGGCAGAAATGGACATTGCATTAATTCTAGATGCCAGTCGGCAAATATCCCTCTCTGCATCTCTCATGTATAAGACTGCGTCTTTAATATGCTCTATGGTTAGCAATATAGTGTCCCTGTCTAGGGTATCAATATTTTCAGACAGGGAATCTGACCACGCAGCTGCAGCACTGCACATCCATGCTGAAGCAATAGCCGGTCTCAGTATAATACCTGAGTGTGTATATACAGACTTCAGGATAGCCTCCTGCTTTCTATCAGCAGGCTCCTTTAGGGCGGCCGTGTCCGGAGACGGTAGTGCCACCTTCTTTGATAGACGTGTGAGCGCTTTATCCACCCTAGGGGATGTCTCCCAGCGTAACCTGTCCTCTGGCGGGAAAGGGTACGCCAAGAGTAACTTTCTAGAAACCACCAGTTTCTTATCGGGGGAAGCCCATGCTGCTTCACGCTTCATTTAACTCATCTGATGGGGGAAAAACCACTGGCAGCTTTTTCTCCCCAAACATAATACCCTTTTTTGTGGTACCTGGGTTAACGTCAGAAATGTTCAACACATTTTTAATTGCCTTAATCATGTAACGTGTGGCTCTATTGGAATGTACACTAGTCTCATCGTCACTGGAGTCAGTATCCGTGTCGACATCTGTGTTTGCCATCTGAGGTAGCGGGCGTTTTTGAGCCCCTGATGGCTTTTGAGACGCCTGGGCAGGCACAGGCTGAGAAGCCGTCTGTCCCACATCTGCTATGTCGTCAAACCTCTTATGTAAGGAGTTGACACTGTCGCGTAATTCCTTCCACATATCCATCCACTCAGGTGTCGACCCCGCAGGGGGTGATATCACATTTATCGGCACCTGCTCCGCCTCCACATAAGCCTCATCAAACATGTCGACACAGCTGTACCGACACACCGCGCACACAGGGAATGCTCTGACTGAGGACAGGACCCCACAAAGTCCTTTGGGGAGACAGAGAGTATGCCAGCACACACCAGAGCGCTATATAATACAGGGATTCACACTACACAGTGATTTTTCCCCTATACCTGCTAATATTATACAGATTGCGCCTAAATGTAGTGCCCCCACTCTCTTTTTTACCCTATGGAGTCTGGAAACTGCAGGGGAGAGCCTGGGGAGCGATCCTTCCAGCTGAGCTGTGAGGGAAAATGGCGCCAGTGTGCTGAGGGAGATAGCCTCGCCCCTTTTTTGGCGGACTTCTCCCGCTTTTTTATATATATTTATGGCAGGGGATTTTACACATATATAGTCTTAATGACTATATTATGTGTTAATTTGCCAAGTAAGGTACTCTTATTGCAGCCCAGGCCGCCCCCCCCCAGCGCCCTGCACCCATCAGTGACCGGAGTGTGTGGTGTGCATGGGGAGCAATGGCGCACAGCTGCAGTGCTGTGCGCTACCTTAATGAAGACCGAAGTCTTCTGCCGCCGATTTCCAGGAACGTCTTCTTGCTTCTGGCTCTGCAAGGGGGACGGCGGCGCGGCTCCAGGACCGGACGACCGAGGCTGGGCCTGTGTTCGATCCCTCTGGAGCTAATGGTGTCCAGTAGCCTAGAAGCCCAAGCTAGCTGCAAGCAGGTAGGTTCGCTTCTCTCCCCTAAGTCCCTCGTAGCAGTGAGTCTGTTGCCAGCAGATCTCACTGAAAATAAAAAACATAAAATATACTTTCTTTTCTAGGAGCTCAGGAGAGCCCCTAGTGTGCAACCAGCTCGGCCGGGCACAAAATTCTAACTGAGGTCTGGAGGAGGGGCATGGAGGGAGGAGCCAGTGCACACCAGGTAGTCCTAAATCTTTCTTAGTTGTGCCCAGTCTCCTGCGGAGCCCGCTATTCCCCATGGTCCTTACGGAGTTCCCAGCATCCACTAGGACGTCAGAGAAATGTATTTATGCCTTAATTTATAATGTTCATGAATAACAGAACTGGCTTTTACATTATGTAAAATATTACTGCAGCTTCGTCTCGTATCTATAAGCTTACGGAGATGTATTTTCCCCTGTGTGCATTATCTGATGTTTAAGAAGAAGTGATTTATATGTAAAACATTTCCCACACTCAGTACACTGAAATGGCTTCTCACCTGTGTGACTTCTCTGATGTTTAACAAGATCTGATTTTTGTGCAAAACATTTCCCACACTCAGAGCATGGAAAAGGCTTCTCACCTGTGTGGATTCTCTGATGTAGAACAAGATGTTGTTTCCGTGTAAAACATTTCCCACACTCAGAGCATGGAAATGGTTTCTCACCTGTGTGACTTCTCTGATGTATAATAAGATGTTGTTTCCGTGTAAAATATTTCCCACATTCAGTGCATGAAAATGGCTTCTCACCTGTGTGACTTCTCTGATGTTTAATCAAAGCTGATTTCTGTATAAACCATTTACCACACTCAGAACATGGAAAGGGCCTCTCACCTGTGTGACATCTCTCATGTGCAACAAGAGTTGATTTCTGTGTAAAACATTTCCCACACTCAGAGCATGGAAATGGTTTCTCACCTGTGTGACTTCTCTGATGTCTAACGAGATGTTTTTTCCAAGTAAAAAATTTACCACACTCAGAGCATGGAAAGGGCTTCTCACATGTGTGACTTAACTGATGTTCAACTAGACTTGATTTACGTGCAAACACATTCCCACACTCAGAGCACAGAAATGGCTTCTCCCCTGAGTGAATTCTCTTATGTCTTACAAGATGTGTTTTAGTTCGGAAACATTTCGCACACTCAGAGCATGGAAATGGTTTCTCACCTGTGTGAATATTCTGATGTGAAACAAGAGCTGATTTTTTTGGAAAACATTTCCCACACTCAGAACATGGAAATAACTTCTCACCTGTGTGACTTCTCTGATGGTCAACAAGATTTGATTTCTGTGTAAAACCTTTCCCACACACAGAACAAGGAAATGGCTTCTCACCTGTGTGACTTAACCCATGTCTAATAAGATGTGTTTTCTTAATGAAACATTTCCCACACTCACCACATGGAAATGGTTTCCCATTGGTATGATATCTTTGATGTCTAATAAGATCTGGTTTAATTGTAAAACATTTCCCACATTCAGAGCATGAAAATGGTTTCACAGATGTGTGAGTTCTCTCATGTATAACAAGTCCTTCTTTGCGTTTAAAATATTTCCCACACACAGAACACTGAAATGGTTTGTCACCTGTGTGACTTACCTCATGTCTAACAAGATGTGATTTCTTTATGAAACATTTCCCACACTCACCACATGGAAATGGCTTCTCACCTGTGTGAATTTTCTGATGTGTAACAAGATCTGATTTCTCTGTAAAACATTTCCCACACTCAGAACACTTAAATGGTTTGTCACCAGTGTGCGTTCTCTGATGCCTAATTAGACTTTTGCTCTTTTTAAAACATTTTCCACACTCACCACATGGAAATTGCTTCTCATCTGTGTGGTGTACCAGATGTCTAACAAGAGATGTTTTTTTAAAGAAACATTTTCCACATTTAGAGCATGAAAATGTTTTTTTAGCTGCGTGAGTTCTCTCATGAATAACAAGACCATCTTTGTGTTTAAAACATTTCCCACATACAGAACACTGAAATGGTTTGTCACCTGTGTGACTTCTCTCATGTCTAACAAGATGTGATCTCTTTATGAAACATTTCCCACACTCACCACATGAAAATGGCTTTTCACCTGTGTGAATTCTCTGATGCTTAATTAGACTTTTGTTGTTTTTAAAACATTTCCCACACTCAGAACATGAAAATGGTTTCTCACATGTGTCACTTCTCTCATATAGAACAAAATGCGATTCCTGTGTAAAACATTTCCCACACTCAGAACATGAAAATGTTATTTCACCTGTGTGACTTCTATGTAAAACGTACTTACTTTTACCACACTCTGAACATGAAAAGACTGTATCACTTGTATCAGTTGTACTATGTGTAGCAATAACCGATTCTATATGATTAGAGGACTCAGCTAATTTATCTGCATTAATAAATACTGGATGTATTTTTAGGGTAACGGGGTTTCCGTCTGAGGAATCTTGTGTGATGTAATCTTCTATTTTAAAACCTGTAGACAAAACGAGATGTCCCTCCGAAGGATCCTTGCTTGTGCATCCGTCTGCTGGAAAAACATAATTTCATAGTATTAGTTAGTGCAAGAGCTCTAGTTGTTTAACTCCTTCAATGCTAAGGAATAGTAAGACATCCTCAGCATATACCTCAAATTGAACATTGAAGGCATTTCAAATGTGGAGGGGTGGGGATTACCTACTTTTCCTATGTGTGTGACAATGCAACAAAGGGGCAATAGTAGCACTTGTAAAAAAAAATATATTATAATTTTCAAGAGCAAATTATATTATGAAAATCTATTAGTATAACCCCTGCATTTGTTGTTTTGGAAAGGTGGATACTGCCGAAACAAGAACCACAAAGTATTTCTTGTTGGGGTTAGGATTTTATTATTTTTTCCATGCGTTTGCTTTTAGGTGCCACAGTTGCAATTTCAATGACAAAATAAATATCAGAAGTTATGGTAGACTTATCTATGGTAGACAACGATAACTCTATTCCCCCGAAGTCCACAGTATCCGCAGGCTATACCTTGAGATATTCGGTAGAGACAGCGGAACGAGTACAAAACGATCTAAGCTTTTCAGTCTCCCAGGATGCAACGGGCTAGCCCCCTATATCCCCGTCTCCTGGCTCAGGAAATTCAGTTGGTTTCAAAGCTCAAAAAAGTAGCAGATTTATCGAGAGGGAGACCTATTCAGGTGTGAAGAATACACACACACACCCTCACCAGAAGGTAGAGGTTAGTAAGTGTAAAGATTCTCAAATCCGGTGCATCAGGGTGGAATCCCTGTGGATTTCAGAGAAATAGAGTTATCGATGGAAAGTGTACCATAACTTCTGATTTCTCCTTGGGATGTCCCAAAGCAGTAACTAAGGGAGGGGGGGCTCCTGATAGGACAGGAGAATCTTTCACCCGAGAGGAGCATCCTGAGAGGCACAGGTATCAAAGACAAAATGTCTAATGAATGTGTTAATTGATGACCATGTGGCTGCCTTATATTGTTGCTCAGCTGAGGCGCCACAACGTTGGGCTGCCCATGAAGGACCGACCGAACGATTTGAGTGGGCAGAGATATTATTCGTGATCGGGAGATCAGCTTGAAGTATGCTTCTGAGATAGTCATTCAAACCCATCTAGACAGTGTTTGTTTTTGGCAGGCCTTCCTCCCTTGTAAAATTCATACATGACGTAGACTGTGTCTGTCTTTCTGATGGCACTGGTACAATCCACGTAGATCCTTAATGCATGAACTACATCCAATAATGCATCTCCAGCAGAGAGGTCCTGTACCTGAAAAGCCAGAACTATTATTTTTTTTATTAAGATGGAACTTTGAGACCACCTTAGGAAGATATCCAGAGTTAGTTCAGAGAACTGCTCTGTCTGGATAATATACCAGAAATGGAGGATGACACAATAGTGCCCCTAAATCTGATACTCTTCTAGTTGAAGCAATTTCCAGTAGAAAAATAACTTTAGCTGTCAACCATTTGAGATCCACATTATTCAGTGGTTCAAATGGAGCAACTTAAAGTGGGTGTGGTTCATCAAATCGACAGTATCTAGGTCGACAATGTTTAGGTCAACCACCATAGGTCGACAGTCACTAGGTCGACATGGATGGAAGGTCGACAGGGTTTCTAGGTCGACATGTGCTAGGTCGACAGGTCAACATGAGGTTGTTGTTTTTTGTGTCGTTTGCTTCGTAGTGTGACCGGGATCTCAAATTAGTGCACCGCGTCCCCTCGCATGGCATAGTGCCTTCGCTTTGCTCGGCACAGATTACCGTTCCAATCGTAGTCCACGTGGATCGTTAAGAATGAAAAAATTTAAAAAAAGAAAAAAAAAATGTGAAAAACTCATGTCGACCTTTAGACATGTCGACCTAGCACATGTCGACCTAGCACATGTCGACCTAGAAACCCTGTCGACCTTCCATCCATGTTGACCTAGTGACTGTCGACCTACAGTGGTCGACCTAAACATTGTCGACCTTCAGACCGGATCCCCTTAAAGCGCCCTGAGCACTATTTCTTCTAGATCCCAAGCGGCTGTAGGGGGAACAAAAGGAGGTAGAATGTGGAGCATTCCTTGGAAAAAAAGTGCGAATATCCTGTAGGTTATCAATTTTATTTTGGAACCATACAGATAATGCTGACACTTGTACCTTCATGGAAGCTAAGCGAATTCTTGACACTCTGAAAGACATAGGGTCATATTTTCTGGCAGCGCACCAGTGAAAATACGCATTCCATATCTGGTAATAGATGCGAGCTGAGGATGGTTTCCTTGCTTTAAGCATCATTTGAAGTACCTCTTGTAAAAACCCTTTCGCATTCAAGGTGGATGCTTCAAGAGCCACTTGCTGTTCGTAGAGACAGGGACCCTGGATCAGTAGATCTGGACGTTGAGTCAGAAGGAGTGTCCACGGACAGCCTCTGCAGATCTATGTACCAATTTCGACTGGGCCAAGCCGGAGCTATTATTATCCTGGTGCCCCTTTACTGTTTGAATTTACGAATCACCCTAGGCAACAGGGAGATTAGTGGAAAAACACATGCCAGATGAAATTCCCATTTCACTGACAGGGCATCCACGAAGATTGCTTCAGGATCCTTTGTTCTTTCCCATTATGCGAATACTTAATTGTTCTGAACAAAAGGCCCTGAGGTCAATTTCTGGCTGTACCTACTTGTTTACCAGAATGTGAAAGATTTCTGGGTGCAAGGCCCATTTGCTTGCATGAATGTCATGACGGCTGAGAAAATCAGATGCCCAATTTAGGACTCCCGGTAGGAATACTGTGGACACGGCTGGATGACGAAGTTCTGGCCACCTTAACGTGCGGCTTACCTCTTTCATTGCCCTTTGGCTGCAAGTGCGTCCTTGGTGATTGAGGTACTCTACTGGCCTAGCATTGTCGGAGAGAACGTATATGCCCGAAATTCCAGAACATTGATTGGCAGGCAACTTTCTTGGTCCAGTGTACCTGGTAGAAGTACTGTTCTGTCACGGCTCCCCAGCCCTGAAGACTGGTGTCCGTTGTCCGAACCTCTCAACCTGAGGTCCAAAAGGGTCAACCTCTGTCCAATGGGATGTCTATAGCCACCAGGCTAATGACCGACACACTTCCTGAGGAAGAACTATAGTCTGAATTTTTATTGTCTGATGCTGCCGTACCATTTGGAGAGAATCAGAAGAAGGGTCCTTTAATGGAATTGAGCATATTCTATAATGTCGAGACCATCGATCCGAGAACTCGCATTGCTGCATAGAAGGATACTCTCCGGCTGTGTAGCAACCCCTGAAGCCTAGTCTGTACTGTGGATATTTTGTTCAGAGGTAGAAAGATTCTTGAAGACTGGTATCCAATACAGCCCCCAGATGCGTCATCCGCTGTGAAGGAACTAAGGAGGACTTTCCCCAATTTATGAGCCAGCTGTGAGCCTGTAAGCAGGATATTGTCACTTGAAGATGGAATTGCAGAGTTTTCTGGGACTGAGCCAGGATTAGCAAGTAATCTAGATATGGGAAAATCCTTATTACCTAACGACAAAGATAAGCTGCCATCACCAAAATAATCTTGGTAAATACTCTTGGAGCTGTAGCCAGTCCAAAGGCTGGAGCCTAAAACTGGAAATGTTGCCGGAGGATAGCGAACCTGAGATAGCACTGATGGGAAGGTGCTATAGGTACATGTAGATAACCATACTCAATATCTAGGGACAGTATAAAATCCCCTGGATCCATTGCCAAGATAATGGTACACAAAGTTTCCATATGGAATCGAGGCACACAAAGATGTTTGTTTAGAGCTTTGAGATTGAGAATGGGATGCTAGAACCCAGATGGTTTCTGAACTAGAAACAGGTTGAAAGAGAAAACTCATCCCCGCTGTGTTTAGGGAATCGGTACTATAACTCCTGATTGTAGTAACTTCTAAACTGTCTCTTGTAGTGTCCTGGTCTTCGTTTCCACCGGAGATGGGCTGGTACAGAAGAATTTTTAAAGAGGGTGTCTCTTGAAGAAAAAAACGTAATCGTGAGACACAGCTTCTTGCACCCAGGTATCTGTGGTGGACTGCTGCCAAACCTGTGCAAATAGAAGAAGTCGGCCTCTCACTCTGGGGTCCCTCCGGTGCATCAGTCTGATGGCTTGTCTTCTGGTTTAGATGCCGGGCATATGGTTTCCCAAGGCTACTTAGTCTTACCAGATTTATCTGTTTGAGACTGTTTGCCGCAAACCTTTCCCTTTGCTTTACCTTGGGTCCAAAAGGACCAGAAAGCTGGAAATCTGGGCTTAACTTTATATGTCGAAGGAATCTTCACTTTTTTGGAGTCTGCTTCAGACTTAAGAATGTTATTTAATTCTGTACCAAACAAAATATTTCCAACAAAACGCAGGGATTCCAGTACCTTCTTGGATTGCAAGTCAGCCTTCCATGTACATAGCCAAACAGTTCTGCAAGCCGCTACTGGGGAAGCTGATGCTTGAGAAGCTTCTATACCCATATTAAGGGCAGCTTCTTCCATAAAAGCAGCTGACTGCTTTACATGTGCAATATGGGATAACTGGTCTTTCGTTACCATCTTCCAAGGCTTCCGCTGAGCCTGCCACTGCTTTAACCACCCAAGCTGTGGCAATAGCTGGCCTAAGTCGAGGAAGCAATAGTAAGAAAACCATCAACCTTTCTGTCTGTTACATCTTTTAATGATGTTGAAGGCAGAGATAGCGTAGATTTGCGCACTAGTCAAATTAAGGACTACTTTGGGAGGAACTTCCCTTTTCAAACAGCCCACAGCAGGAAGAGGATAATAAGAACCCCATTTCTTAGGAATCTTACATTTCTTACTAGGTGTAACCCATGCCTCTTGCATCATTTTCATCATCTGCTCTGAATTTGGAAATTCTGCTTTAACAGTTTTTGGAGTTTAAACACAGGAGCCTTAGATTTTAACACAGGCTCTGCTGCCTCCTCCAAAGACAGACTGGATTTAATTGCATAGAATTAACTCAGGTATATCTACTAGATGCAGATTGAGAATGGGAGAAATCAGCTTCATCATCTGAAGTATCCCGATTCTGAAACATGTGTAGATTGTGAAGATGTTGCTCCATGTCTATGTGATTTCAAAACAGCCTGTTTCTGCTGAAAAGCAGCTGAGGTCTGAACTAAATCCTGAACTGGATGTGACATAATCCAAGGGGAATGTAAGGTTTAAATGGATACCTTATACCTGGTAACGTAGCTTGCGCCATTCGCTCAGCCAAATTGGATAACATCTGTGCAGAAGACGCCCACAGAGGGTCTTGTGTCTGAACCGGTGCCTGGCTTAAAGCAGGTTTATTAAGAGGACTTTTATGGAAAGAATAACAATTTGCACATAACACATCTTGTACCAGGTCTTGAGAGGTTAACACCACTTTGCAGGACAAATATGATGTTAATGTAGGTGCCTCTTGACCCTTGCCTTTCTTGGACACAGCAACAATTTAATCACACACACAGAGTTAACTATGCTTCAAATGTGACAGTCCTCACTTTATATGATTTTTAAAGTGAAGTACAATCTGATCCTACCCTGCTTGCACCAGCAATGAGGATTTGAGAAAACAAAACTGACAAACAAAGTTTAAAGTCAGCAGCCGCTCTAACAATCAGTCACATAAAACGCATTAGTATACATTTGCAAAATGAGCACAATTTCAACTACTCAATACATATAAGTAGGCAGGAGGAAACATTACTGTACTTACCTTATACCGGAGAACTAGCGTATTCAGACGCACAGAGAATATTACAGCAGTAAATGTTCATAAACGGCCATTTGCATCAGACACTTTTTTCAACTACTCAATACCGCCAGGGTAGGTAGGAACTCAGTGCTGTATCACCTGCCTCAGGAGAGCGGGATACAGGGAGACTTAAACCCCGCTTCGTATTCAACCACTCCGCTAAGACAGCTGGGAGAAACAGACGCACCAGTGAACACAGATGCACAGCAACTCAAACTTAAACTGGTCATGAACTGGGGGTGGGGTGGGGGGGAGGGGGGGAAGAGGAGCATCTTACTCCCCACTGCTGACATCGACCCCATGGATCGCAGCCTCTACTAATCCCCAGAACCTATGATCCCTGGTGCCTAGCGCTGGTACACCAGAGTCAGCAACTGTCCGGTAGTCTCCCCCCGAGACAGTAAGGCTGCGTCAAGTGCGTCTTAAACAGCTAACTGGAAAATATACGCTATGGTAAGAACTTACGGTTGATAGTGGTATTTATCCTAAGTCCACAGGTTCCACAGTATAACAATGGGATATGATAGAGTGACAGCGGATTGGCACCAAACGATCACAAGCTTTCAGGCCTCCCAGGATGCAACGGGCCCGTCCATATATCCTCGCCCACTGTCTCAGGCAAATCAGTTGGATACCAAAGCATCTAGGCAGAAGCGTCATGTAGAGCCCTAATCAGGCGAGAAGAACACACATGCACACCCTTCCGTACAAGGAAGAAAGATGTTAGTGAGTAGCAAGAGCCTCAAATCAGGTGCGTCAGGGTGGGATCCTTGTGGAATCTGTGGACTTAGGAGAAATACCGTTATCAACGGTAAGTTCTTACCATAACGTATATTTCTCCGGCAGGGTCCCCAGGTTATCCACAGGATAACAATGGGATTTCCTAAAGCAATTTTAGTGTGGGGACGCTCCTGATTGGACAGGAGAACCTTTTCGCCCGAATTCAGCGTCATAAGAGGCAAAAGTATCCAAGCATAATGTCTAATGAATGTTAATGGAAGACTATGTGGCTGCCTTACATTCCTGTTCTGCTGAAGCACCATGTTGTGCTGCCTATGAAGGACCTACCTTATGAGTAGAGTGAACAGATACATTAGCCGGAACAGGGAGATCTGCTTGAGAGTATGCTTCCGAAATCGTCATTCGAAGCCCTCTAGCTAGCGTCTATTTAGTAGCAGGCCATCCTCTCTTGTGAATTCCGTAGAAAATGAAGAGAGAATCTGTCTTTCTGATGGCACTTGTGTGATCCACGTAGATCCTTAATGCTCGGACTACGTCCCGCGACGCATCTCCCGCAGACAATCCCGATACCTGAAAAACCGGGACTACAATTTCTTCATTAAGGTAGAATTTAGACACCACCTTAGGAAGATACCCAGCCCTAGTTCTGACAACTGCTTTACCTGGATAAAAAAACAGAAAAGGAGAGCAATATTACAGTGCTCCTAAATCTGATACTCTTCTAGCTGACACCATAGCCAGTAGAAATAGAACTTTAGCTGTCAACCATTTAAGATCCACTTTATTAAGTGGTTCTAATGGAGCAACTTGAAGGGCTTTGAGGACTAGACCTAAGTTTCAAGGCACTATAGGAGGAGCAAAAGGAGGTTGAATGCGCAGCATTCCCTGGAAAAAGTATGCACATCCTGTAAATTGCAAATTTTTCTTGTGGAACCCTACAGTCAATGCTGATACTTGTACTCTCAAGGAAGCCACCTTCAAACCCTTATCCATTCCTGTATGAAGAAAATCTAAGACCCCGGAAACTTGGAAAGATTTCAGGTCTATATTTCTTTCACTGCACCATAAATATAGGCCTGTGATAAATGCGAGCTGAGGAGGGTTTCCTTGCTTTGTGCAATGTTTGAAATTACCTGTAACGAGAATCCTCTTGACTTCAGGATAGAGGTTTCAAGAGCCACGCCGTCAACGATAGTCGATCCAAATGCCTGTGATAACAAGGACCCTGCATTAGTAGATCTGAACGCTGAGGGAGCAGACGTGGAGCATCCATCGACATTCTCTGTAGATTTGTGTACCATTGCCATTCTGGTCCAAGCCGGAGCTATTAGAATCATGGCACCCTTTGCTTCTTTTATCTTCCTCACCACCCTGGTAGCAGGATGATCGGAGGAAATATATACGCCAGATAAAACTCCCATTTCACTGACAAGGCGTCCACAAAGATCGCTCCGGGATCCTTTGTTCTTGCCCCATATGCAGACACTTAGTTGTTCAGACGGGACGCCATAAAATTTATCTCTGGCAAAACCCCAGTTGTCTACCAAAGTCTGAAAGACTTCCGGGTGTAGAGCCCATTCGCTTGCTTGAATGGCGTGTCGACTGAGAAAATCTGCTTCCCAGTTTAGGACTCCCGGATCGAATACTGCGGACAATGCTGGAAGATGGAGTTGTGCACACTTTAGTATGCGACTTACCTCCTTCATTCCTGTTTGGCTGCGTGTTCCTCCCTGATGGCTGAGGTACATCCCCGCCGTTAAATTGTCTGAGCGGATCTGGACTGGTTTTCCTTGAAGAGTGTCTCTTGTCTGATCCAGTGCCATGTATATGGCCCGAAGTTCTAACAGATTTATTGGCAGGCAACCTTCTTCTATGGTCCATTGTCTCCTGGAACCATGATCTTCCGGACACTGCTCCCCAGCCCTGGAGACTGGCATCTGTTGTCAGGATCTCCCATCTGATATCTAAAAGATTCTCCCTTTGTCTAGATGGGATGTCTATAGCCACCAGGCTGATGACTTTCTTACCTTGTGTGAAAGTACCATAGTCTGTTTCTTTATGGTCTGATGTATTCCATTCCATCTTGCTAGAATCAGACGCTGCCGAGGTCTTGAGTAGAATTGTGTTTACTCCACCATGTCGAATGTTGACACCATCAAACCCATCAGTCGCAAAGCTGCGTGGATGGATATCGTTTGACTGTGTAACAACTCCTGAGTACTTGACTGTACCTTGGATATCTTGTTCCGAAGTAATCCATTTTCTGCAGACTGGAATTCAGTACAGCCCCACAGTGAGTCATCCGTTGTGACGGAACCCGAGATGACTTTGCCCAATTTATGAACCACCAGTGCCTCTGCAGACAAGTCATTGTCTGTTGGAGATGGCACAGAAGCCTTTCCTGTGCCAGGATAAAAAAAAGGTGGTCGAAGTATGACAGTTTTCTTATCCCCTTCTTGCGGAGATAAGATGCCATAATCCTCATAATTTTGGTAAATACTCTGGAGGCTGTGGCTAACCCCAAGGGTCAGGTCTGGAACTAAAAATGCTGCCGGAGTATGGTGAACCTTGAGATAACACTGATAGAACAGTGCTATAGGAATCTGTAGGTAAACATCCTCACTATCCAGGGTAACCCTGTAATTCCCTGGCTCCATGCCAAAACTATGGAGCGCAACGTCTCCCTGTGAACCGTGGTACCTAAACTTATTTGTTTAGGATTTTTGAGATTGGGGTGAAAGGATCCTTCTGAACATAAAACCCGGTTGGAGTCAAACCCCCTGTCCCTATTGTACAGGGGTTACTGGAATGCCTATTCCTGACCAAAGCAATTTCTGAACTTCTTCTTGCAATGTCCTTCGCCTGTTTGTAAACGGTTACCAGATCTGTGCAGATTCTATCCTGGGGTCCCCCAGAAGGAGGCCCGCACCATCATGCTGATGGCTTATCCTGTGGTTTGGAAGCTGGCCCTCTGGTTGCCTTTTCTTCTTTGCCTTACCAAACTTATTGTTTTGGGGCTATGTTCCTATATGACCGACAAGGCCGAAAACCGGACCCCGATGTTTGGTGTTATATGTGGAAGGAACGTGACCTTCTTGAAGTCTGATTTTGACTCCAGAATATCTGTGAACTCCTTACCAAACAGAAACTTCCAGCCAAAGGCAAATTTTCCAGAACCTTCTTTTATTCTGAATCAGCTTTTCATGTATGTAAGCAACAGTGCTCTGCGATTAACTATTGTTAATGCTGATGCCCTAGAACATTAGTGAGCTATATGGGATTCATGCTCCTTTGCAGGTGCTGAAAAACCTGTCTTCCAGTACCTCAGCCTAGTGTACCTACAGCACCTGGTATTCCAAGATGGTCTTCCATCCAAGAACTACCCAGGCCCAACAATGCTTAGCTTCCAAGATCTAGTGAGATTGGGCCTATCCAGTGTGGTGTGCTGTAGATTGCAAGGTGAAGTCATGGTTGGCCTTATGACTGTCCCAGACAGAGACGATATGGTTTTCAGAAAACCATCCCTCTTTTGACGTTGACGGCAAAGGCCATATATATTTTCGCACTATCAAATGATATGCATCTCTCTATAGGAGGCATTTCCCATTTTTAAACAGCCATCAGCTGGAAAAGGATATTTGGACGTTTAAACATAGGTACCTTGTTTTTAACACAGGCTCTGCCGAACCCTGTAAAGACAGAAAAGCCTTTACTGCTCTCATTAACTCAGCTATATTTACCTGTTGTATGCCGAAGAAGAGTATATAGAGGTTTCATTGTCTGATGAATCATCCAGTGTAGCCTGTGCAGTTGAAGATTTATTTACCTTCGGTTTCTCAGCTTGTTTTATTAGAGAAGCTTTTGGGGATACCGTAGGTAGAGAGCTGCCTGTATGGGTTAATAATGAACTCTATTCCTGGTATCGAAGCTGTAGGAATTAACCTTTCAGCTATATTGGACAAGGTCTGTGCAAACATCGCCCCAAAGAGGAATTATCTATTATGCTGACAAGCAAACCATTTTACACATGAACCAGATCAGAGAGGATATTGCAAGACAACATATTAGTGTTGGTGTTACTTTAAGTGTACTCTCATCACCTTTGCCGCTCTTAGACATTATAAAACAGGATTTTGGTACTTACCGATAAATCCCTTTCTCCGATTCCACAGGGGCCACTGGAGCGTAGTTACAATGGGGATATAGTAGGCAGTAATTGGGAGCTGGCACTTTAAAATTCTCAACCTGTGGCTAGCTCCTCCCCTACTATCTCCCCTCCAAGCCAGTCTACGTAAAACTGTGCCCGATGAGAGATGGAATAAACAAACCTTAAGGTAGAGGAGGTTAATGACGCCCTGTAAACCAGGATAACCCAAACTAAACCTGGAACAGAACCTGACAAAAAACCAGGCTAGCCTGAACTCAACAAGCAGTCATATGGTGATCTGCAAACCGTTAAGCAAAAAACAAGGAGGAACAGCGCTGGGCGGGCGTCCAGTGGCCCCTGTGGAATCGGAGAAAGGGATTTATCGGTAAGTACCAAAATCCTGTTTTCTCCTTCATCCACTAGGGGCCACTGGAGCGTAGTTACAATGGGGACGTCCCAGAGCTCCCAAAAACGGGCGGGAGAGCGCTGAGAGTCCTGTAAAAACTGCTCGGCCAAACTGTGATGCAGAGGCCGCAAAAGTGTCAAACTTGTAGAATTTGACAATAGGAATGTCAGTCCGACCAAGTAGTCGCCCGACAAACTATTTATGGAGACCCCACGGGCAGCCGCCCACAAAGGTCTTACCACGCGCGTTAAGTGCGCTGAAATGGAATACGGAGGCTCCCTAGCAACCTCCAAGAAGACTGTCTGATGGTCAGATGTATCCAACGGCCCAGCGTATGTTGGGACCCCGGCTATTTAGCACGGGAGCATTGTACAGCACCAAGAAGAAAACACTTTGTCGAATAGCCGAAGACCTCTGTAGGGAGAGTCGGCGAGCCATGACAACATTCAAAGAGGACCAAAAAACACTAGTGTCAGATTTGTCGGAAAAATGGACATCCCCTCAGGAAGAAACGACCGCTGAGACCGAAGCTCAGCTGGGGGAGATGCCATAGAGCACTCCCTGAAAAAGAGGCCGAACCTACGGCCGCTAGGCTAATCTCTTTTGGAAGAAAACCGAAAAAAACAGAGACCTAAAATTCAGGTCAGTGTGGTATGAAGCGCAGCGGAGCAAAACCTTCCAGAGAAACCAAAGATGATGGCTGAATGGTAACTGAAAGAAGGGGAAAACCCCTTTTATGCTTATTATGTCCCATACAGTTTTCCAAAAGTGGCAAAAGCGAGAAGAGGTAACAGACTTCTGAAATCGGGGCCCGGTAGGCCTAACCAACCTAGGGAACTACTCCCTTCTGAGGTCTCGTGAACAGTCACACGGTTACACGGAACCAGTGTAAGATTGAACAAGGAAAAGTTGTTGAAGTGGACAGTCCAGTCGAGGTAGTAGCACAGGCTCCTCTACTGACAACAGGTGTATCTGTATCTTCAAGACATCTGTGGCCCAACCAGAGCCACCGAGAGGACTAGCACGCATAATCCCCTCCTGTGTTACCGAACCGGAGGTAGAAATTAAAAAGGGAGGCCGGATAGAATAACCAGAAAACTCCCCGGAGCCCTGAGGGCCTCCTCGGCTACTGCCCGAGCTCACGCCCGAGAGTAGTAAAGGGTTAAAAAGTCAGTCAGAACGCCCTGAGGTCGATCCGAAATCTCCGCCCACAGCGGACCAGCTGACAAAACTCCGGGGAATGTTTTCTCCCCCGGGAGTCTGACCTGGTGGCTTGACCCGGAAAGAAGATTGTTGTCCCCCGCTCAGAGAGGAATGTTGTCCCCCGTTCAGAGAGGAATGTTGTCCCCCGCTCAGAGAGGAATGGAGGCGACCACTCCTTGCGTCGCAACTTGACTGAAGGAATAGAGTACCTGGTGCCGAGGAAGGAAAAATCCTCTGACGGACCAAGTTGAGAAACGTCTATGAGGAGCATAAATTGGATCTGTGTTGAACCATAAGCTCCTGGATCCTCCGGATATTCAGAAGCCACCTAATGTACAGAGTGGGAAAGCAGCAGTAGATTGTCCATTTAGGGAACCAACGTCACCTTCTGCCCTTGAAAGAGAGTTATTCTGTGATCTTCCTGAACTCTGTGGGAGCGGAAGAGAGACCGAGAGGAAAGGACTGACAGTGAAAATGAGAATCCTGTAATGTGAATCTAGGAAAAGCCCGTCCAACTGAAATCAGTAAACAGGCATCTCTGAAGACAAGGGACACGTAAAAACTCCCTTTCTTGTTCAAAAAAAATAGCAATCACAGACTGAAAGGATTCTAAGGCCAGAATAGGTCTGGCCGAGCCAACTGGCTTCGGAACGTGAGAAGAAAACAAAGGCCTGAGAACTGTCCCGATTCAAATGATATGTGAAAAACAGGGATCAACACTCTTTGCGGTTAGAAGCATATGGAGCGCCGCCTGCAGTATGACTCTTGTCATCGTAAATCGGCCGACCCCTGCCGAGGGACTCCTGAGATGGTTGTTCCGAAATCTAGTTTGCCCAAGCCTTCTCAGTTCTTACCATAGGACCACCGACCTGCGCCTACCCTGGGACCCTCCAGGTGGTAGGAAAGTCTGACCTGTAGTGGGTTTATAAGGATGATGCTGAACCTCTGCTTCAGCTCTTTTTTTTTTTTTTTTTTTGAGATCCCCTGGCGACTGAAATATCGCCCGTGTGGAGTCGAAAGTTTCCGAAGGGGCACGGAAAAATCTAAAGGAAAGACCGGTAACGGTCTGTCTTGGAGCTGGGGCAGTATTAGGAGAAAGCAAAGTGGACTTACCTCCAATGGTTCAAGAAATCCTGCAGAAAGTTCCTTCCCCTGAACCATCTGCCCCGTAGGATTACATGTTCACCTGTCACAGTCGCAGCCCCAGAGGTCGACGGTTTAAGACAGCCCAAGCGAAAATGCAGGGTCCGAGTCTGCAGACGTGGTGACCTTCAAAGATCATAGAGCAGAATCGTGATTCGGACCTGTACCAAAGTATCAATTGATCCTGATGTGAAACATCCTGTAACCTAGAGGACAATTGTTCCACAACCTACCTGTTCCGGACAAGGTAGAAACATGCTGCCGTATATGTCTTCGATGGGTCCCTGAACAAGGTTGCTCAGGAAAACGGCAGCTTGTTGGACCGGCGGTACATCGAGGGGTATATCCTAGAAAGGTTCTGATACCATCTCCTGCCGACTGTGGGAAGAGGGTAGGGAAAACAAACATTGTTTGATACCTGATATTGTGTGTTCGGGTGTCTGACGGCCGCCTACCGGAGCCTGCCCAGCTCATCCGAGACTGGGCCAGTCGCTGTCATTTCGTCATTGGCGTCGAACCCTGATGGACTTGACGTGTCCGCCTCCTTTACCTGCAGTACCAGACGAACTGCTGTATAATGCACCTGGATATTCTGAGACACTGGTTCAGACTCCACAGAAAACAGACATCATCAGTATTGTAACCTGGAAGGTTAGCAAGGTTCCTTTAGAAACCTGGAGAGGTGAAATGACGTACAAGATCTCTGGTTAATAGTGACATTACCTGTATAATCTAAGCTGTTCAAACAGGAGTGTCCTGCAGGTGCGTGGAGGGCTCTGCAGATGGCTCCACCGCATACTTCACACCTAAGAGGGAATTCTTTGACTATCCCAGGTGAGAGGAGAAAAGGTGGGTTAAAGAAACACAGCCCTATGTAAAGTCTGCACTATAATATGTAGTGACCGACATCAAATAAACTTTCTGGAGCAGCGGAGACCTGAACCAGTAGCGCTGCGCTGTGGGGCAGGAGTCTTATCCCTAGGCTATAGGGGCTCCCCTTAAAGTTTCTTTATTTTCAAACCCTGGTCCCCCTGTACAGATACCCGCTACTAGCGTACTGAGCCGCAGCGCTATTTGTCTGATGCCTTACACGCATTCCCCAAATTACAAATAGCATTAGTAACTAGCCAAGGAATAATAAAGGGAAGACCACACTGTATGTAGTGTACCGCTAAATTTAGGTGCACCAGATGTTTCTCGGAGGTTCCGCTGGCTTTTCAAAATGGTGACCAGACTGTGAGAAAAGATGGGGGAAATTGTTATGTGGCAAGGAGGTATTTTGTTATTAGAAAACATTGCGGAAGTGGTTTGTTTTATCTTAAAGATGTATGTGGACACCTCTGTACAAACTACACAAAAGTAGGGCACTGGTAGGAACCAGACCCACGCCCTCCATGCCGCAAGGCAGCAACGCCAACCACCACACCATCCGCACTGCCCTATATACGGCATTGTATGCATATATCTATATACATACCTCCACACATCTATATATATATATATATTCATACATACACATCTATATATATATATACACACCCACAGTGAATCCAACCCTGTATGTGAACCCATTAGGGTAGATAAATACTGTAGTATATGTAGGGTAAATAAATTGTGCACATTTTTCAATCATTATGAGATGAGCCCCAGCTCCTGTAATAGAGCAGGCTCCTGTATGAAATGCCTGTCAGAGGACTCTCCTGCAGGGAGGAATGTCAGCAACTCCCTGCACAGAAAATTTAAAAACCCCCCTGAGACAGGATTCGTGCCTAGAGGCAGTGAACGCTGCGATCCGCCGCCGGGAGCCCGCTGAGCAAAGCGGGAATAGCCTTCACCCCCACATCCTACCTTTATCCTCCCTGAACAGCCCGGAGAGGGAAGGGAGCTTGCAGCGGCCGGGGAGCGGTGTGACAGTGCAGCGGCGTGTCCTGTAGCGGCCGGGGGACGGAGCGCACTTAGCCCGCCGAACAGAGCGGGAGTTAGCTCCGCCCCCTCCGCTTCGGCGCCAAATTTAAACCTGCTCTATCATAAGCGGGAAGCGCCCTGTATCTCCCCGGCCGCTTGTAAGCTGTGGCCGGGGAGCGTTTCATGCACCGAGTCCCATGTGACCTTGTGTGCCAGAGTCTGGAGCCTAGCTGTGTGAGCTATAATGACTCTCACTTTTGCAAATAATAATGTGCTAAGTATGCTCCTTAGACTCTGGCATACAGCTTCTATTCTCACTGTGTATCCCCCGGCTGCCTTCTGCAGCCGGGTAGTGAAGAGCGCTGAGCCCGCTTACAGAGCGGGCTGAAGCTCCGCCCCCCATATAATGGCGCCAAGTTCAAATTATTAAGCGCCTTTGATGCACTCCAGCCTTCTATGACTGGAGTATAGGGGACCATACCTATGTTGAAAACTGAAACTGTTTAATTCTGGTCTCGCCAGGATTCAAACACATGATAAAACATACATCAGTGACAAGGGGGGATGTTTGTACTCACCACACTTTAGGCGTACTCCAACTCGACCCCGAGGCTCCGACACACGCCGCACGCAGCGGTGTCCGGTCCCTTTTGTACTCATCTTCTGATGGAGTGGCCCCGACACGAGCCGCACGCAGCGGTGTCCGGTCCCTTTTGTACTCATCTTCTGATGGAGTGGCCCCGACACGAGCCGCACGCAGCGGTGTCCGGCCATTTTTGATACTCACCGCTGCCATGCTGCCGGAATCTTCTGCTGGATGGAGTGGCCGCGACACGCGCCGCACGCAGCGGTGTCCGCCGACTCAGGAGAGCTCAGTGTCTCCCTCAGCCGGGGCCCATCCCTAGCCGCACGCAGCTGCGATGGGACCCCGCCGGCAGCTCCCACGGTGCAGACTGGCAGTGGCAGAGCTGCCAGTCTGTGAGTGTAAGAAAGAAAAATAAAATAATAAAGAAAAAAGAAAAATTTCTTCAGCTAAACCCAAGTGAACCAGCTCACATCGGGCACATACTAAGACTGGCTTGGAGGGGAGATAGTAGGGGAGGAGCTAGCCACAGGTTGAGAATTTTAAAGTGCCAGCTCCCAATTACTGCCTACTATATCCCCATTGTAACTACGCTCCAGTGGCCCCTAGTGGATGAAGGAGAAATAATCAGCACTTTCACAGTGTACTACACAATTTGTGACTGCAACCACTTTATTGTTCTAAAGTGATATCAATCTGACACCTAACCATGCACCAGCATTGAGGATCAGAAGACCAACTGCCAAACATATATTAAAGTCAGCAACCACACTAGCAGTCAGTCACATGTCATGTGTTACTCATATGAGCACATAATCAACTACAAACACATTTTAAAGTATGTAGGAGTACATATTACTGAATTCTGTAATATACAGATCTTAATGTATTCAGATGCATTGCGAAGAAAACCACAGTAATGTACACAAACTCATATGCAATAGGCACTTAAACTTAACTATTCATACTGACAAAAGTAGATAGAAATTTAGTGCTGTATAACCCGTACTCGGTAGAGTGGGATACTGGGAGACTCGCCTCACTTCCAAGATCGATCAATACATCAGCGAATGCTTAGTGGATCCAGTGAACACAGACGCACTGTGCATACAGACGCACCGGCCATACAGACGCCTGTAGCCTGTATTGCGACCGGGTCTCCACGCGGTAGCGCTTAATGAACACAGACTCAGCGGCCTATGCTGTGACTGAGACCCCTCGTGGTAGCGTCTTAGACGGAAGTGAGGCAACAGTTCATGGCGGGAGACTTGCGGAAACTGGTCATGAACTGGGGGGAGGGGCGGCCAGGAGAGTGTCAAACTCCCCACCGCTGACATCAACCCTAGAGATCGCAGCCTCATGCTATTCCTGGTGCCCTAAGGCCTAGCGCTGGAGCACCCGTTTTAGCGGCGCGTCAGCTACTGTTTGGTAGTCTCCTTTCAATACCGTGCAGCTGTGTCCGTATTCCCTGACTATGGGGAACCGATGCCTTACCTTCTCCCCATGCTCCGGCCACAACCTGGTCACGTCTGCTGGACCTGCTAGTATATCCGACACAGACGCCCGCCGAGACAGCACTGTACACATTAGTAAGCGATGTTGCAACCCGGCAGAGAGTTGTTGGAGCGACTCTTTCCAAGACGCTGTTAAGAAAGATAGCTCAAAATCATAGTAAAACTATAAAAATAAATAAGAAAGCTTAGGGCTGACCTAGAACAGCAGCTCTGTGACCATGGTCCGGCTCATGCCGCACCAAACAATAAACTGATTTGCCTGAGCCAGTGGGCGGGGATATATGCACGGGCCCGATGCATCCAGGGAGGCCTGAAAGCTTGTGATCGTTTGGTGCCAATCCGCTGTTGCTCCATCATATCCCATTGTTATCCTGTGGATAACCTGTGGACCCTGCTGGAGAAATAGACGTTATGATAAGAACTTACCGTTAATAACGTGATTTCTCTTATGTCCACAGGTATCCACAGGATAACATTGGGATATGCCGGAGCGACAGCGGAAATGGCACCAAACGGTCACGAGCATTCTAGCCTCCCAGGATGCATCGGGGCTTCACCATATAAGCCAGCCCACTGACTCAGGCAAATCAGTTCTTTCCACAGCAATTAGGCAGGAGCATCAGGTAGAAACTTATTTAGGCGATAAGAACACACATGCACACCCTTCCATACAAGAGGGAAGAGGTTCAGTGATTGTCAAGATCCTCAAATCAGGTCAGGGTGGGACCCCTGTGGATACCTGTGGACATAAGAGAAATCACGCTATCAACGGTAAGTTCTTACCATAACGTCTAATTCTCTGGCTGGGTCCACAGGTTATCCACAGGATAACATTAAGATTCCCAAAGCCAGTTTTAGTGGTGGGGACGCTCCTGATTACACAGGAGGACCTTTCGCCCGAATTCTGCGACATGAGAAGCAAAAGTATCCAAGGCATAATGTCTGATGAATGTGTTAATGGAAGACCATGTGGCTGCCTTGCAAATCTGTTCTGCTGAAGCACCATGTTTTGCTGCCCATGAAGGATCTACCTTACGTGTAGAGTGTGCAGAGACATTAGCCAGAGTAGGGAGATCTGCATGAGAATAAGATTCTGATATTACCATTCGGAGCCATCTTGCCAGCGTCTGTTTACTAGCAGGCCATCCTCTTCTATGAAATCCGACGAGGATGAAGAGAGAATCTGTTTTTCTGATGGCACTAGTACGATCTATGTAGATTCTTAATGCTCGGACTACGTCCAGCGACGCTTCTTCCGCAGAAAGTCCCGATACCTGAAAAGCTGGGACTGCAATCTCTTCGTTAAGGTGAAACTTTGAAACTACCTTCGGAAGATAAAGCAGTTCTCAGAACTAGATCTGGTTATCTGGAAAAAAACTTAGGAAAGGAGACTTACATGACTGCTCCTAAATCTGATACTCTTCTAGCTGAGGCCATTGCCAGTAGAAAGAGTACTTTAGCCGTTAACCATTTAAGATCTGCTCTCTTAAGTGGTTCAAACGGAGGTCCCTGAAGGAATTTAAGAACTAGATTCAAATCCCAGGGAGATGCAGGAGGAACAAATGGAGGTTGAATGTGTACAACTCCCTGAAAGAAAATACGCACATCCTGTAAATCAGCAATCTTTCGCTGAAACCATACAGTTAATGCTGATACTTGAACTCTCAAGGAAGCTACCTTCAAACCCTTATCCAATCCTGCTTGAAGGAAATCCAAAATCCTGGATACTTTAAAAGATCTTGGATTCAAACTTTTTTCACTACACCAATGAATAAAGACTTGCCATATTCAAAGATAAATACGAGCTGAAGAAGGCTTTCTTGCTCTAAGCATAGTTTGAATTACTTGTTTTGAAAATCCTCTAGCTTCTAAGACAGACAATCCAGATGGCTGTGACAAAAAGGACCCTGCATTAGCAGATCTGGACGTTGAGGGAGCAGTATTGGTGCTTCCACGGACATCCTCAGTAGATCTGTGTACCAATGCCCTCTTGGCCAAGCTGGAGCTATTAGAATTATGGCTTCCTTTGCTTGCTTTATTTTTCTCACCACTCTGGTTAACAGAAAGATTGGAGGGAATAGATATGCTAGATGAAATTTCCCGCTCCAGGATCCTTTGTTCTTGATCTGTACCTCGGAACTTTGTTGTTTAGATGAGACGCCATGAGATCTATCTCTGGTAGACCCCATCTGTTCACTATCGTCTGAAACACTTCTGGGTGTAATGCCCATTCGGTTTCCTGAGTGGTGTGTCGACTAAGAAAATCCACTTCCCAGTTCAGTACACCTGGAACAAACACTGTTGACAATGCTGGAAGATGGAGTTCTGTCACCTTAGTATGGGAGTTACCTCCTCCATCAATCTTTTGCTGTGAGTTCCTCCCTGATGATTGAGGTATGCTACTGCTGTTGCATTGTCTGAGTGAATCTGGACCGGTCTTCCTTGCAGACTGTCCTTTGCCTGAACTAGCGCCATATAAATGGCCCTTATTTACAACAGATTTATTGGCAGGTGACTTTCCCTTATGGACCATTTTCCCTGGAACCAGGGTTCGGCACCTGCCACATCAAACAAAAAACGAATTTTCCTGAGCCTGGTATTCTGAAAAGCTTAGATTGTTTGGTGACCGTTCAGCTGTCGCTAACTAATATCCCAAGGTATATCCTGTCGATACCACTTTGGACCCTGTAGGAGAAATATAATTTTCTTGTCTATTTTTGGTAGATTTTAGTCACCGTGTCAGGAGGAATAAGCAAACTAATCCTAGAACCTGAAAATGCGATGCCTTCTGGGAAACCATGGTATAGTTACATTGCAGCTTCAGTAGAAATGAGAACGGAGCAGATAGGAGATCAACAGGACAGTGGGAGTAAGTATGTATTACTCACCTGTGCTGATATCTGTAGGGATTTCCTCCTCCTTACACTGCTGATCACCACTCACATACGTCTCTTCTTCTTCCTGTATATCTTCTGCCTTTATATCAGTCACAAACATCTCTTCTTCTCCCTCTGTAACTGCTGCCCTCACATCAGTCACATACGTCTCTTCTTCTCCCTCTTTATCTTCTGCCTTCATATCAGTTACATACGTCTCTTCTTCTGCCTTCATATCAGTCACATACGTCTCTTCTGCTCCCTCTGTAACTTCTGCCCTCACATCAGTCACATACGTCTCTTCTGCTCCTTCTGTATCTCCTGCCTTCATATCAGTCACACAAGTCTCTTCCTCTCCCTCTATATCTTCTGCCTTTATATCAGTCACATACGTCTCTTCTTCTCCCTCTTTATCTCCTGCCTTTATATCAGTCACATACGTCTCTTCTTCTCCGTCTTTATCTTCTGCCTTCATATCAGTCACATACGTCTCTTCTTCTTTCTCTTTATCTTCTGCCTTTATATCAGTCACATACGTCTCTTCTTCTCCCTCTATATCTTCTGCCTTAATATCAGGCAGATCTTTTTCCTAAATAACCCACAAGTCAGTAAAAATAGGATTTTGATAACCTACCGGTAAATCCTTTTCTCCTAGTCCGTAGAGGATGCTGGGGACGACATCAAGACCATGGGGTATAGACGGGATCCGCAGGAAAGATGGGCACGCTAAAGACTTTTCATTGGGTGTGAACTGGCTCCTCCCTCTATGCCCCTCCTCCAGACCTCAGTTGTAGGAACTGTGCCCAGGGAGACTGACATTTCGAGGAAAGGAATTACTTAACTAGTGGTGAGATATCTACGAACTCACACCCTCAACCATGCCGCACACATGGTATTCAACACAGTTCATGCCTGTTGGCGTGTGTTAATTGCTGCAACATGCTGAAACCAAGATAACACAACTTGTATAACTGCAATAACTAAACTGCAGGTAAAGTACGCACTGGGACGGGTGCTCAGCATCCTCTACGGACTAGGAGGAAATAGGAGAAAAGGATTTACCGGTAGGTTATCAAAATCCTTTTTTCTCATACGTCCTAGAGGATGCTGGGGACGACATCAAGACTATGGGGTCTATACCAAAGCTCCAGTACGGGCTGGAGAGTGCGGATGACCCTGCAGCACCGATTGACCAAACTTTAGGTCCTCATCGGCCAAGGTGTCAAACTTGTAGAATTTTGCAAATGTGTTTGACCCTGACCAAGTAGCTGCTCGGCAAAGTTGTAATGCCGAGACCCCCCGGGCAGCCGCCCAGGAGGGGCCCACCTCACTCGTAGAATGGGCCTTCACCGACATCGGTAACGGCAATCCAGCCATAGAATGAGCTTGCTGAATCGTACCTCTGATCCAGCGCGCAATAGTCTGCTTGGAAGCAGTACACCCAATCTTGTTGGGAACATACAGGACAAACAAAACCTCTGTTTTCTGTATTCGAGCTGTTCTAACGACATAAATCTTCAAAGCTCTAACCACATCTAGAGACTTTGGGGTATATGCAATTGCGGTCGAATTCCCGAAATTGTCGAATTTCGGGTCATTTTCTACCCAAAAAAAAATTCGCCTATGCAATTCAGTGCTTTCCGACCAAAAAACGGACTTTCAAAATTCGACTTTTTGAAATTCGAATTTTTGCAAATTCGACTTTTCTGCAATGATACAAGTGCTGCAATTCGACCAAAGCATATTCAATTCAAGTTTGGAAAATTCGACAGCAGTGCTTTTAGACAGCAAATTCGTCATTTTCAATCCGCCACACTTTGGAGGGTGAAAACAAATAAAAAAAATTTAAACATGTTTTTTTTTGTGTTTTTTTGGGGGGGAATAGCAGATCTATTTATATTAGAAGGGATTACTTATTTTTTTTTTTTTTTTGGAGGCACAAATATTATTTTTATATTTTTTAAAATATTTTTTTTTTTTTTTTTTTTTTTTTTATTGCTGGAACGGTAAAATCCTAAAAAAAAATGGCGTGGGGTCCCCCCCCTCCAAAGCATAACCAGCCTCGGGCTCTTCGAGCTGGTCCTGGTTCTAAAAATGCGGGGAAAAAATTGACAGGGGATCCCCCGTATTTTTAAAACCAGCACCGGGCTCTGCGCCTGGTGCTGGTGCCAAAAATACGGGGGACAAAAAGCGTAGGGGTCCCCCGTATTTTTAACACCAGCATCGGGCTCCACTAGCTGGACAGATAATGCCACAGCCGGGGGTCACTTTTATGCCGTGCCCTGCGGCCGTGGCATTAAATATCCAACTAGTCACCCCTGGCCGGGGTACCCTGGGGGAGTGGGGACCCCTTCAATCAAGGGGTCCCCCCCCCCAGCCACCCATGGGCCAGGGGTGAAGCCCGAGGCTGTCCCTCCCCCATCCAATGGGCTGCGGATGGGGGGGCTGATAGCCTTTTGAGATAATAAAAATATATTGTTTTTTCCAGTAGTACTACAAGTCCCAGCAAGCCTCCCCCGCAAGCTGGTACTTGGAGAACCACAAGTACCAGCATGCGGGAGAAAAACGGGCCCGCTGGTACCTGTAGTACTACTGGAAAAAAAATACCCAAATAAAAACAGGACACACACACCGTGAAAGTAAAACTTTATTTCATACGTCGACACACACATACTTACCTATGTTCACACGCCGACATCGGTCCTCTTCTCCATGTAGAATCCAGGGGTACCTGAAAATAAAAGATCAATATACTCACCTCAGCCATGGTCCAGAGATAAATCCAAGTACTTGGAGAAAAAAACAAACCGGACAACCGACCACACGGACTGAAAGGGGTCCCATGTTGACACATGAGACCCCTATCCCCGAATGCAGAGAGACCTGTCAGTGACAGCTGTCACAGAAAGGTCTCTATAGCCAATCAGGAAGCGCAACTTCGTTGCGCTCATCTGATTGGCTCTGCGCGTCTGAGCAGACAGTGCATCGCACAGCCCAGTCCATTATATTCAATGGTGGGAACTTAGCGGCTAGCGGTGAGGTCACCCGCCGGTCAGCGGCTGACCGGCGGGTGACCCCACCGCTACCCGCAAAGTTCCCACCATTGAAAGTAATGGAGCGGCTTTGCGATGCGCTGTCACAGCACAGACAGCGCACAGCCAATCAGGTGAGCGCCACGGAAGTAGCGCTTCCTGATTGGCTGAAGGGACTTCAGTGACAGGAGTCACGTGATGTCCCGGGATTCGGGGAAAGGGGTCTGATGTGAAAGCATTGGACCCCTTTCAGTCCGGTATGGAGCGGGTATTTGCGTTTTGTTATTTTGCCAAGTACGTGGATTATCTCTCTGGACGTGGATTTATCTCTGGACGCTGGAAGGTGAGTATAATTTTTTCACAGGTACCCTCGGATCGTCGGAGACCGTGGCAGTCGGCGTGTCAACATAGGTAAGTATGTGTGTGAAATAAAGTTTTACTGTCGACGGTGTGTGTGTGTCCTGTTTTTATTTGGGTATTTTTTTCCCAGTAGTACTACAGGTACCAGCGGGCCCGTTTTTCTCCCGCATGATGGTACTTGTGGTTCTCCAAGTACCAGCTTGCGGGGGAGGCTTGCTGGGACTTGTAGTACTACTGGAAAAAACAATATCTTTTTATCATCACAAAAGGCTATCAGCCCCCCATCCGCAGCCCATTGGATGGGGGGGGGACAGCCTCGGGCTTCACCCCTGGCCCTTGGGTGGCTGGGGGGGGGGGACCCCTTGATTGAAGGGGTCCCCACTCCCCCAGGGTACCCCGGCCAGGGGTGACTAGTTGGATATTTAATGCCACGGCCGCAGGGCACGGCATAAAAGTGACCCCCGGCTGTGGCATTATCTGTCCAGCTAGTGGAGCCCGATGCTGGTGTTAAAAATACGGGGGACCCCTACTCTTTTTGTCCCCCGTATTTTTGGCACCAGCACCAGGCGCAGAGCTCGGTGCTGGTTTTAAAAATACGGGGGATCCATGCCCAATTTTTCCCCGCATTTTTAGAACCAGGACCAGCTCGAAGAGCCCGAGGCTGGTTATGCTTTGGAGGGGGGACCCCACGCCATTTTTTTTTCCGGGTTTTTCCCGTTTTTTCCAGTTTTTTAAAATCGTGGCAAAATCCACCAAATCGGCCGATTTTCGCCCGCGGTTCTGGCGAATCCGTTTTTCATTGAATATGGTGAATTCCGTCAGCCACCTGCCGGAATTCACCTGGCGAATTGAGTCGGGGAAAAAAACGGCAAAAAATTTCCGCGATTCGCCCGGGAATTGCATATACCCCTTTGACTCAGCGAACGTGTCAGCAGCAACTGGCACCACAATAGGTTGGTTTATGTGGAAAGAGGAAACCACCTTTGGAAGAAAATGTTGACGAGTTCTCAACTCTGTCCTATCTTCAAGGAAGATCAGATAAGGGCTCTTGTGGGACAAGGCCCCCAATTCAGACACCCGCCTTGCGGATGCCAATGCCAAAAGCATCACCACTTTCCAAGTGAGAAAATTCAACTCTATTTCTTGTAGAGGCTCAAACCAACCCGATTGAAGCAACTGCAACACCACATTAAGGTCCCATGGTGCCACTGGAGGCCCAAATGGAGGCTGGATGTGCAGAACCCCTTTCACGAACGTCTGAACTTCTGGAAAGGAGGCCAATTGTTTTTGAAAGAAAACTGATAAGGCCAAATCCACACCAGCCTGCAGAAAATGGAGAAAACGTCCCAACTCAAACTCTTCCATAGGAGCCTTCTTGGATTCACACCAAGACACATATTTTCTCCAAATACGGTGGTAATGTTTAGACGTTACTGCTTTCCTGTCCTGAATAAGAGTGGGGATGACTTCCTTGGGAATACCCTTTCAGGCTAGGATCCGACGCTCAACAGCCATGCCATCAAATGTAGCCGCGGTAAGTCTTGATACACGCACGGCCCCTGCTGTAGTAGGTCCTCTTGAGGAGGAAGAGGCCGAGGATCTTCTATGAGCAACTCCTGAAGATCTGGATACCAAGCCCTCCTTGGCCAGTCTGGGGAAATGAGGATTGCTCAAACTCTTGTTCTTATTATTATTTTGAGAACTTTTGGAATCAGTGGAAGTGGAGGGAAAACATATACCGACCGAAACACCCACTGGGTCACCAGTGTATCCACTGCTATTGCTTGAGGGTGTCTCTGCAAGGTGAGCAAGCCCACGTGGTGAAACGTACGTCCTAACCGGCTTCACGGACTCCCCACTGCAGGGGGAGCCGTGACCAGCAGCACGAGCATACAGCGGCAGAAGTGGCTTTGAGACGGCTGACAACGGCCGAACGGTATCTCCTCCTCCTTCCTTCCTTCAGGTTCTCTGGCCCCGATGGCGCATCCGAATCCTGCAATGCCCATGGCATCAGGGTTCGCCTAACACCACTCACGGGACCACGAGCCGCCGCCAGCTCTTTCTTTGTTTTCCACGGCTCAACCCGCGGTCTCACTCTCACCTCTCCTCCGCTCTCTGATAAGGTCAGATAGCAAAAGGGATCCTCGGACTCATGTGCTCACTGTTCTTTTTCTTTGGTCTCCCTGTTTTCCTTTTTTCACTGCCCACAGTATAGTTATTCATCATTTTCTATACATCCTGCAGGGCAACTGAATAGCAGTTTAAACCATATGTCACATTGATATTTAATTGGCAGTACACATGCAATTTGATACTGCCTTACAGGTTTAACCACGCAGTGGGAGCTCAAACAAAATGCTCTTGCCAACTGTTGCTAATACACTTTACTTGCTTGTTAGGCCATTTGTGTGCATTTAATTGTGATCTCAATCAGCAAATTAACCAGGCTGTTTGGGGAATTATTTTATATTTTTCTTTTTCTCTTACCTTTATTTTCTATATGCACATTTATCCTTTTTCTAGTGGCGCATTTGGACCCTGCAATGCCTATTGGCATCAAGGTTCACCTAACACCACGTGAGGATTAAAGGTATTTGTGCATCTCCTTTTTTTCTGGACACAGCTCACCCTCCCACTCTCATCTGCCCTCCGCTCTCAGATGAGGTCAGACAGCAGAAGGGTTAAGTGAACTAGAGTGCCCACTTATTCTATCTTTCTGTCTCATTTGTTTCGCCATACGAATATTTTTGTATGGCAATCGCTACACTTACATGTGCTACTTATGATACCACAATTGGATACATAAATCTAGGATTGGCATAATATTATATTGTCTTGCATAAAGAAATTTTTTTTGCCATGTTTAATCCTTGATTGCATTTTTCATGAAGGTTGGGGAGTCATAGAGGAGGCATGCCGATTTAATTTTCATAACTGTGTTTTTCAAACTAGGATTCAGGTGAACATGGTAAATGTATATGCATATTTTCTCTTAGCCACAAGAATTGATGACCGTTAACATATTATGTATGCTACCTGCTGGAATACAGACAGATTACTGTCTCTTGAGTTGCAGAGGAATTACAGACTCAAGTTTTTATGATTATATATGATTTTGTTTAATTTTTGCCACAAGGACAAATTTTATGTCCAACATTATTTTGCTGGGGGAATTGTTTATATGTTATTTGAGTTATATTACCCCTCATATATTTTAGTCTAAAGTTGAAAAATAAAGGTTATGTTTTAACTTAGAATAAACATTTCATCATTACACATATATATGTTTAAAAAAAGAGTGCTCCAAACAAAGGAATTTTCTTTTATCGGCGAGTTGTGGGCTCTACCACACACGTCGGTTATTTGTGTGGGTCTCTCGACTGGAACAATAATATCTCTGAAGCTTCTTGTTTAGACGAGATGCCATCATGTCTACTTGAGGAACTCCCCAAAGACTCGTCACCTCTGCGAAGACTTCTTGGTGGAGGCCCACTCTCCTGGATGGAGATCGTGTCTGCTTAGGAAGTCTTCTTCCCAGTCGTCCACTCCCGGAATGAAAATTGCTGACAGAGCTCTAACATGTCTTTCTGCCCAGTGGAGAATCTTTGTCACCTCTACCACTGCAGCTCTGCTTTTAGTTCCGCCTTGCCTGTTTATGTAAATCACTGCTGTTACATTGTCCGACTGGATCTGCACGGGATCTTGAAGAAGATGTACCGCCTGTAGAAGGCCGTTGTAAATGGCTCTCAATTCCAGCACGTTTATGTGAAGGCAGGCTTCCTGACTTGACCATTTTCCTTGGAAGCTTTTCCCCTGTGTGACAGCTCTCCAGCCTCTGAGACTTGCATCCGTGGTTATTAGGACCCAGTCGTGAATCCCAAACCTGCGTCCCTCTAGTAGGTGAGAACTGTGTAGCCACCACAGGAGCGAAATCCTGGCTTTGGGGGGACAGGATTATTTTCCGGTGTATGTGTAGGTGGCATCCGGACCACTTGTCCAACAGATCCCACTGGAATACTCTGGCATGAAATCGGCTAAACTCTATGGCCTCGTAGGCCGCTACCATTTTCCCCAACAACCGAATGCATTCATGGATCAACACGCTTGTTGGTTTCAATATTTGTTTGACCATTTTCTGGATATCCAGAGCCTTTTCCACTGGAAGAAATACTCTCCGTACTTCTGTGTCCAGAATCATCCCTAAAAAGGACAATCTTGTTGTCGGTTCCAACTGCGACTTTGGAAAATTCATGATCCAACTGTGTTGTTCTGCACCAACTGTTCCCTGGATCTCGCTTTTATCAGGAGATCGTCCAGATAAGGAATTATATTGACTCCTTTTTAACGAAGGAGGACCATCATCTCCGCCATCACCTTGGTGAATACCCTCGGTGCCGAAGGAGAGTCCGAACGGCAACGTCTGAAACTGGTAATGGCAATCCTGTACTGCGAATCTCAGATAAGCTTGGTGAGGAGGATAAATGGGAACATGCAAGAAGCATCTTTTATGTCTACTGACACCATGAAGTCCCCCTCTTGCAGACTGGAAATCACTACCCCCAGGGATTCCATCTTGAACTTGAACCTTTTCAGGTAGAGATTCAGATTTTCAGGGTCTGACCGAGCCGTCCGGCTTCAGAACTACGAAGAGGCTTGAATAAAAAAACCTACCTTACTGTGCCAAGGATACCAGGACAATGACCTGATCCTGACATAATTTTTGAATTGCCGTTGTTACTGCCTCTCTTCCCGGAAGAGAAGCTGGCAAGGTCGATTTGAAAAATCGGCATGGGGGTACGTCTTGAAACTCTAGTTTGTACCCATGGGACACTATTTGTAAGACCCATTGGTACAGGCCAGACTGAATCCAGATTTGGCTGAAAAGTTTCAGACGTGCTCCCACCCGAGCGGACTCCCACCAGGGAGCTCCAGCACTATGCTGCAGATTTGGCAGAAGCAGGGGTGGACTTCTGCTCCTGCGATCCAGGAGATGCTGCGGATTTCTTTCATTTTCCCCTACCTGCAAAAAAAGGGGAGACCTTTGGCCTTTTTGTATTTGTTGGGCCGAAAGGACTGTATGTGAGAGTGGTGTCTTTTTCGCTGGTGTAGGAGCATAAGGCAAGAATGTTGACTTACCTGCGGTAGCCGCTGAGACTAAAGCATCCAGCTCATCACCAAACAAGGTCTCACCTTTATACGGGAGAGCCTCCATATTTTATTTTGGAATCTACATCAGCATTCCACTGGCGAATCCACATCGCCCTCCGAGCCGATACTGCCATGGTAGCGGTACTTGATCCCAAGAAACCTATATATTTCATGGATTCTAGTACGTACGCAGCAGCGTCTTTGATATGACCTAACGTTAGGAGTATCTCGTCTCCATATATTGTGTCAATGTCTAATGACAAGTTTTATGACCACTTTTCAATAGCACTACTCACCCACTCACAGACAATGGTAGGCCTGAGTAGTGTCCCATTGGCCACATTAATAAATCACCTCACTCACTTGCAGTCTGTCGGCTCCTTAAGTGAAGCCATTCCAGGCGCAGGGAGAAACACCTTTTCTCTTTTATGACAGGGCCCTGTCTAAAATGCGGGGTGACTCCCACCTTTTTTGGAAAAAGGTAAGCTGCCTGAATTCCTTTTGGGAATCTGAAATTTCTTTTCAGGTTAAATAAGACCTGAGGTGGAGGGAAAATTACATTACTTCTTTACTAAAGTAAACCCTCTCCTTGTAGTAAAAGAGGGGGCTTCGTAACTTCTAACACCTCCTTTATAGCTAAAACATGTTTTGAATGCTTTTTTGCTAACTTAGGACCTATACCCCTGGAATCACTAGTGTAGACACAGGAATCAGAGTCCGTGTCGGTATCAGTTTGTACTACTTGTGCAAATTTGTATGTGACCCAGAAAGGTCCCTGTGGATGAAAGGCAGAACTATTAAAACTCACATCTTCAACATATTATTTTCATTTTCTGTATGAGATTCAGTCCAACCTCTTACTGATATGATTCACACTATCATGTAACCTTTCACCCAATCAGCCTCTTGGTGTCATATTACACCTCTGTGTCCCTGACATGTCTCCACAGAAGTCCCTGCCACAGACATGTCACACACTGCACAAACACACCACAGACACTCCGGGACTTATTGAGGACAGACCCACAGTAAAATCTGTCAGAGGGACACATATGGGATTTGCCAGTTCACAACCCAGCGCCAGTAACACAATGTCTGTGAACACAAAATGCCCACTGACATTCAGCGCTTTTATAATGTTAATCACACAATTACATAGCACCAAATTCACTGTGGCCCCCCTGTTTTGCACCCTGATACTTGTTCAGTAGTGGAGGAGGAGCAGCCTGAGGAGAGAGAGAAAATGGCGTTGAGCAGTGTGCTGGCTGACTGAGGAGGAAGCTCCACTCTTCAATGGTGTGTTTCGCCTCAGCTTTTATGAGGTAATTTTTTATACTGGTGGGGGTAGGGACTGTGCCTCAGCAACTTATGCCCCTTATTTATGCCAGTTTCCATAGGTTTCATGCTGCCCTGCAGTGCCTGTGTATGTGTGGGCAACATGGCATGCTGCGCTCCCGCCAGCCGCGTGGTACCTTTAGCCGTCACTTTCTTGATTGAAGATCTGTCTTCTAACACTCACCTGTCTTCTGACTTAAGGCTCTGTGAGGGGGGTGACGGCGTGCTGTGGGAGTGAGCATCTAGGCACGGCTAGCGTTCAGTTCCCTTCAGGAGCTAATGGTGTCCTGTCAGCCAGAGGCAGAGCCATGAAACTCTTTAGGAAGTTGGTTCCTACTTCTGCCCCATCAGTCCCACGAAGCAGGGAGTCTGATGCCAGCAGATCTCCCTGAAAATAAAAAAACTAACATAAGTCTTTTCAGAGAAACTCAGTAGAGCACCTAAGAATGCATCCAGTCGACCTGAGCACATTTCTAAAACTGAGGTCTGGAGGAGGGGCATGGAAGCAGGAGCCAGTTCACACCCAATGAAAAGTCTTTAGCGTGCCCATGTCTCCTGCGGATCCCGTCTATACCCCATGGTCTTGATGTCGCCCCCAGCATCCTCTAGGACGTATGACAAATAATATTGTAATAATGTATACTATCATTAACGGGGATTAAACAGTATATCAGTGTATCAGACACACACAGCTTCTCTACAGATCACATAGTTACAGTCACTTTGGTATATTGGTGAGACCCTATATCCCACCTACCTGATCCTCCTGTGGGATCCTGCGATTCTCCTCTGTACAATCCTGTGAATACGGAGGACGGGTACATCTCTCCGGGGTATCTCTGTTACTGGGTCCATCTGTAGGAGACACACAGTGACTGAGTACAGTGTATATATGTGATTATCAGATGATGTGTGTATATAGGGGGCCCTCATACCTGGTCTCCCCTGTACAATACATGACAGTCTCCTCTTACCCAGTGATGTGAGGGGCCGGTGATTCTCCATCATCACGTCCTTGTACAGACCCCTGTGTTCCTCTATATACTCCCCCTCCTGCATGGAGACATAGACAGTGACATCCCGACACCTTATAGGAACCTGACACACACACAGTGATACAGTCATCACCCAGACACCTCCCCTGGTGTTACTGTATAATGTCCAATTCCCAGCAGTCACCTCTCCAGTCATCACCCAGACACATCCCCTGGTGTTACTGTATAATGCCCCATTCCCAGCAGTCACCTCTCCCGTCATCACCCAGACACATCCCCTGGTGTTACTGTATAATGTCCCATTCCCAGCAGTCACCTCTCCAGTCATCACCCAGACACGTCCCCTGGTGTTACTGTATAATGTCCCATTCCCAGCAGTCACCTCTCAAGTCATCACCCAGACACTTCCCCTGGTGCTACTATATAATGCCCCATTCCCAGCAGTCACCTCTCCAGCCATCACCCAGACACATCCCCTGGTGTTACTGTATAATGTCCCATTCCCAGCAGTCACCTCTCCAGCCATCACCCAGACACATCCCCTGGTGTTACTGTATAATGTCCCATTCCCAGCAGTCACCTCTCCAGTCATCATCCAGACACATCCCCTGGTGTTACTGTATAATGTCCCATTCCCAGCAGTCACCTCTCCAGTCATCATCCAGACACATCCCCTGGTGTTACTGTATAATGTCCCATTCCCAGCAGTCACCTCTCCAGTCATTACCCAGACACATCCCCGGTGTTACTGTATAATGCCCCATTCCCAGCAGTCACCTCTCCAGTCATTACCCAGACACATCCCCGGTGATACTGTATAATGTCCCATTCCCGGCAATCACCTCTCTAGTCAGCAGCTGAATGATCTTGTTGGTGAATTCCAGAATCTTCTGGTCAGTGTGCCTCTCATGTATCAGTGAGTGAGGTGGAGGCACAGTGATGGGGCTCTGGGTCCTGCTCAGTCCCTCTGATACACAGGGACAGCTGCTGGGTGCCTCACACTCACTAGATGTCTTCTTTACTACCGTGTAATTCTGTGTATTGGAGATTTGGGATTTTTTTTTTTACTTTTACTTTATTAAAACATATGTGACAACACTGTATAAAGTGCGGAACACAATATCAAATGAGGGTTACATGGTGAGACAATAGTGCTGTAAGCAAAATTAGTACAAAAATATAAAAAGTACAAAACACATTAGTGACTAGAGAGTAACCATTTTCTAATAAGACACAATGGAGAATAACAAAGGTTCAGAACAAGAAGCCTCCTCAGATAATAACACAAATTAGAGTTATGCAGTAATACAAGGATTGAGGGGAAATCACTTTCATATAAACCGGTCTCATACCAAAGTGTATTTTTGAAACAAACCACAAGTTACTCTCCAATATAGATATAAAAGTTTCTCATGTAGCAAAATACTATCTTCGTGCTGGAGTCTTTTTATAAATATGTAAATATGAAACAAAAGAAATGACAGGAGTGCCTCCTAGTGCAATAGTATATAAACGCCACCCATGGGCAGTGTACAATTATAGGATGAAACCCTACCATATATAAAATATGTAACAACTTATCTATCTCAAGTCGTTTACTGGTCCCCACGTTTCTCAATTTCGAAGGATTATTTATTAGAGAGCAAATCTTTACAATCTGAAAAAATAGGATTTTAATTACCTACCGGTAAATTGTTTTCTCGCAGTCCGTAGATGACGCAGAACTTACCCAAGAACAAGGCAGTACTGAACCAAAGAACCACTGGTTCACATGGAAAGAAGAAACCACCTTTGGAAGAAATTGCTGACGAGTTCTTAGCTCAGCCCTATCTTCATGGAAGATCAAATAAGGGCTCTTGTGAGACAAGGCCCCTAACTCAGACACCCGCCTTGCGGATGCCAAGGCCAACGGCATGACCACTTTCCAAGTGAGAAACTTTAACTCGAATTCTTGGAGAGGTTCAAACCAATCTGATTTAAGGAACTGCAACACCACATTAAGATCCCAAGGTGCCGTAGGAGGCACAAAATGAGGTTGGATGTGCAGAACTCCCTTCACGAACGTCTGAACTTCCGGAAGAGAAGCCAATTGTTTCTGAAAGAAAATGGACAAAGCCGAAATTTGGACCTTGATTGAACCCAATCTTAAGCCTGCATCCACCCCTGCCTGAAGAAATTGGAGAAAACGTCCTAACTGAAATTCTTCCGTTGGAGTCTTCTTGGTTTCACACCAAGACACATACTTTCTCCAAATACGGTGGTAATGTCTAGACGTTACTCCTTTCGTGGCCTGAATAAGCGTGGGAATGATTTACTTGGGAATACACTTTCGGGCTAGGATACAGCGTTCAACAGCCATGCCCTGAAACGTAGTCGCGGTAAGTCTTGATACAAGCCGAAGCAGGTCCTCGCGAAGAGAAAGTGGCCACAGATCTTCTACGAGCAACTCCTGAAGATCTGGATCCCAAGCCCTCCTTGGCCAGTCTGGGACAATGAGGATCGCACAAACCCTTGCTCTTCTTATGATCTTGAGAATTTTTGGTATGAGTGGAAGTGGGGAGGGGGAACACATACACTGACCGATACACCCACTGGGTCACTAGTGCATCCACTGCTATTGCTTGCGGGTCTCTCGACCTGGAACAATATCTCTGAAGCTTCTTGTTGAGACGAGATGCCATCATGTCCACTTGAGGAACTCCCCAACGACCTGTCACCTCTGCGAAGACTTCTTGGTGGAGGCCCCATTCTCCCGGGTGGAGATCGTGTCTGCTGAGGAAGTCCGCTTTCCAGTTGTCCACTCCCGTAATGAAAATTGCAGACAGAGCTCTTGCATGTCTTTCTGCCCAGAGGAGTATCTTTGTCATCCCTGCTATTGCCGCTCTGCTTTTCGTTCCGCCCTGACGGTTTATGTACGCCACCGCTATTACAATGTCTGACTGAATCTGTATGGGTTGATCTTGAAGAAGATGCACCGCTTGTAGAAGGCCGTTGTAAATGGCTCTCAACTCCAGAATGCTTATGAGAAGACAGGTTTCTTGACTTGACCATCTTCCTTGGAAGCTTTCCCCCTGTGTGACTGCTCCCCAGCCTCGGAGACTTGCATCTGTGGTTACTAGGACCCAGTCCTGAATCCCGAACCTGCGTCCCTCTAGAAGGTGAGAACTGTGTAGCCACCACAGGAGCGAAATTCTGGCTTTGGATTACAGGATTATCCTCTGGTGCATGTGTAGATGGGATCCGGACCACTTGTCTAATAGGTCCCACTGGAATACTCTGGCATGGAATCGGCCGAACTGTAGCGCCTCATAGGCCGCTACCATCTTTCCCAACAAATGTATGCATTGATGTATTGACACCTTTGTTGGTTTTAGAATTTGTTTGACCATCCTCTGGACTTCCAGAGCCTTTTCTACTGGAAGAAAATAGGATTTTGGTACTTACCAGGTAAATCCTTTTCTTTGAATCCATAGGGGGCACTGGAGTACTCTTGGGATATGGACGGCTTAGCAGAAATAAAGGCACTGAATATTTAAATTTAGAACTCTCCACCCCTCCATATGCCAGAGTAGCTCAGTGTACGACCTCAGTGTTTTTTACTGAGCGAACAAGAACTATAGAGAGGTTGACAATGGAGAATTCCTATCACATAACGGACAACAACAAAGTTGACCCATAACGTTACTGTCAACTAAACATTTGACACCATAACCGATAGACCTTTATAATTTGAACCAATCGGTGAAAATGTGTTACTATAAGCTCCTCTGAGCTTAATACAACCCAGGTAAAACTGCTCTGGGTGGGCGTCCAGTGCCCCCTATGGATTCAAAGAAAAGGATTTACCTGGTAAGTACCAAAATCCTATTTTCTTTTTCATCCACTAGGAGTCACTGGAGTACTCTTGGGACGTACCAAAGCTTCCCTCGTGGGCGGGAGAGCTGTTTGACACCTGTAACAGTAGGCGGCCAAAGCTAGATGCTGATGCCGCAACCGTTTCATAACGTGTAAACGCGCACAAACGTGTGCACTGAAGACTATGTAGCCGCGTCGTAGACGCTCCACGACCATCTGGTCATGACATTCCCACAGAACCTGTGGGATGAGCTATTACTGACGTAGGCTCCTGTAACCTAGCCTTAAAGTAAGCCTGACTTGTAGTCATTTTTATCCAACTGGATAATGTCTGCTGAGAAACTGGCTAACCCCAGTTGGCAGCATCATAGAGAACAAACAACGTATCGTATTACGAACTGTAGACGTTCGGGACATATAGACGCGTAATGCGTGTACCACATTCAGAATTTTAGAATGTGCTGTCAACACAGGAACCACTATTGGTTTATTGATGGGAAAAATAAGAAATCGGAATTCGTCCGAAGTTCTGCTTTGTCATGAGAAAACCCAAATACGGTGGCTTGGAATACAAGGCACCCAAATGTGAAAACAAGACCCTTGCCGAAGCTAAGGCTAGAAGAAAAACGTTTTCCAAGTGAGAAACTTAATCCCCATTTGTTGTAAGGGTTCAAAATATGAAAACTGTAAGAAATCTGAACCCAGCTTCAAGTCGCATGGCGCTGTAGGTGGGATAAATGGAGGCTGCACTTTGATGACACCTTGTAGAAAGGTGTGTACCGATGCAATAGAGTCAAACGTCTTTGAAAATAAATTGACTACACAGATACCTGCACCCTCAGTGCAGATAAACGCAGTTCTCCATTCCACCCCGTCTGTAAAATAACAGAATACGGGTAATCTTGAAAGATGATGTCGGAAACTTCCGAGCTTCACACCCACCTATATAGGCACACCAAATTTTTGTAATAATGAGCTGCCGTAAGCGGTTTCCTAGCTTATAACATGGTCGGTATAACCGATACTGTAATGCCCTATTTCTTTTCTTAAGAGGGCGGTCTGAACCACCACCCCGTCAACCACAGCCGCGGTACATAGGTAAATAGGGGTAAAAAAACGGTCCCTGTTGTAACAGGTTGGACGTATTATGAGCGGGCAAAGATCGTGTGCGAGTATTCCTTGGAGATTCGAGAAGCAAGTTCTCCGAAACCCATGAGATATCACTAGTATGACTGTGACGAACTGTCTTATGATCCGTTTTTAGCAACGGAGAGAGAGAGCAGCGGAAAACGGTGGAGCCAGATACACGAGGCTGCACACATACTGAGCGTTTGTAATTGTGGCGAGATGCCATCATGTACACCTGAGGGCAACCCCACCTGTGGATGCACATGTGAAACACCTCTGGATTTAATGCCCAGTTTTCTGGATGAAACTCCCGACGGGTGAGATCATCTGTGTAACAGATGTCCACTCCCGGAATGAACCCCGTCGACAACATCACCTAATGGTGTTCTGGGCAATTGAGGATTCGAGCTAACTTCCGCATTGCCATGCGGCTTCTCGGTCCTCCCTGGTTGTTGTGTATGCAACTCCCGTTGCGTTGTCTGACTGCACTTGGACAGACTGAAAGCGAAGCATGTAGTGCATTGTAAATTGCACGGAGTTCCAGGACATTTATAGACAGCAATCTGTCGTGATCCGTTTTAGAACCCTTGTCGCTGTTTGTAATTACAACTCCTCAACCTCTGAGACTCTCGTCCAGAGTATATACACCCTCGGCCCCCTGTGGGAAACGCGAGTGAAACCCGGCGAATAAAGCGCTTTGAAAACACATCATTGTTCCTAATAGGCGAATACACCAATGTACCGCTAGTGTGCGTGGCTTTTGCACTAATTGTACTAGATGGTATATTTGTTCTTCCTGGTGTAGTAGGTAAATCTCTTTGATTTACCGTATTTATAATCATACCTAGGAATTGAAGTAGTTTAGACGGAATTAGATGCGATTGTTTTTGAACTTGACCTGCCACCGTGGTGTACGTTAGTAGCGCAAGTAAGAGGAACCTCTGTTGAGACAGAGTTCTTATAAGCAGATCGTGTAAGTATGGAACGAATGTCACCGCCAGGGCTCTGAGATGAGCTATCATCACCAACATCACTTTGGTGAATACCCGAGGCGTTGACAAGAGGCCAAACGGTAGAACCTGAAATGGTTAATGGTTGTGGCGTATTGCAAAACGCAAGAACCTGTGAAGCGGTGACCAAACCTGAATGGGTAAATACGCATTGTGAAGGTCAAGCGCAATCATGCAATCTTGTGGCTCCAAATATGCAAGTACTAACTGCAGTAAATCCATTTCCAAACTGTAGTAAGTGACTTGCTGATTGAGACTGCGGCGGAGCCCTCCGGCTTCGTTACCCCAAACAGAGGGGAATAAGTAACCCTGACTCTGTTGGTGTACCAGGTCTGGAAATAAAAACAGCTGAAACCAGCAGATACTGAATGGCAACCTGCCAAACCGCCTAATTTCGTCCGACAGAGGCAGTCTTTTAAACTGTAAATAGCGGATACATCCATGAGTGGATGTTTGGAAACCCGTCAAATGTAACGTGTAAAGGCGCGCTTCCACAATTGGAAATTCTAGATGGCCTGAGAGGCCGTTAAGCCACTGGCTTGTTGACTTTAGCACCCTGGCGTTACAAGTCGTGACTGTTTTTGTACCACAGCCTTGAAAAGACTTAAGTCTAAAGGAATTAAACGTCGGGCCAAAGTATTTTCGTTTTGATACCGGAGGTCTGAATATCAAATTTAGGACCAAACAACTTCTGGCCTTGTTTTGGTGAAACTAGCGACGATGAAAAGCGAGAATTGAGGTAACAGGTGTCAGCAGAAGCTTTACCGAGATACTCTGCAGCTTTTTATTAATAGTGATCGTCATTGTTTCCATACATAGAGCGTCTAGTGACCCAAATGTATCCTGGGTGTTTATAATGTTTGTCACAGACGAATTCACCAATGACGGATTGTCCCATTTAGATGTGGAAACGGGTAAATAGAGTTAAATGTTAGTCAGATATTGTAAATAATAACTCTTTGAAGATCTGTGAAAATCGACAGATTAGATGTTAGAGTCTACTTAGTGTCTGTAAAAATTGAGACACTGACTCACTGGTTATTAGAAATGTATGGTTGTCAAAACCCCGCACTATCTGACTGCTGGTCTAATGTACCCTTCTCACTCGTAGGTATCGCTGTGAGGTTTGACATATAATTGTCAGATTAAATTATAAGACCAGTTAAATTAACACCCTGATACCCCAAGGGAAATTGTTTGGAAAGACTGAGACTCCTTTGTTAGAGCTGGCGGAGTAACTTCCGAGACTCCGATCTTACCGCTCCTGTCGAGCGGAGTTATGCTTAACATAGGATCTGGGACTGACCCGGCTTCCGGAGTGGAAACCTACAAACGAACTGAATCTGTGGTAGATTTATGTACAGACATTGTAGTAAACCTTATATTTAGTCTGTGTTGGAGCCTTACCCCTTATACCGACAGACACCACAATAGCCAAAGGACAGACACTTACACTACTTAGTAAAATGTTTACTTAACGTGCGTAATATATATATATATATATATATATATATATATATATATGCGTAAAAATAGAGATTAATACTGCGCCACATGTGATGTATAACAGATATGTATTTGAATAGGCTGCCCTGAATGATACTCCCCTATTGCTAATAATGGGGCGTCAGCTGGGTCTCTCACTAAACCAGGGGTGGTAAACCCTGAGATACAATTGTGAGAGATACGGGGGAAGAGAGATAAATAGCGACCACTGTATCAATAAATAGTATTTAGGCGCCTATAGTAATAAAGTTGATTTAATATAAAGATGCATATAAACATACATAAAAAACATACATAAAAAATGGGACAACAATAAATACACAGCTGGACTAAAAAACACTAAATGAACTAAAAACTACAGTAAAAATATTTTAAAAGTACTTAAAAGCAAATATTCCTTATCTTTAGAGTGAGGTAGGTACAGGTCACCCAACGCGTTTCGTCTGATGAGACTTCTTCAAGACTCCTTTGTTAGAGCTGGCGGAGTAACTTCCGAGACTCCGATCTTACCGCTCCTGTCGAGCGGAGTTATGCTTAACATAGGATCTGGGACTGACCCGGCTTCCGGAGTGGAAACCTACAAACGAACTGAATCTGTGGTAGATTTATGTACAGACATTGTAGTAAACCTTATATTTAGTCTGTGTTGGAGCCTTACCCCTTATACCGACAGACACCACAATAGCCAAAGGACAGACACTTACACTACTTAGTAAAATGTTTACTTAACGTGCGTAATATATATATATTTATGGCTAAATACAGTTTACATGGGCCTATGTGAAACCTGAACCAAAATTCCCACTAACACCCCTGCGCCTTCGGTGGCGTAGAGATGTAGGGCAGGAATGTTCTGGAATTATCACTGGAAGAAACAGGAAACATGATTAAAATGGCCCCTATGCCATGCTTACATTGAAACTCACAGGAGAAGTTACAATACCTGCTGCCACTAAGAATCACAGTCTAGTATACACTGATAATCACAGTCTAGTATACACTGATAATCACAGTCTAGTATACACTGATAATCACAGTCTAGTATACACTGATAATCACATGCAGGTTACAATACAATCACAGGCAGGTGACATTTAATATAAGCTCTGCCTGCAGTTAATTATGTATTAATATCTTCTGTTAATATTAATAACTTCTATAGATATGGCAGCCTTATATATATATATATATATATATATATATATATATATATATATATATAGGCTCAACAGCCTATTCCACCGTTATTTTCCTCTTGAAGCCTCTGGCAGCTGCAGCCACGCAGTAATCAGCCAGGTCCCCCACTCCCCCCCCCCCCCCTTCCCTGTACTCCCTGTAGCGCTGTGTCTCAGCGGGGAGCCGGGAAGCTCATTGCAGGAAAGCGAGGGACCATAGCCCAGAGCAGCAGAGATCGGCTGGCCAGAGCGCGGCGTCGCTAGGCAAGCTGCGCGGTCTCTGAGAGCACCGCTGACGGATCGAAGCTGCGGCGGTTCTCCCTTTGTGCAGCGGGTCTCCCTGTGTGAGCACCGCAAGCTGCGCGGTCTCTGAGAGCACCGCTGACGGATCGAAGCTGCGGCGTTTCTCCCTCTGTGCGGCGGGTCTCCCTGTGTGAGCACCGCTGGCGGTTGTGGCGGACGGCGCGCCTGGCGGGAGAACGGATTGCCTGGTTGGGGGACGGTTGGGCGTCGGAGCGGCAGACGGCTGGAGCGCTATAGTGAGCGGTCGGCTTTACCCACGGACCTTTACACAGCGGGGCGGCAGCCTGCGCTGACCGCCCCGTTTCCCCAGCATACCTTTTGTAGGAAGGTCTGCGTTCCGGTCATGGCTGCGACGGGCTTCTATCTGTAAGCTCCATCCAGCTCTTCAGGTCATGGCTGCGACGGGGCTTCTATCTGTAAGCTCCGTCCAGCTGTTGCAGGAGACAGTGGGCTGCCTGTGGCTGTGAGGGTGCTCTTTGTGAGGACCGACACGCCATGCGCTGCTTGCAGCGGCACCATCCCGGACCCATGTTTTTCCAGAAACTGGGAAGGGATGTGTAAAAATTAAAAAAAAATAATTAAAAATGAATAAAATCTTCCACAAAGTGTGGGAACTCCCACAAGCCGTTGTTAGTGCTTTGAGCACGGAAAAAACACTGAGGTCGTACACTGAGGTACTCTGGGATATGGAGGGGTGGAGAGTTCTAAATTTAAATATTCAGTGCCTTTGTTTCTGCTAAGCCGTCCATATCCCAAGAGTACTCCAGTGACCCCTAGTGGATGAAAAAGAAATACCTTCTGTACCTCTGTGTCCAGTATCATTCCCAGAAATTATAATCTTTTTGTCGGTTCCAATTGTGACTTCGGAAAATTTATGATCCAACCGCGCTGTCTAATTACTGTCAGGGAGAGTGCAATGTTCTGCACCAACTTGTCCTTGGACCTTGACTTTATCAGGAGGTCATCCAGGTAAGGAATTATGTTGACTCCTTGTTTGCGAAGGAGGACCATCATCTCCGCCATCACCTTGGTAAATACCCTTGGCGCCAGGGAGAGCCCGAACGGTAAAGTTTGAAATTGGTAATAACAATCCTGCACTGCAAATCTCAGATAAGCTTGATGTGGAGGATAGATAGGAACATGTAAGTAGGCATCTTTTATGTCCATTGACACTATGAAGTCCTTCTCCTCCAGACTGGAAATCACTGCCCTTAGAGATTCCATCTTGAATTTGAACTTTTTTAGGTAGGGATTCAGTGTTTTCAGGTTTAGAATCGGTCTGACCGAGCCGTCCGGCTTCGGTACTACAAAAAGGCTTGAATAAAACACTTCTCCTTGTTGTGACAAGGGAACCAGGACAATCACTTGATCCTGACACAATTTTTGTATCGCTTCTGACACCACTTCTCTGTCTGGAACAGAAGCTGGTAAGGCCAATTTGAAAAATCGGCATGGGGGAATGTCTTGAAACTCCAACTTGTACCCCTGGGACACTATTTGTAAGATCCAGGGGACCTGTCCCGATTGAACCCAAAGGTAACTGAAGAGTTTCAGACGTGCCCCCACCTGAGCGGACTCCCGCAAGGAAGCTCCAGTGTCATGCTGAAGATTTTGCAGAAGCAGAGGTTGATTTCTGCTCCTGTGATCCTGGAGACGCCGCAGACTTTTTACCTTTTCCGCTTCCTTTACCTGCAAAGAAAGGGGAACCATTGCCTTTCTTGTACTTATTGGGCCGAAAGGACTGCATCTTAGAGTGATGTGTATTTTTTACCGGCGCTGGAGCATTAGGCAGAAATGTCGTCTTACCTGCAGTAGCCACAGAAACTAAGGCATCTAGCCCATCTCCAAGCAACGCCTCACCCTTGTACGGGAGAGCCTCCACATTTCTTTTGGAATCTGCGTCTGCATTCTATTGGCGTATACACAACGCCCTATGTGCTGAAATCGCCATGGTAGTGGCTCTTGAGCCCAAGAGGCCAATATATTTCAAGGCTTCCAGCATGTACGCAGCAGCGTCCTTGATATGACCTAACGTTAGGAGTATCTCGTCTCTAGCTATCGTGTCAATGGAGTTCATTCCAAGTTGATCGCAGCAGGAATTTTGTTAGCAGTTTGGCAAAACCATGTGCACTGCAGGGGAAGCAGATTTAACATGTGCAGAGAGAGTTAGATTTGGGTGTGGTGTGTTCAATCTGCAATCTAAATTGCAATGTAAAAATAAAGCAGCCAGTATTTACTCTGCACAGAAACAAAATAACCCACCCAACATCTAACTCTTTCTGCACATATTATATCCGCCTCCCCTGCAGTGCACATGGTTTTGCCCAACTGCTAAAAAAGTTCCTGCTGCGATCAACTCAGAATTACCCCCAATGTCTGATGACAAGTTTTCTGACCACTTTTCTATAGCACTACTCACCCATGCACAGGAAATGGTAGGCGCAGGGAGAATCACCTTTTTTGTTAACCTTGACAGGGCACTGTCTAAAATGGGGGGGTGACTCCCACCTCTTCCTATCCTCTACAGGAAAGGGGTAAGCTGCCTGAATTCTTTTGGGAATCTGGAATTTCTTTTCAGGGTTTGTCCAGACTCCTTCAAAGAGTCTGTTCAGTTCATAAGATAGAGGGAAAGATACCTCAGGTTTCTTTTCTTTATTAAAGTAAGCCTTCACCTGTGGTAAAGGAGGCGCCTCTGTAACCTCTAACACCTCCCTGATAGCAACAATCATGTATTGAATGCTTTTTGCTAATTTTGGATCAATTCCCCTGGAATCACTAGTGTCGACACAGGAATCAGAGTCCGTGTCGGTATCATTCTGTACTACTTGTGCAAAAGACCTTTTTTGTGAACCAGAGGGGACCCTTATGGATGACAAGGCAGAATTATTAAAAATCACGTCTTCCACGGATTTTCTCCAGTTTTCTGCATGAGACTCAGATTTATCCAATCTCTTACTAATATGATTCACAGTATCACATAATTCTTTCACCCATTCAGGGTCATGGTGTGTCGGCAGCGCCACCAAATTACATCTCTGTGTCACTAAAATGGCTTTCTCAGGGGAAGAGCTCCACGCCCCTGACATGCTACACCGTGCAAATCACACCACAGATACTCCGGGACAACTGGAGACAGACCCGCAGTAAAATCTGTCAGAAGGACACAGAAAAGGAATTGCAGGTCCACAACTCAGCGCCAAAATAACAAATCACTGTGTATCGTTTTTTATAGAGACCTTTCAAGCGCTTATTGCCAATAATAGGTTTTAGCACCTAAAAAAAATACACCCCCCCCCCCTTTTTTGCACCCTGATACTTGTTCAGACGTGGAGAGGAAGATCAGCGCGTCTTCCCCTGCTGCTGCTGGGAGGAAATGGCGCTGAAAAGTGTGCTGGCTGCCTGAGGAGCGCCCTCTATAATGGCACGCTTCCCCTGAGGCTAAACAATCTATATTTATACTGGCGGGGGTGTAGGACGTGATTAAAACAACGTATGTTACCTTTGCCAGTGAGAGTAGGATTCATGCTGCTCGGGCCCCCACCCCCCGATGCACCCTGCTGGGATCTGTGTAAACGGAGAGCATGCTCGAGCAGCGTTCCCGCTCGCTGCGCGGTACCTTATACCGTCACAATGACCGGTGGTCCCTCTCTGTAGATTTCCGGTAACACTACTCACCAGTCTTCTGACTTCTGGCTCTGTTAGGGGGATGACGGCGTGCTGTGTGAGTGAGCGCATAGCCGCAGCTAGTGTTCAGTACCCTTCAGGAGCTAATGGTGTCCTGTCAGCAGAAGCAGAGCCATGAAACTATCTAGGAAGTTGGTTCCTACTTCTTCCCCCTAAGTCCCACGAAGCAGGGAGGCTGTTGCCAGCAGGCTCCCTGTAAAATAAAAAAACCTAAACAAAGGATTTTAGCAGAACTCTGTAGAGCTCCACTAGAGTGCAACCAGCCTTCCTGGGCACATTTTCAAAACTGAGGACTGGAGAAGGGGCATAGAGGGAGGAGCCAGTTCACACTCTGAAAAAGTTTTAAAGTGCCCATGGCTCCTGCGGGGGTTCACTACGGCTGGCCGGCGGTCGGGCTCCCGACAACCAGCATACCGGCGACGGGAGCCAGACCGCCGGCTTACCAACAGTGTGGCGAGCGCAAATGAGCCCCTTGCGGGCTCGCCAAGCTACGGGCTACGCGCGCCACACTATTTTATTCTCCCTCTATGGGGGTCGTGGACCCCCACGAGGGAAAATAAGTGTCGGTATGCCGGCTGTCGGGCTCCCGGCGCCGGTATACTGAGCGCTGGGAGCCCGACCGCCGGCATACAGAAGACCACCCCTCCTGCGGAACCGTCTATACCCCATGGTACTGAAGTGGACCCCAGCATCCTCTAGGTCGTATGAGAAAATAACACTATAGTATAAGAGTGACACATTACCTCAGGAGTGATGCTATATAATAACACTATAGTGACATAAGAGTGACATAATACCTCAGGTGTGACGCTATATAACACAACAGTATAGGAGTGACATATCACCTCAGGTGTGACGCTACACAATAACACTATAGTATAATAGTGACATAATACCTCAGGTGTGACGCTATATAATAACACTATAGTATAAGAGTGACACATTACCTCAGGTGTGACGCTATATAATAACACTATAGTATAAGAGTGATATATTACCTCAGGTGTGACGCTATATAACACTATAGTATAAGAGTGATATACTTCCTCAGGTGTGACGCTATATAATAACACTATAGTATAAGAGTGACACATTACCTCAGGTGTGACGCTATATAATAACACTATAGTATAAGAGTGATATATTACCTCAGGTGTGACGCTATATAACACTATAGTATAAGAGTGATATACTTCCTCAGGTGTGACGCTATATAATAACACTATAGTATAAGAGTGACACATTACCTCAGGTGTGACGCTATATAATAACACTATAGTATAAGAGTGACATATCACCTCAGGTGTGACGCTATATAATAACACTATAGTATAAGAGTGATATATTACCACAGGTGTTACGCTATATAATAACACTATAGTATAAGAGTGACATACTACCTCAGATGTGACGCTATAGAATAACACTATAGTATAAGAGTGATATATTACCTCAGGTGTTACGCTATATAATAACATTATAGTATAAGAGTGATATATTACCTCACGTGTTACGCTATATAATAACATTATAGTATAAGAGTGACATAATGCCTCAGGTGTGACGCTATATAATAACACTATAGTATACGAGTGACATAATACCTCAGGTGTGACGCTATATAATAACACTATAGTATAAGAGTGACACATTACCTCAGGTGTGACGCTATATAATAACACTATAGTATAAGAGTGACATATTACCTCAGGTGTGACGCTATATAATAACACTATAGTACAAGAGTGACACATTACCTCAGGTGTGACGCTATATAATAACACTATAGTATAAGAGTGACACATTACCTCAGGTGTGACGTTATATAATAACACTATAGTATAAGAGTGATACATTACCTCAGTGTGACGCTATATAATAACACTATAGTATAAGAGTGACATATTACCTCAGGTGTGACGCTATATAATAACACTATAGTATAAGAGTGACATAATACCTCAAGTGTGACGCTATATAATAACACTATAGTATAAGAGTGACATATTTACCTCAGGTGTGACGCTGTATAATAACACTATAGTATAAGAGTGACATATTACCTCAGGTGTGACGCTATATAATAACACTATAGTATAAGAGTGATACATTACCTCAGGTGTGACGCTATATAATAATACTATAGTATAAGAGTGACATATTACCTCAGGTGTGACGCTATATAATAACACTATAGTATAAGAGTGACATATTACCTCAGGTGTGACGCTATATAATAACACTATAGTATAAGAGTGACATATTACCTCAGGTGTGACGCTATATAATAACACTATAGTATAAGAGTGACATATTACCTCAGGTGTGACGCTATATAATAAGCCGCATGTAGTACAGTGTGAGGTCGGGATCTCCAGGTTCCACAATGGCGCCGGAAACAGCCCGTAGCTCCGCCCCCGCCGCTGCGTTCCTCATCACAGTCGGGAGACGTTGCTGTAGTAATTGAGAGACTATGGGATAATGGCCGCCGCGCTTCTAGTGTAATAAAAATAATACGGAAAATCGTTGAAACAATACATGAATAGAGACCATTACTTAAGTGATAACGGTTTCATTGTTTATTTTATAAGTGAGACAATTTTAGAAGACAGCGGCATACAGTAGCACGCAGTTTCAAAGCACAGCTCCGGGCTACAACAAAATGGCCGCCGCTCACAGACACATTGTATCTCTCACTTACTGAGACTGACCTCTCCTAGCAGCCGTAGTTCTTCAGCCCCGACTTCCTCCAAATATGGTAGAGTAGAACTGATATATGTTAGCCTCCCTGTAGAGATGTTTTCCTTTATATAAAAGCAACAAACATTGTGTTATATTTTTATATCTTTTATGTAAGTGAAAAAGAATGAAAAATGGCAATGAGAACAAGCCACGCTCGCAGGGGTGTGGATCACACTGTCGACGCTAATTAGGTCGACAATCATTAGGTTGTCCACTATTGGTCGACATAGCAAAGGTCGTCATGGTCAAACGGTCGACACTAGAAAAGTCGCCAGCGACAAAAGGTCGATACTGGAACGCAGCGCTGTAACTACGTGTGTGCCAGGGGTGTGGTATTGAAAGTCGACAGTAACTAGGTCGACAATGTCTAGGTTGACAGTAACTAGGTCGGCAGGGTCAAAAGGTCGACAAGGTCAAAAGGTGAACATTTTCTAGGTCAAAAGGTCGACATGAATTTTTAATTTTATTTTGGTGTCATTTTCTTCGTAGAGTGACCGGGAACCCCAATTAGTGCACCGTGTCCCCTCGCATGGTGCCTTCGCTCCGCCACCGCTTCGCTCGACACAGATTAACGTTCCAATCGTAGTCCACTTGGATTGTTAAGTATGAAAAGGTACAAAAAAAGAAAAAAATTGTGAAAAACTCATGTCGACCATTTGACCCTGTCGACCTAGTTACTGTCGACCAATAGTGGTCGACCTAGTTACTGTCGACTTTCAATCCGGATCCCGTGTGCCTTGCACACAGCGCAGTTGCCCTGGTGGCACAACGGCCAGCAGCTTGTAATTAGTCAAATTGACTAATTACAAGCCGCCTCTGCTGTGTGCGCCGCACTGAAGCCGGAGGCAGGAGAGGAGAGCAGCAGGAGAGGAGGAGGGAGGGAGGGGGACTGGAGCCGCAGCAGTACTATGTGCTTGGTAGTGGCGCCGCTGCAGCACTCCCCTCTCCTTACACATTGGCTGCCCTCATCCCAGCATTCACAGCGGCGTCCATACAATGCGGAAGGAGAGGGAACTGCTGCAGCGGCGCCTCTACCAATTACATAGCGCTGCTGCGGCTCCAGTCCCCCTCCCTCCTCCTTCTCACCTGTGGCTGCCCGGGATCTGCCAGCACGAGGAGCCTGACTTCCAGCGGGGAGAGATGGTAAGTATCTATCTATCTATCTATCTATCTATCTATCTATCTATCTGTCTCTCTGTCTGTCTCTCTATCTATTCTGTCTGCCGCAATGTGTAAAAAGGGGGACGCTGTCTGCTGTATTGTGTAAAAAGGGGGACTGGCTGCCGTAATCTGTAATAAGGGGACGCTGACTCCCGTAATGTGTAAAAAGGGCACGCTGTCTGCCATAAGGTGTTAAAATGGCACGCTGTTTGCCATAATGTGTAAAAAGAGGGACGCTGTCTGCCGTAATGTGTAAAAAGAGGGACGCTGTCTGCCATAATGTGTAAAAAGAGGGACGCTGTCTGCCGTAATGTGTAAAAAGGGGACGCTGTCTGCCGTAATGTGTAAAAAGAGGGACGCTGTCTGCCATAATGTGTAAAAAGGGGGGTGCTGTCTGCCGTAATGTGTAAAAAAGAAGGATGCTGTCTGCCGTAATGTGTAAAAAGGAGGATGCTGTCTGCCGTAATGTGTAAAAAGGGCACGCTGTCTGCCATAAGGTCTTAAAATGGCACGCTGTCTGCCATAATGTGTAAAAAGAGGGACGCTGTCTGCCGTAATGTGTAAAAAGGGGACGCTGTCTGCCGTAATGTGTAAAAAGAGGGACGCTGTCTGCCGTAATGTGTAAAAAGGGGACGCTGTCTGCCGTAATGTGTAAAAAGGGGACGCTGTCTGCCGTAATGTGTAAAAAGAGGGACGCTGTCTGTCGTAATGTGTAAAAAGGGGACGCTGTCTGCCGTAATGTGTAAAAAGGGGACGCTATCTGCCATAATGTGTAAAAAGGACGCTGCCTGCCGTAATGTGTAAAAAGGGGGATGCTGTCTGCTGTAATGTGTAAAAAGGGGACGCTGTCTGCCGTAATGTGTAAAAAGGGGGATGCTGTCTGCCGTTTTGTGTAAAAAGGGGACGCTGTCTGCCGTAATGTGTAAAAAGAGGGACGCTGTCTGCCGTAATGTGTAAAAAGGAGGATGCTGTCTGCCATAATGTGTAAAAAGGGGGATGCTGTCTGCCGTAATGTGTAAAAAGGGGACACTGTCTACCGTAATGTGTAAAAAGAGGGACGCTGTCTGCTGTAATGTGTAAAAAGGGGATGCTGTCTGCCGTAATGTGTAAATAGGGGGATGCTGTCTGCCGTAATGTGTAAAAAGGGGATGCTGTCTGCCGTAATGTGTAAAAAGAGGGACGCTGTCTGCCGTAATGTGTAAAAAGGAGGATGCTGTCTGCCGTAATGTGTAAAAAGGGGGATGCTGTCTGCAGTAATGTGTAAAAAGGGGGACGCTGTCTGCCGTAATGTGTAAAAGGGGCTCTACCTTGTGTAGTGGCGCTACTGTCAAAGTCGAAAAATATCATGATTCACATGCCTTGCACTAACCCCATGCCCATGCCCGCTGCGTGTACACGTGCTCTCCCGTGCATGCGCATATTCGCAGTTTGCGTAACAGCGCTTCCACGGTCGTGCGCTTTGGGCGCATGGTATGCGCATTTACGGTAGAGTTTGTGAGCCTGTAGCGGGCGACTCGATTGTAACATAGTTAATCAAAATAGCACATTTTATAGATAATATTCCCCTTAACAATGTCAGTAAGTTTGTTTAGTATAAACGGTTCGTGGACAGAGGGATTCCTCTTTACATGATATGAAGGGTCAGATAGGGGTTGAACAGTGATGTTTAGTATCCAGCTGTAGAGTATTTTAATAGTAACATTTCGGTGTTGGTTTGGAAGAGAGTGTTCGCTCCAGCGTATAGTTATATGTAAAAGTAGTTTATGGACATTTACTGTATTTGCTGTTCATTATCCATGCGGCAGGAATCCCGAGGATACCTCCCACCTGAGCAGTTGGAGAAAGACACATCCCACCTGTACGAACCCACCTATGACCTTTTGTTATAATGCAGAGACACATTCCTGTGTCCAATGAACAATGAGATTGTAGGGACCATTGTATTGTTACTGTATGTTGTGTATATAAAGACCACCAGTGCTGGACCAGTCACTCACTCTCTCTGCAAGGTTTTCGTAATTGAATAACTGAGGGCTGGTTTCCAGGACTGCGATTGCGATTCATTCCCACGTGTGTAAGTTCTCTGTGGCCATTTTGTTACCCTCCTATGTTTGCCAATTATTCTCTCTCTGTTTGTTAGTATTGCGATCGCTTTTGCTATTGTTCATTTTATGTCTTGTTATTCTGTTTAGATATTAATGTTAGGTCTGTAGTGTATAAGCTGTACTGTTATTTCCTTTTGTACTAAACATATCTTCTAAGAAGGTGTTGGAACCTTATCAGGTCTTGTGTGTTTCATCATTTATTACTAAGGGTTCCGTGAGCATCGTAGTTGCTCGTATTGCATACAGTATTAAGGTTTCCCAGCGTACGTCGCTGCAGTGTTTTATCATTAAGGTTTAAGGTGTATGCACATCGTCACTGTAAGGTATTAACAAGGTTTAAAAGGTAATCAACTGTGTGTACGCTCGCTGCGTGTATTCCATACACTCAGCGCTGCGTGTGTACGCTCCGGGCGTACCACGTGCGAAGTCTTTGTACGCAAATATCGTACAAAGTGCGTAGCACGTGCACATGGTCTGGCGGCCATTATGGCTCCAAGGTGATAGTATATAGCTAATGTTCAAGGGTAAATAATAAACTTTATCACTACTGTGTAGCGTAATTTGAATAATGGAGACTACTGTGCACCGTAGTATGAATTGGTATTATTTTGTGGCCACGCCTCTTCCTCATGAAGCCACGCCCCTATATATTTCTCTATCGTCCTAGTGGATGCTGGGGTTCCTGAAAGGACCATGGGGAATAGCGGCTCCGCAGGAGACAGGGCACAAAAAGTAAAGCTTTTCCAGATCAGGTGGTGTGCACTGGCTCCTCCCCCTATGACCCTCCTCCAGACTCCAGTTAGATTTTTGTGCCCGGCCGAGAAGGGTGCAATTCTAGGTGGCTCTCATAAAGAGCTGCTTAGAGAAAGTTTAGCTTAGGTTTTTTATTTTACAGTGATTCCTGCTGGCAACAGGATCACTGCAACGAGGGACAGAGGGGAGAAGAAGTGAACTCACCTGCGTGCAGGATGGATTGGCTTCTTGGCTACTGGACATCAGCTCCAGAGGGACGATCACAGGTACAGCCTGGATGGTCACCGGAGCCGCGCCGCCGGCCCCCTTGCAGATGCTGAAGTAAGAAGAGGTCCAGAATCGGCGGCTGAAGACTCCTGCAGTCTTCTAAAGGTAGCGCACAGCACTGCAGCTGTGCGCCATTTTCCTCTCAGCACACTTCACACGCAGTCACTGAGGGTGCAGGGCGCTGGGGGGGGGCGCCCTGGGAGGCAAATGAAAACCTATTAAAAGGCTAAAAATACCTCACATATAGCCCCCAGAGGCTATATGGAGATATTTAACCCCTGCCTGTATTCACAAAATAGCGGGAGACGAGCCCGCCGAAAAAGGGGCGGGGCCTATCTCCTCAGCACACGGCGCCATTTCCTCTCACAGCTCCGCTGGTCAGGACGGCTCCCAGGTCTCTCCCCTGCACTGCACTACAGAAACAGGGTAAAACAGAGAGGGGGGGCAAATTTAATGGCAATATTTTGATATAAAGCAGCTATAAGGGAGCACTTATTATAAGGCTATCCCTGTCATATATAGCGCTTTTTGGTGTGTGCTGGCAGACTCTCCCTCTGTCTCCCCAAAGGGCTAGTGGGTCCTGTCTTCGTTTAGAGCATTCCCTGTGTGTCTGCTGTGTGTCGGTACGTGTGTGTCGACATGTATGAGGACGATATTGGTGTGGAGGCGGAGCAATTGCCAAATATGGGGATGTCACCTCCTAGGGGGTCGACACCAGAATGGATGCCTTTATTTGTGGAATTACGGGATAGCGTCAACTCGCTTAAGCAGTCGTTTGACGACATGAGGCGGCCGGACAATCAATTAGTGCCTGTCCAGGCGCCTCAAACACCGTCAGGGGCTGTAAAACGCCCTTTGCCTCAGTCGGTCGACACAGACCCAGACACAGGCACTGATTCCAGTGGTGACGGTGACGAATCAACCGTAATTTCCAGTAGGGCCACACGTTATATGATTTTGGCAATGAAGGAGGCGTTACATTTAGCTGATACTACAGGTACCACTAAACAGGGTATTATGTGGGGTGTGAAAAAACTACCTATAGTTTTTCCTGAATCAGAAGAATTAAATGACGTGTGTGATGAAGCGTGGGTTGCCCCTGATAAAAAGCTGATAATTTCAAAGAAATTATTGGCATTATACCCTTTCCCGCCAGAGGTTAGGGAGCGCTGGGAAACACCTCCTAGGGTGGACAAGGCGCTAACACGCTTATCAAAACAAGTGGCGTTACCTTCTCCTGAGACGGCCGCACTTAAAGATCCATCAGATAGGAGGATGGAAAATATCCAAAAAAGTATATACACACATGCAGGTGTTATACTACGACCAGCTATAGCGACTGCCTGGATGTGCAGTGCTGGAGTAGTTTGGTCAGAGTCCCTGATTGAAAATATTGATACCCTGGACAGGGACAATATTTTACTGTCGTTAGAACAAATAAAGGATGCATTTCTTTATATGCGTGATGCACAGAGGGATATCTGCACACTGGCATCACGGGTAAGTGCTATGTCCATTTCGGCCAGAAGAGCTTTATGGACGCGACAGTGGACAGGCGATGCGGATTCAAAACGGCATATGGAAGTTTTGCCGTATAAAGGGGAGGAGTTATTTGGAGTCGGTCTATCAGATTTGGTGGCCACGGCTACAGCCGGGAAATCCACCTTTCTACCTCAAGTCACTCCCCAACAGAAAAAGGCACTGACTTTTCAACCGCAGCCCTTTCGTTCCTTTAAAAATAAGAGAGCAAAGGGCTATTCATATCTGCCACGAGGCAGAGGTCGAGGGAAGAAACAGCAACAGGCAGCTCCTTCCCAGGAACAGAAGCCCTCCCCGGCTTCTACAAAAGCCTCAGCATGACGCTGGGGCTTCTCAAGCGGACTCCGGGACGGTGGGAGGTCGTCTCAAAAATTACAGCGCGCAGTGGGCTCACTCGCAGGTAGATCCCTGGATCCTGCAGATAATATCTCAGGGGTACAGGTTGGAATTAGAGACAGATCCACCTCGCCGTTTCCTGAAGTCTGCTTTACCAACGTCCCCTTCCGAAAGGGAGACGGTTTTGGAAGCCATTCACAAGCTGTACTCTCAGCAGGTGATAGTCAAGGTACCTCTTCTACAACAAGGGAAGGGGTATTATTCCACTCTATTTGTGGTACCGAAGCCGGATGGCTCGGTAAGGCCTATTCTAAATCTGAAGTCCTTGAACCTGTACATAAAGAAGTTCAAGTTCAAGATGGAGTCACTCAGAGCAGTGATAGCGAACCTGGAAGAAGGGGACTTTATGGTATCCTTGGACATCAAGGATGCGTATCTCCACGTTCCAATTTACCCCTCACACCAGGGGTACCTCAGGTTCGTTGTACAAAACTGTCACTATCAGTTTCAGACGCTGCCGTTTGGTTTGTCCACGGCACCTCGGGTCTTTACAAAGGTAATGGCCGAGATGATGATTCTTCTTCGAAGAAAAGGCGTATTAATTATCCCATACTTGGACGATCTCCTAATAAGGGCAAGGTCCAGAGAACAGCTAGAGATGGGATTAGCACTATCTCAAGAGGTGCTAAAGCAGCACGGATGGATTCTGAATATTCCAAAATCCCAATTAATGCCGACAACTCGTCTGCTGTTCCTAGGGATGATTCTGGACACGGTTCAGAAAAAGGTTTTTCTTCCCGAGGAAAAAGCCAAGGAGTTATCCGACCTGGTCAGGAATCTCCTAAAACCAGGAAAGGTGTCTGTACATCAATGCACAAGAGTCCTGGGAAAAATGGTGGCTTCTTACGAAGCAATTCCATTCGGCAGATTCCATGCAAGAATTTTCCAAAGGGATCTGTTGGACAAATGGTCAGGGTCGCATCTTCAGATGCACCTGCGGATAACCCTGTCTCCAAGGACAAGGGTATCTCTTCTGTGGTGGTTGCAGAGGGCTCATCTATTGGAGGGCCGCAGATTCGGCATACAGGATTGGATCCTGGTGACCACGGACGCCAGCCTGAGGGGCTGGGGAGCAGTCACACAAGGAAGAAACTTCCAGGGAGTGTGGTCGAGCCTGGAAAAGTCTCTTCACATAAACATTCTGGAACTAAGAGCAATCTACAATGCTCTAAGCCAGGCGGAACCTCTGCTTCAAGGAAGACCGGTGTTGATCCAGTCGGACAACATCACGGCAGTCGCCCATGTAAACAGACAGGGCGGCACAAGAAGCAGGAGTGCAATGGCAGAAGCTGCCAGGATCCTTCGCTGGGCGGAGAATCACGTGATAGCACTGTCAGCAGTGTTCATCCCGGGAGTGGACAACTGGGAAGCAGACTTCCTCAGCAGACACGATCTTCACCCGGGAGAGTGGGGACTTCATCCAGAAGTTTTCCACATGCTAATAAACCGTTGGGAAAGACCAATGGTGGACATGATGGCGTCTCGCCTCAACAAAAAACTGGACAGGTATTGCGCCAGGTCAAGAGATCCGCAGGCAATAGCTGTGGACGCGCTGGTAACACCTTGGGTGTACCAGTCGGTGTATGTGTTTCCTCCTCTGCCTCTCATACCAAAGGTATTGAGAATCATACGGCAGAGTGGAGTAAGAACGATACTAGTGGCTCCGGATTGGCCAAGAAGGTCTTGGTACCCGGAACTTCAAGAGATGGTCACGGACGATCCGTGGCCTCTACCTCTAAGACAGGACCTGCTTCAGCAGGGACCGTGTCTATTCCAAGACTTACCGCGGCTGCGTTTGACGGCATGGCGGTTGAACGCCAGATCCTAAAAGGAAAAGGCATTCCAGAAGAAGTCATTCCTACCTTGATTAAGGCAAGAAAGGAAGTCACCGCGAAGCATTATCACCGCATTTGGCGGAAATATGTTGCGTGGTGCGAGGATCGGAGTGCTCCGACGGAGGAATTTCAACTGGGTCGTTTCCTACATTTCCTGCAATCAGGATTGTCTATGGGTCTCAAATTGGGATCTATTAAGGTTCAAATTTCGGCCCTGTCAATATTCTTCCAAAAAGAATTGGCCTCAGTTCCTGAGGTCCAGACTTTTGTCAAAGGAGTACTGCATATACAGCCTCCTGTGGTGCCTCCGGTGGCACCGTGGGATCTAAATGTAGTTTTAGATTTCCTCAAATCCCATTGGTTTGAACCACTAAAAGATGTGGATTTGAAATATCTCACATGGAAAGTGACTATGTTACTGGCCCTGGCGTCCGCCAGGAGAGTATCTGAACTGGCGGCTTTATCTTATAAAAGCCCTTATTTAATTTTCCATTCGGATAGGGCAGAGCTGCGGACGCGTCCGCATTTTCTCCCTAAGGTGGTATCAGCGTTTCACCTGAACCAGCCTATTGTAGTGCCTGCGGCTACAAGCGACTTGGAGGACTCCAAGTTGTTGGACGTTGTCAGAGCTTTAAAAATATACATTTCAAGGACGGCTGGAGTCAGAAAATCTGATTCGCTGTTTATACTGTATGCACCCAACAAGTTGGGTGCGCCTGCTTCTAAGCAGTCGATTGCTCGTTGGATTTGTAACACAATTCAACTTGCACATTCTGTGGCAGGCCTGCCACAGCCTAAATCTGTTAAGGCCCATTCCACAAGGAAGGTGGGCTCATCTTGGGCGGCTGCCCGAGGGGTCTCGGCATTACAACTCTGCCGAGCAGCTACGTGGTCAGGGGAGAACACGTTTGTAAAATTCTACAAATTTGATACCCTGGCAAAAGAGGACCTGGAGTTCTCTCATTCGGTGCTGCAGAGTCATCCGCACTCTCCCGCCCGTTTGGGAGCTTTGGTATAATCCCCATGGTCCTTTCAGGAACCCCAGCATCCACTAGGACGATAGAGAAAATAAGAATTTACTTACCGATAATTCTATTTCTCGGAGTCCGTAGTGGATGCTGGGCGCCCATCCCAAGTGCGGATTATCTGCAATACTTGTACATAGTTATTGTTAACTAATTCGGGTTATTGTTTAGGGAGCCATCTTTCAGAGGCTCCTCTGTTATCATACTGTTAACTGGGTTTAGATCACAAGTTGTACGGTGTGATTGGTGTGGCTGGTATGAGTCTTACCCGGGATTCAAAATCCTCCCTTATTGTGTACGCTCGTCCGGGCACAGTACCTAACTGGAGTCTGGAGGAGGGTCATAGGGGGAGGAGCCAGTGCACACCACCTGATCTGGAAAAGCTTTACTTTTTGTGCCCTGTCTCCTGCGGAGCCGCTATTCCCCATGGTCCTTTCAGGAACCCCAGCATCCACTACGGACTCCGAGAAATAGAATTATCGGTAAGTAAATTCTTATTTTTTTGCACGCCTAAGGCGCACACTGCCCCTGTCTTGCATGAAGGGGGGGTGCCAACGCCGTTTCTTGCGCTAAAATGCCTAGTTACGGCACTGCTGGAACGATCGACAGGGACAAAGGGTTGACACTGGTAAAGGTCGACATGACAAACAGCCGACACAGCATTTTTTTATTTCATTTAATTTAATTTTTTCTTTTCATTTTTAGGTGTCGTTTTCACCGGGTGTGGTTCATAGCATCGACCACACTTAGGTCAACAGTGTCTAGGTCAACCACTATTGGTCGACTGTAACTAAGTTGACACCCGAAATGGGTCGACACAAGCATAAGGTCAACATGAGCAAGGTTGACATGACAAAAGGTCGACATGAGGGTTTTTTTTAAATAAATTTGGTGACGTTTTCTTCGTAGAGTGACCAGGAACCCCAATGAGTGCACCGTGTCCCTTCGCATGGCTAGCGAGCTTCGGTACGGCTGCGCTCGGCACAGGTTACCATTCCCAATCGTAGTCCACGTGGATTGTGGACTACGATTGTCGACCTAGTACATGTTGACCTAATGTCCATGTTGACCTATAAACCTTGTTGACCTTATGTTGACCTATAAACCTTGACCTTATGCATGTCGACCAATAGTGGTTGACCTAAACACTGTCCACCTAGAGACCGGATACCGTTTTCACCATCACAGCACATGGAACCCCAATTAGGGCACCGTGGCTTGTCTCGCTCGCCATGCGTCGGCCATTCAGGTTACTATTCACAATCCTAGTCCACGTGGATGCTAAGTCTGAAAAAAGTGTGTGGGGGGGAAATGAAGAAACAAAAACTGTCGACCATGTTTGTATCAACCATTTGTACCTGTCAGCCTTTTGTACCTGTCGCCTTAATACATGCCGACAATAAATGGTCGACCTATTGACTGTTGGCCTATCATCCGGATACTGCTCCCACAATCTTAATAGTTTGCAGAGATGACCATGGCAGACACAGTGTAATGTCATGCTGTAAGGTATTGCAAACTCCTCCCAAGGATCAATAAGCTCTGCCCTGTGATGTCACAAGCTCCTCCCACTTCCCCTCTACAAAGTGTCTGATTCTGAGTGTCTTCGCTATGTCTTTTTGGAAATATGTGTGTATAGGCTTGCGGATGTAGCAAAGTTTCTGAACACACCAGCGGATGCCTGCACGTGTTCAGTAGCAACATTGGTTGCCATTTTGGTACAGGGCATGAAGCCTCCCTGGAGGAGCAACATGGAGTCTGCACAGTAAAGCACTCCACTTTCAACGCTACGCTACAAGCTTCTCCATGTTACAATAACATTTCAGTTTTTCTGTAGCAACCTAATAAATAAATTGGGTTAAACACATATCACATGACTTCAGCGTCCTTTACTGTTCCGTTACTGACAGCATGGGCCATAACAACAGTACCTCAACTCACAAATTTTGGACTGCTGTCACTATCATGATTCTTTATTGTTCTCGCACTTGTGGCTTCTAAATCTTGCAAAGCCTCTTTGCCTAAAGTGCCCTACACACTTAAAGATTATCTGTCCAATCTTTCTGGTTGGAACAAAAATCTGGTAATGTATGCAAGCAAATGACAATTGACCATTTGCTCTCAAACACTGGACAACAGACAAAAATGGATTTTCAAACAAATTGGTTAAGTTTGTTTCGTTAAAACAATTGATCTTAACAACCATTTCTGTCCATTTTCTGGATTTTGGGAGCAAATGGTTGATTGTCATTTGCTCTCAGACATTGCCAGATTTTCTTTCCAATCAGACAGATTACAGATAATCTTTAAGTGTGTAGGGCCCTTAACTTTGACTTCTTTCCAATCAGAACTTTATTTAGGCTTCTAAATGTCTTGAGGCTCACTGAATACAATGTTTCCAAATTTCTCATACCTCTTAGGTGGCTTGCCAATATTTGATCTTGCAGACAACCTTTTCTGTGGCTGAACTTCCACGCTGGTAGCCTCTTGTTCAGATACATTTTCAGCTGCCAGCATATTCAGTGACACACATTTGTTGTTCTACATATCAATATCCCGCCTTTTTTTTAGACTGTTTCCTTGAATATGAAAATTGTAAACTTGACAAGCCTTTTGGGACTTAAATTCCCTTTGCTTTCATGGCAATAGACTGACATGAGGCATTTTACTGATTTTGAATCCAGTTTGCATCTTCTTTCTCTTGGTATATGGATGGACATCAGGCCTGATTCTAATGCGGTTGGTATTGCACAGCCGCAGGAAAGAGGCTGTGCAATACCATACAATAATTATTCTTATGCTGCAGGAGGCCGTTTTCCAACAGTCTACTGCTAGCATCTGAGAACGCAGCATTCACATGCGCAGTTCACCCACCATTGGATTTGTACTTAAACCATCGGGATTGTTTACAAATCTGAATCAAGCCCATAGGAAATACTTCCAAAAACATTGAGATGCTTTACACTGGGTTCTCTCTTTTAATTATATTTTTAATAATGGGTTTGGGGTTCGGGGCCCACTGGGTTGGTGTGACCGAGCTGCTTCTCACCTATGTAACACTTCTAGCACTACGCTTCTTATTCTTATTAATGTAACCCCTTTTATCACTTAAACTGATACTTTCCATTACTGTTATCCCTTGGGGCAGTTGGGTTGTGCTGGGACGCACCTGATGAGGTGACCTGGCCGCGGTAGGTGGACCCATATTTTTTGGCAAAAAAGTATGCTAAGAACCTTAGTTTTACTTATGTTCTGATTAGTGTTGAGTGTGTGCACCTGCATTTTCTTGTTCTCTTACGTCCTAGAGCAGGGGTGGGGTACCTCCGGCCCGCGGGCCGTATACGGCCCGCAAAGCCATTTGGTCCAGCCCACCAGCTTGTGTCAGTGAGACACGCTGCCGCTCAGTCCGGCGGCAGCGTGTCTCAACTGTCAGAACAGGAGGAGAGCGCGGCTGTCGAGTGGGAGCGCGGGGTGTAGTACTTCAAACCAGCCGCCGGTCCGTGAGCCAATCAGAGCTCGCGGACCGGCAGCCAATCAGGAGCCGCGGTTGCCGGTCCGCGAGCTCTGATTGGCTCTCGAACCGGCGGCTGTTTTGAAGTACTACATGCCGCCGCTCCCACCCGATAGCCGCGCTCTCCTCCGTGTCCCACGGTAAGCAGCACGGAGGGGAGAGGGGAGAGGGGGAGGGCATCTGTATACCTGGCACTGTGGGGGCATCTGTATACCTGGCACTGTGGGGGCATTTGTATAACTGTTACTGTGAGGGGCATTTGTATACCTGGCACTGTGGTGGCATCTGTATACCTGGCACTGTGGGGACATCTGTATACCTGGCACTGTGGGGGCATCTGTATACCTGGCACTGTGGGGACATCTGTATCCCCGGCACTGTGGGGACATCTGTATACCTGGCACTGTGAGGGGCATTTGTATACCTGGCACTGTGGGGGGCATTTGTATACCTGGCACTGTGGGGGCATCTGTATAACTGTTACTGTGAGGGGCATTTGTATACCTGGCACTGTGGGGAGATCTGTATACCTGGCACTGTGGGGGCATCTGTATACCTGGCACTGTGGGGACATCTGTATACCTGGCACTGTGAGGGGCATTTGTATACCTGGCACTGTGAGGGGCATTTGTATACCTGGCACTGTGGGGGCATCTGTATACCTGGCACTGTGGGGGGCATTTGTATACCTGGCACTGTGGGGACATCTTTATACCTGGCACTATGGGGGCATCTGTATACCTGGCACTGTGGGGACATCTGTATACCTGGCACTGTGAGGGGCATTTGTATACCTGGCACTGTGAGGGGCATTTGTATACCTGGCACTGTGGGGGCATCTGTATACCTGGCACTGTGGGGGGCATTTGTATACCTGGCACTGTGGGGGCATCTGTATACCTGGCACTGTGGGGGGCATTTGTGTACCTGGCACTGTGGGGGCATCTGTATACTTGGCACTGTGGGGGCATTTGTATAACTGTTACTGTGAGGGGATTTGTATACCTGGCACTGTGGTGGCATCTGTATACCTGGCACTGTGGGGACATCTGTATACCTGGCACTGTGGGGGCATCTGTATACCTGGCACTGTGGGGACATCTGTATACCCGGCACTGTGGGGACATCTGTATACCTGGCACTGTGAGGGGCATCTGTATACCTGGCACTGTGGGGGCATCTGTATACCTGGCACTGTGGGGGCATCTGTATACTTGGCACTGTGGGGGCATTTGTATAACTGTTACTGTGAGGGGCATTTGTATACCTGGCACTGTGGTGGCATCTGTATACCTGGCACTGTGAGGGACATCTGTATACCTGGCACTGTGGGGGCATCTGTATACCTGGCACTGTGGGGACATCTGTATACCCGGCACTGTGGGGAAATCTGTATACCTGGCACTGTGAGGGGCATTTGTATACCTGGCACTGTGGGGGGCATTTGTATACCTGGCACTGTGGGGGCATCTGTATAACTGTTACTGTGAGGGGCATTTGTATACCTGGCACTGTGGGGACATCTGTATACCTGGCACTATGGGGGCATCTGTATACCTGGCACTGTGGGGACATCTGTATACCTGGCACTGTGATGGGCATTTGTATACCTGGCACTGTGAGGGGCATTTGTATACCTGGCACTGTGGGGGCATTTGTATACCTGGCACTGTGGGGGCAATTGTGGATCTGGCACCGCACTATTGGGGGCATATGTGTATCACGTCCCATTTTAACTGGCCACACCCATTTTTTTGGCGCGTGACCAGCTTGTGTCAGTGAGACACACTGCCGCTCAGTCCGGCGGCAGCGTGTCTCTGCTGTCAGAACAGGAGGAGAGCACGGCTGTCGAGTGGGAGCGGCGGCGTGTAGTACTTCAAACCAGCCGCCGGTCCGTGAGCCAATCAGAGCTCGCGGACCGGCAGCCAATCAGGAGCCGCGGCTGCCAGTCCGCGAGCTCTGATTGGCTCTCGAACCGGCGGCTGGTTTGAAGTACTACACGCCGCCGCTGCCACCCGACAGCCGCACTCTCCTCCGTGTCCCACAGTAAGCAGCACGGAGGGGAGAGGGGAGGGCATCTGTATACCTGGCACTGTGGGGACATCTGTATACCCGGCACTGTGGGGACATCTGTATACCTGGCACTGTGGGGGGCATTTGTATACCTGGCACTGTGGGGACATCTGTATACCTGGCACTGTGGGAGCATCTGTATACCTGGCACTGTGGGGACATCTGTATCCCCGGCACTGTGGGGACATCTGTATACCTGGCACTGTGAGGGGCATTTGTATACCTGGCACTGTGGGGGGCATTTGTATACCTGGCACTGTGGGGGCATCTGTATAACTGTTACTGTGAGGGGCATTTGTATACCTGGCACTGTGGGGAGATCTGTATACCTGGCACTGTGGGGGCATCTGTATACCTGGCACTGTGGGGACATCTGTATACCTGGCACTGTGAGGGGCATTTGTATACCTGGCACTGTGAGGGGCATTTGTATACCTGGCACTGTGGGGGCATCTGTATACCTGGCACTGTGGGGGGCATTTGTATACCTGGCACTGTGGGGACATCTGTATACCTGGCACTATGGGGGCATCTGTATACCTGGCACTGTGGGGACATCTGTATACCTGGCACTGTGAGGGGCATTTGTATACCTGGCACTCTGAGGGGCATTTGTATACCTGGCACTGTGGGGGCATCTGTATACCTGGCACTGTGGGGGGCATTTGTATACCTGGCACTGTGGGGGCATCTGTATACCTGGCACTGTGGGGGGCATTTGTGTACCTGGCACTGTGGGGGCATCTGTATACCTGGCACTGTGGGGGCATTTGTATAACTGTTACTGTGAGGGGCATTTGTATACCTGGCACTGTGGGGACATCTGTATACCTGGCACTATGGGGGCATCTCTATACCTGGCACTGTGGGGGCATCTGTATACCTGGCACTGTGGGGACATCTGTATACCCGGCACTGTGGGGACATCTGTATACCTGGCACTGTGGGGGCATCTGTATACCTGGCACTGTGGGGGCATCTGTATACCTGGCACTGTGGGGACATCTGTATACCTGGCACTGTGGGGACATCTGTATACCTGGCACTGTGGGGGCATCTGTATACCTGGCACTGTGGGGACATCTGTATACCCGGCACTGTGGGGACATCTGTATACCTGGCACTGTGAGGGGCATTTGTATACCTGGCACTATGGGGGCATCTGTATACCTGGCACTGTGGGGACATCTGTATACCTGGCACTGTGAGGGGCATTTGTATACCTGGCACTGTGAGGGGCATTTGTATACCTGGCACTGTGGGGGCATTTGTATACCTGGCACTGTGGGGGCAATTGTAGATCTGGCACCGCACTACTGGGGGCATATGTGTATCACGTCCCATTTTAACTGGCCACACCCATTTTTTTGGCGCGTGACCAGCTTGTGTCAGTGAGACACACTGCCGCTCAGTCCGGCGGCAGCGTGTCTCAGCTGTCAGAACAGGAGGAGAGCACGGCTGTCGAGTGGGAGCGGCGGCGTGTAGTAATTCAAACCAGCCGCCGGTCCGTGAGCCAATCAGAGCTCGCGGACCGGCAGCCAATCAGGAGCCGCGGCTGCCAGTCCGCGAGCTCTGATTGGCTCTCGAACCGGCGGCTGGTTTGAAGTACTACACGCCGCCGCTGCCACCCGACAGCCACACTCTCCTCCGTGTCCCACAGTAAGCAGCACGGAGGGGAGAGGGGAGGGCATCTGTATACCTGGCACTGTGGGGACATCTGTATACCCGGCACTGTGGGGACATCTGTATACCTGGCACTGTGGGGGGCATTTGTATACCTGGCACTGTGGGGGGCATTTGTATACCTGGCACTGTGGGGGGCATTTGTATACCTGGCACTGTGGGGGCATCTGTATAACTGTTACTGTGAGGGGCATTTGTATACCTGGCACTGTGGGGGCATCTGTATACCTGGCACTGTGGGGGCTTCTGTATACCTGGCAATGTGGGGGCTTCTATATACCTGGCAATGTGGGGACATCTGTATACCTGGCACTGTGGGGGGCATTTGTATACCTGGCACTGTGGGGGCATCTGTATACCTGGCACTGTGGGGGGCATCTGTATACCTGGCACTGTGGGGGCATCTGTATAACTGTTACTGTGAGGGGCATTTGTATACCTGGCACTGTGGGGGCATCTGTATACCTGGCACTGTGGGGGCATCTGTATACCTGGCACTGTGGGGACATCTGTATACCCGGCACTGTGGGGACATCTGTATACCTGGCACTGTGGGGGGCATTTGTATACCTGGCACTGTGGGGGGCATTTGTATACCTGGCACTGTGGGGGCATCTGTATAACTGTTACTGTGAGGGGTATTTGTATACCTGGCACTGTGGGGGCATCTGTATACCTGGCACTGTGTGGACATCTGTATACCTGGCACTGTGGGGGCTTCTGTATACCTGGCACTGTGGGGACATCTGTATACCCGGCACTGTGGGGACATCTGTATACCTGGCACTATGGGGGCATCTGTATACCTGGCACTGTGGGGACATCTGTATACCTGGCACTGTGAGGGGCATTTGTATACCTGGCACTGTGAGGGGCATTTGTATACCTGGCACTGTGGGGACATTTGTATACCTGGCATTGTGGGGGCAATTGTGGATCTGGCACCGCACTATTGGGGGCATATGTGTATCACGTCCCATTTTGACTGGCCACACCCATTTTTTTGGCGCATGCGCGCCTCCGGCGCACACACACAGTGCCTCTAAGGGGCAGACCTACTGGGGGGCAGGGTAATGTTTAAGTTGATAATTTTTGTATGGTCCCCAAAGGATTTTATAAATATCCAAATGGCCCTCGGTAGAAAAAAGGTTCCCCACCCCTGTCCTAGAGGATGCTGGAGTTCCATTTAATAACATGGGGTATAGACGGGTACACTTGGAGCCATGGGCACTTTAAGAGTTTTATAGTGTGGGCTGGCTCCTCCCTCTATGCCCCTCCTACCAGACTCAGTCAAAAAACTCGGAGGAGCCGGTCACAGCTAGGGGAGCTCCTAGGAGTTTTCTTAGTTTTTTTGTTTTAATAGAGTATATTAGGTTACAGGAAGGCACTGGCAACAGCCTCCCTGCTTTGTGGGACTTAGGGGCAGAGCCGGATTAAGGGGGGGGCCCGGGGGATACGTACCCCGGGCCCCCCTTTCCAAAAGGGCCCCCTGCTACACCGCAGATCGGATCTCTCTTCCGATCCGATCTGCGGTGCTGTGCTCCGCTCCCCGGCTCCCTTAGAACAGATTGACATGCGGACGAGCGTCCGCATGTCAATCTGCGGTCTCCTCTCCCTCCCTGCTGTGTTGGAGGGACACGGAGGCTGAGTGCATCGCGCGTCTCTCCTGTGTCCCTCCTGGCTCTCCCCCGGCCGGTCTAAGGAAGTGCCGTTCGTGAGCTCTGATTGGCTCACGAACCGGCACTTCCTGTATTAGACCAGCCGGGGGAGAGCCAGGAGGGACATAGGAGAGACGCGCGATGCGCTCAGTGTCCCTCCAACACATGGGGGGGGGGAGCAGGCACCGGGGGCATATACCTGGCACTGTGGGGGGCATATACCTGGCACTGTGGGGCATATACCTGGCACTGTGGGGGGCAAATCTGGCACTGGGGGGCATATACCTGGCACTGTGTGGGGGGGGGGGAAGATCTGGCACTGGGGGCATATACCTGGCACTGTGGGGGGCAGATCTGGCACTGGGGGCATATACCTGGCACTGTGGGGGGCAGATCTGGCACTGGGGGCATATACCTGGCACTGTGGGGGGCAGATCTGGCACTGGGGGCATATACCTGGCACTGTGGGGGGAAGATCTGGCACTGGGGGGCATATACCTGGCACTCTGGGGGGCATATACCTGGCACTGTGGGGGGGGGATCTGGCACTGGGGGCATATACCTGGCACTGTGGGGGGCAGATCTGGCACTGGGGGCATATACCTGGCACTGTGGGGGGCAGATCTGGCACTGGGGGCATATACCTGGCACTGTGGGGGGAAGATCTGGCACTGGGGGGCATATACCTGGCACTGTGGGGGGCATATACCTGGCACTGTGAGGGGGGGGAGATCTGGCACTGGGGGCATATACCTGGCACTGTGGGGGGCAGATCTGGCACTGGGGGCATATACCTGGCACTGTGGGGGGGGGAGATCTGGCACTGGGGGCATATACCTGGCACTGTGGGGGGCAGATCTGGCACTGGGGGCATATACCTGGCACTGTGGGGGGCAGATCTGGCACTGGGGGCATATACCTGGCACTGTGGGGGGCAGATCTGGCACTGGGGGCATATACCTGGCACTGTGGGGGGGGGGGAGATCTGGCACTGGGGGCATATACCTGGCACTGTGGGGGGCAGATCTGGCACTGGGGGCATATACCTGGCACTGTGGGGGGCAGATCTGGCACTGGGGGCATATACCTGGCACTGTGGGGGGCAGATCTGGCACTGGGGGCATATACCTGGCACTGTGGGGGGAAGATCTGGCACTGGGGGGCATATACCTGGCACTGTGGGGGGCATATACCTGGCACTGTGAGGGGGGGGAGATCTGGCACTGGGGGCATATACCTGGCACTGTGGGGGGCAGATCTGGCACTGGGGGCATATATCTGGCACTGTGGGGGGGGGGAGATCTGGCACTGGGGGCATATACCTGGCACTGTGGGGGGCAGATCTGGCACTGGGGGCATATACCTGGCACTGTGGGGGGCAGATCTGGCACTGGGGGCATATACCTGGCACTGTGGGGGGCAGATCTGGCACTGGGGGCATATACCTGGCACTGTGGGGGGAAGATCTGGCACTGGGGGGCATATACCTGGCACTGTGGGGGGCATATACCTGGCACTGTGAGGGGGGGGAGATCTGGCACTGGGGGCATATACCTGGCACTGTGGGGGGCAGATCTGGCACTGGGGGCATATACCTGGCACTGTGGGGGGCAGATCTGGCACTGGGGGCATATACCTGGCACTGTGGGGGCAGATCTGGCACTGGGGGCATATACCTGGCACTGTGGGGGGAAGATCTGGCACTGGAGGCATATACCTGACACTGTGGGGGAATATCTGGCACTGGGGGCATATACCTGGCACTGTGGGGGAATATTTGGCACTGGGGGGAGCAGGCACTGAGGGGGCATATGTGGCACTGGGGGGGAGGGGGGTATATGTGGCACTGGGGGCATGTACCTGGCACTGTGGGGGAATATCTGGCACTAGGGGCATATACCTGGCACTGTAGGGGAATATCTGGCACTGGGGGCATATGTGGCACTGGGAGCATGGCCCTAGCAACAAGCACTACCCCCTAACAACGAGCATGACACCCAGTGCATGAAACCCCTGGCAACGAGCATGACACCTTGAGCGTGAAAACCCCTGGCACTGTGCATGGAACCAAGAGCATGAAACCCCTGGCAACGAGCAGGTAATTTAAAAGTAATTAGAAGCCTTACTGTAGAACTTAATGTGTAATGGGCATTACGGTGTGTGGCATAATGTATCACGGACATTGCGGTGTGTGTCATAATGTATCAGGCATTACGGTGTGTTGTATACTATATCACGGGCATTGTGGTATGTGGTATAATGTCTCAGGATCATTGTGGTGTGTGTCATACTGTGTCACAGACATTGTATGTGCTATAATGTATCAGGGGCATTGCAGTGTGTAGCATAATGTATAACGGGCATTGCGATTCCTGTCATAATGTGTCACAGGCATTACGGTGTGTGGCATAATGTGTCTGGGGCATTACAGTGTGTGCATATTGTGTCATGTGCATTATTGTGTGTGGAATAATGTCTAAGGGCCATTGCAGTATGTGGAATAATGTATACTGGGCATTACTATAAGGAGGAAAAATGACAAATAATGTAAGGGGCATGAATCAGGATTATTTTTCTTTCCTGTGGTGGCCAACGTATGGGCGTGCAGGTTGCAAAACTGGGGTATAAGGTAGTCTTTTCCTGCAATGCCACGCCCTCCACGCAAAGCCATGCCCATTTTGACAAAGCCACACACCCTTTTTGCCGGCGCGCGCCTGCGGCGTGCACATTTTTCTACCTTTGCTAGTGCCAATTACGTGGGGTATGGGGGGGGGGGGGCGCCGAAGGATTTTTTGGCTTGGGGGAGAAAAATTTCTAGTTACGCCACTGGGCTCAGCTGTCCAATAATGTATCAATGAAACAGCCTGCGTGCCCAGCCAATGACTGAGCGACAGGCTGCTTCATTCATACTTTATTGGACAGCTGAGCCGTCGCTCAGCTCAGCTGTCCTGTCTGTGCGCCCGCTGCTGCAGTGAGGACGGGATCCGGGGAGCACAGCACCGCAGATCGGATCGGAAGACAGATCCGATCTGCGGTGTGGCAGGGAGTGTGCTGCTTGGGGAGGCAAATATATATATATAAATATACCATAGTTCCCAATGCTTACCCTGAAAGGGTTTAGACAAAAGGAGACCAGCACACCACCATATGAAAAAATATGAAAAGCATTTAATGAAACAGTAGCATTATCAGGCCTTTTGAAAAAAGTTTTTAGTACTCATCATGAGGCTTTCAGCAGTATTCAAGCAGAACAGCCATCCCAACGGCCCGTTTCGGTTGTCACACCTTCATCATGGGGTCAGCTGACCCCATGATGAAGGTGTGACAACCGAAACGGGCCGTTGGGATGGCTGTTCTGCTTGAATACTGCCCCATGATGAAGGTGTGACAACCGAAACGGGCCGTTGGGATGGCTGTTCTGCTTGAATACTGCTGAAAGCCTCATGATGAGTACTAAAAACTTTTTTCAAAAGGCCTGATAATGCTACTGTTTCATTAAATGCTTTTCATATTTTTTCATATGGTGGTGTGCTGGTCTCCTTTTGTCTAAACCCTTTCAGGGTAAGCATTGGGAACTATGGTATCAATAACAATTGACACGGCACCCTTCTAACATCCTTTAAGTGTGTGCGCTTCACCTCTGGACTTTATATATAAATATATATATGTGTGTGTATATATATATATATATATATATATATATATGTATATGTGTGTGTGTGTGTATATATGTATATATATATATATATATATATATTTTCTGCCTTCTCTATTAGGGGCCCCACTCTCTTAAGTGCCCCGGGCCCCCCATGGTCTTAATCCGGCTCTGCTTAGGGGGGGGAGTAGGAACCAACTCTTGAACTTAATGGTTCTCTATCTCCGCTGACAGGACACTGAGCTCCTGAGGGTGCTGATCGCAAGCTCACGAGGCGACCACTCACTCCCGCAGCACGGCCACCACCCCCTAACAGAGCCTGAAGTAAGAAGAGTGGTGAGTATAGCGCCGGTGGCTCGGTTAGCGGGTCGCCAGCGGAAAATGGCTGCACAAGGGTGGGAGCGCAGCTCTGGCAGGCTGCGCTCCAGGAAGGTTTAGCAACACACTAGTGTAGGCGCTTTGAGGGGCGTCCTGAGCCAGCGCGGATCACGCTACACTGGTCACGCAGCTAACAAGGGCTAATCCCGCTGTTAGTAAAAGAAATCCTCAGGCCAGTATAAACATTAGTGCGGGAAGCCACACGCCATTACAGGGGGTGGGGCTTCCTCTCAGAGCGGATCCAGCACTGACCAGCGCCATTTTTTCCCTGCAGATCATAGGAACAGGACACTGACAGGGAGCGCTGCTCTCCACATAACACCAGTATACATCTGCGGTACCAGGGTGTTATAGACGGGGGTGGAGTGATAATAGTACTAATTACCCTATTAAGGTTAGTTAGTCAGCGCCGGGCGTTTATCCTAATAGCTGCCTACAGGGCCGCTGTGTGATTGGCTCCTTATACTCTGTGACTCTCTGAAGGTACTCTGGGTGGAAACTGTGTCTGTGCGTGTGTGTGTATCCCACATTACCATGTCTAAGGACTCTGTGTTCTGTGCTGCAGAGTGTGTATCTTCTCCTGAGTCTATTCCATGTACTCAGGACTGAAATATACTTTCCCAGCTTTTTGAATGAGAACCCCCATTGGTGAATTCTTTAAAGGGCATGAGATCTCAGATTTGAACAAGATGTCACATACTGAGAAAGAAACACAGTTTTTGAGAAAATCTGTGGAGGGTTTGGCATACTCTGCCCCCACTGCTTTGTCTAAGACCCCCTCCCCACCTACGTAACCACAAAAACGTACTCTTGCCCAGATAAATAAGATTTCTCCACCTGCTCAGGTACCTTCTCAGTAATATGTAGAATGTCCCTAATGGCTTCAATCATAAGTTGCAACCCCTTTAGCAAGTGATGCATCCCCCACTGCAGAACCCCATCACCGTCCCCTGTATCAGAGTCGGTATCAGTGTCAGCTTGCATTTACAGTAAATAAGAAGTCCTCGCTTACCTCCCCTGCTTCTAAGGAGTTAAACTCTTTGTTTGAAAAATGCTGGGAAAACCCAGAGAACAAATTCCAGGTCCACATAAAGCAGGGGTGTCAAACTCAAATTCATCGGGGGCCGCATCAGCAGTTTGGTCCCCATCAAAGGGCCGGTTGTATCTGTAGGTCTATCCAAAATTTACCGCTCCACCTGCCTTATATGTGCCCAGCCATCTGCCCCCTTTTAAAGTGCCCAGCCATGTGCCCCCTTTTATAGTGCCCAGCCATGTGCCCCCTTTTATAGTGCACAGGTCCCCATTTTACACATTGCGGCAGGCACAGGTCCCCATTTTACACATTGCGGCAGGCACAGGTCCCCATTTTACACATAGCGGCAGGCACAGGTCCCCATTTTACACATTGTGGCAGGCACAGGTCCCCATTTTACACATAGCGGCAGGTACAGGTCCCCATTTTACACATAGCGGCAGGTACAGGTCCCCATTTTACACATTGTGGCAGGCACAGGTCCCCATTTTACACATTGTGGCAGGCACAGGTCCCCATTTTACACATTGTGGCAGGCACAGGTCCCCATTTTACACATAGCGGCAGGTACAGGTCCCCATTTTACACATTGTGGCAGGCACAGGTCCCCATTTTACACATTGCGGCAGGTACAGGTCCCCATTTTACACATTGTGGCAGGCACAGGTCCCCATTTTACACATTGTGGCAGGCACAGGTCCCCATTTTACACATAGCGGCAGGTACAGGTCCCCATTTTACACATTGTGGCAGGCACAGGTCCCCATTTTACACATAGCGGCAGGTACAGGTCCCCATTTTACACATTGTGGCAGGCACAGGTCCCCATTTTACACATTGTGGCAGGTGGTGGAAGGAGGGAGAGAGAGAGAAAGAGAGGAAGGGAGAGGGGCTGACTTACATTTGAAGCGGTTCTCGCCGCTCTTCAGCCGCCTCTCCCTCCTCGTCTGCGCGGCTCCCTTCTCCCTCCTCCGACGGGGTTTCGTTGAATGACGCGTTTGCGCCGTGACGTCACGACGCAATTGCGTCATTCCGCGAAACCCCGCCCCCCCCGAGCTGGGCACTCGGGAGAAGGGGGTTTCATGGCGGCGGCACCGCGGGCCATCAGACGAGGTCTGGCGGGCCGGATTTGGCCCGCGGGCCTTGTCTTTGACACCCCTGACATAAAGGGTTCTCATTGCTTTCCCTTTCCCTGAAGAGGACAGAAATAAGTGGGAAAACCCCCCTATAGTAGACGCTTCTGTATCTAGGTTGTCCAAGAAGGTGGTTTTACCTGTCCCTGGGTCAATCGTTTTAAAGGAGCCGGCTGACCGCAAGATTGAGACTACGCTCAAATCACTATACACAGCTACTGGCATAGTTTTAAGGCCCCCTTTTGCTTGTGCGTGGATTTCTAAAGCCATAGTAAAGTGGTCAGGCACATTACTAGAGGACTTAGATACTATGGCTAGGAGTGACACTGAATTGTTTTTGCATCACATACAGCATTCTGCAGGTTTCATGGTGGAGGCCATGAAGGACCTTGGCATGCTGAAAGCAAGGGCTACTTCCATGGCTGTCTCGGCACGCAGAGGACTCTGGCTACGCCAATGGACTGCGGATGCAGAATCCAAGAAAAGTGTGGAGAACCTGCCATTCACAGGTCAGGCTCTGTTTGTGGATGCATTGGATGCTTGTAAGTCAGCCTTTCTTCCCTCCAACCTTTCTTCCCTCAGCAGCACCACCGGCAAAGAAAATCTAATCCTACGTCAACACTGCAGTCCTTTCGGACTGCAAAAGTTAAAAAATCCAAACCCCCTTCCACTTTCTTTAGAGGAGGTCAGAGAAAATCCAGAAAACCTGCACCAACAGGTTCTCAGGAACAGAAACCAGGTTCTGCTTCCTCAAAATCTTCAGCATGGCGGTGGACCTCCCAGCCTGGAGGTCGGGCAGGTGGGAGCGAGACTAAAAGATTTCATTCACATCTGGGCGTCATCATGCCTAGATCCCTGGGTAAAAGATATTGTTACCCAGGGGTACAGACTAGAGTTTCAAGTGCTCCCACCTCATACATTCTTCAAATCAGGCTTACCAGCTTCGCTGACAGAAAGTGCTATCCTACAGGGAGCCATTCAAAAATTGGATCAAACAAATGTAATTTTTCCAGTTCCACCTCACCTAAAACACAAGGGTTATTACTCAAACCTGTTTATGGTACAGAAAACGGACGGTTCGGTGAGGCTGATATTAAATCTAAAGTCATTGAACCCCTACTTGAGGGAATTCAAATTCAAGATGGAGTCTCTGAGAGCGGTGTTCTCAGGTCTGGAGGGGTGGTAATTCCTGGTATCCCTGGATATCAAGGATGCGTACCTTCACATTCTGATTTGGCCACCTCACCAGGCTTATCTAAGATTTGCGCTACTGGACTGTCACTATCAGTTCTAGGCACTGCCAATTGGCCTCTCCACAGCAACGAGGATGTTCACCAAGGTCATGGCAGAGATGATGCTACTCCTCCACAAGCTGGGAGTGAACATAATTTCATATCTGGACGATCTGCTGATAAAAGCATCTTCCAGGCAGCGGTTGTTACAGAGTATTGCTCTCTCAACTCGACTACTCCAGGATCATGGGTGGATCCTGAACCTTCCAAAGTCACATTTGGAGCCAACAAGGAGACTGCCCTTCCTGGGGATGATACTCGACACGGAAGTGCAGAGGGTATTTCTACCGGTGGAGAAAGCGTTGGTGATCCAATCAATGGTCCGGGATGTCCTGAAGCCAGCTCGGGTATCGGTTCATCAGTGCATTCGCCTTCTGGGGAAGATGGTAGCCTCCTACGAGGCTCTACAGTATGGAAGTTTCCATGCATGGTTCTTCCAGCTGGATCTCCTGGACAAATGGTCGGGATTGTTATGATTCCTGTACTCCAGACCGGAGAAGATCTTATGGCAGGGATCTGAGTACAGGAACAATATGCTGGTTGTGGGAGCTGGAGAGCCTAGTAACCCCTGGCGCCCTAACTCCGTTGTCTCGCCCGTGTTATCAGAAATCCCCTGCGAGACTATGGTTGCTTGAGCCCATGGCAGCCGCGTTCGAAGGGCGGATTATGTCTGCCCAACCCCGATGCCCCCGCAGGTCTTAATGGGAGACAAGGGGAAGTCCGAGACAGGGTGATAACAAGGGGCCCTCTGACTAAGCAACCAAGCCAGGGGTTACAAGCTAACTTAACTAAATCAAAAGGTATGTGCGGACTAGCCGCCAGGGAAAAGGACAACCAAAGATCCACTGATCCGACACTCCTATCCGGCACCGCTGGACACCAGAGTGGATCTTGTGGAAGCGGAATCCTCCGCAAAGCTCCAGAACACAATATAAACAAAATAATAAACTGTAGCGGACAAGCCGCAACACACGGCTGCGCCGCGACTCACGAACACCACCAGATGTTAAAGGTGCTCGGTCAGACTCCAGGAACAGATGGTAACTTCCGAGTACAGGATCTCTGAGGACAGGAACAACCGAATAGACCGGGACTGGGAACTCTCTGTAGCAGACTCAGGCAAACAGGAAGCTATCACCGGCGTCTGTGAGAAGCCCAGGAAGTGTTCTTAACAGAGAGTCCTCCAATCAGCTGTTTGGAGGCTGATTGGATTAAATGCCATGCAGCTGCCAAGCTGCCTGGCCAGGGAAACAGATGAGTGATTAATTACAACATGCCGTGCAGCTGCATGCTACACAGCCAGGAAACCAATGAGGTGATTAACTTAGACCCAGCAACGGGGAACGCGGTCCGACAGTGGCGTCCCCGTTGCTAGGCGCCGGGCCGCACTGACGAGCGGACCCTCGGCGCCTAACAGTACCCCCCCCTTGAGGAGGGGTCAAGGAACCCCTAAGGCCGGGTTTCTGAGGAAATTCTCGAAAAAATTCCTTTTTGAGCCTTGGGGCATGGAGATCCTCATCCAGGACCCAAGACCTTTCCTCTGGCCCATAACCTCTCCAATGTACCAAAAAATAAAGCCGACCCCGGGACAACTTGGAATCGAGAACCTTCTCCACCAAGAACTCCTGCTGACCCTGTACATTAACTGGTGATCTCCCCTGAGATATTTTACGAGGAAATCTGCTGGACGAAACATATGGTTTAAGCAATGAGCAATGGAAGGTATTTCCGATCCGTAAAGTTTTTGGTAAACGTAACCGGAAAGCAACTGGATTGACTTTTTTGATAATGAGAAATGGTCCAATAAATCTAGGACCCAATCTGGCTGAGGTTTGTCGAAGTTTAATGTTGCGAGTCGACAACCACACCCTGTCTCCTACTTTAAAAGTGCACGGCCGCCGGAGCCTGTCAGAAATTTTTTTTTCCCGGAAAGCTGCTTTTCTGAGAGCCAGGTGCACTTTTTTCCAAATAAGTTTAAGATGAGAGGTCAGGGCCAGAGAGGAGACAGAGGAATGTTGAAAAAATGAATTAGCTCTGGGGTGAAAACCAAAAACTGCAAAAAATGGAGACACATTGGTGGAGGAATGACAGGCATTATTATAAGCAAACTCCGCCAATGGAAGAAACTCAGACCAGTCATTTTGGAGTTTGGCCGAGTACAAACGCAAATACTGTTTTAGAGATTGGTTAACTCGCTCAGTCTGTCCATTGGATTGTGGATGATAGCCGGAGGTTAATGATAATTTCATCTTTAACGAAGCACAAAAAGACTTCCAAAATTGTGCAATGAATTGTGGACCCCTGTCAGAAACAATGTCAGTGGGTAAGCCATGGAGTCTGAAAACATGGCGGAGGAACAAGACTGCCAATCCCTGGGCAGATGGCAATCGGGGAAGAGCAATGAAATGGGCCATCTTGCTAAAACGGTCCACTACCACCCATATGACTCGGCATCCGGCTGACAGAGGGAGGTCCACCACAAAATCCATGGAGATATGCGACCATGGCCTAAGAGGAACATTCAAGGGCATAAGTTGACCTATAGGCAAAGAACGGGGAACTTTATGCTGTGCACAGACCTGACATGAAAAAACAAACTCTTTAATGTCTTTGGAAAGACCAGGCCACCATACTGAGCGGGAGACTAATTCCAAAGTCTTAGCGATTCCCGGATGCCCGGCAACTTTGCTATCATGAAACTCCGTCAAAACAGTTGCTCTCAAAAACTCAGGGACAAAAAGACGACCAGCAGGAGTATTTCCAGGAGCTTGATGTTGAAGCAGCTTTAACTGGGAAAATACATCCTGTGTGAGGCCTGCCTGAATGACTGAAGACGGAAGTATGGGAGTAGCAGGACTGTTGTCTTGAACCGGAAGAAAACTGCGTGACAGGGCATCTGCCTTGGTATTCTTGGAACCTGGCCTGAAGGTGATAATGAATTTGAAACGAGTAAAAAATAAAGCCCAACGAGCCTGCCGGGCATTCAGTCGTTTAGCTGATTCTATGTATTGAAGATTTTTGTGATCAGTCAAAACTGAAATGGTATGGGTCGCTCCTTCAAGCCAATGCCTCCACTCCTCGAAAGCCCATTTAATAGCCAGTAATTCCCGGTTACCAACATCGTAGTTGGATTCTGCAGATGAGAATTTTCTGGACATGAAGGCACAAGGATGTAATTCAAGGGAATCAGGATCCTTCTGAGAAAGGATAGCCCCTACTCCAACCTCCGAGGCATCAACCTCAACAATGAAAGGCAATTCTGGGTTGGGATGTCTGAGGACAGGGGCTGAGACAAAGGCTTGTTTCAAGGCCTGAAAAGATAACTCAGCTTCACGTGACCAATTATTAGGATCTGCTCCCTTCTTAGTTAGTGCCACAATGGGAGCAACTAGGTCAGAGAAAGAGTGAATAAATCTTCTATAGTAGTTCGCAAACCCTAAAAAGCGCTGAATTGCTTTTAAGTTGGTGGGTTGCGCCCAACTAAGGATGGCTTGGAGCTTCTTTGGTTCCATACAGAATCCCTGAGGGGAAATAATGTACCCTAAAAAGGATACCTCCGTGACATGAAATTCACACTTCTCCAGCTTGGCATATAAGTGATTTTCACGTAATTTCTTTAGCACCTGACGCACCTGGGTAACATGTTGTTCTACAGAGTCAGAATATATCAAAATATCGTCTAAATAGACCACAACGAATCTTCCCAGAAACTCACGGAGCACATCATTAATGAGATCCTGGAAAACTGCCGGAGCGTTAGATAGGCCGAATGGCATGACCAGATACTCATAATGGCCTGACTGAGTACTGAATGCCGTTTTCCACTCATCCCCTGACCTGATTCTGATGAGGTTATATGCTCCTCTCAGGTCAATCTTAGAAAAAATAACAGCCGAACGCAGCTGATCAAAGAGGACAGAGATCAGCGGCAGAGGGTAAGTATTCTTTACTGAGATCTTATTCAAAGCTCTAAAGTCAATGCAGGGTCTGAGTGAACCATCCTTCTTCTCTACAAAGAAGAAACCTGCACTTAAAGGGGATTTAGATGGCCTGATAAATCCTTTCTCAAGGCTTTCTTTCACATACTCATTCATGGCCACAGTTTCAGGACCAGACAATGCATATAACCTTCCTTTAGGCAACGTGGCACCAGGAATTAACTCAATGGTACAATCATAAGGCCTATGGGGAGGCAAAATATCCGCATTGCCCTTGGAAAACACATCAACAAAATCCTGGTATTCCCCAGGAATATGTGCGGAAGCGGCGGCAGCTACTCGGATAGGAAGCATAATACATTCTTTATCACAGATGGTACCCCATTGTAGGATCTCCCCAGACTGCCAATCTATGATGGGATTATGAAAGGCCAGCCAAGGGTGACCCAGAACCACAGGAACTGCTGGACAATGGGTAAGGAAAAACTCAATCTTTTCAGAATGCAGAGCTCCCACCGAGAGCAAAACAGGAGGTGTACATAGAGAAATAACCCCATTGGATAAGGGACTCCCATCTAAACCATGCATGGTGACACATCTACCCAAGGTTAGCTGAGGAATACCTAAGGCCTTGGCCCATGTTAAATCCATAAAGTTTCCTGCAGCTCCACTGTCCACAAAAGCAGAGACCGAGGAACAGAGGCTGCCATAGGAAACTTTAGCAGGAACCAACAGTGAATTATTTGAGGAGATGAGCTGTAGACCAAAGTGAACCACCTCACAACTCACTTGGTCAGGAAGTTTCCCGACTTATTTGGACAACTACGGGCAAAATGTCCCTTACCTCCGCAGTATAAACACAGACCAGAATTTTGCCTCCTGGTTCTTTCTTCCGGAGACAATTTGGAGAGACCAATCTGCATAGGCTCCTCTATGTCAACAGGAATGGAAGGAACCCAGGGAGAGGACCCGACAGATGCCCCTTTTTCAGCCCTCCGCTCTCTGAGCCGACGATCTATTTTAATAGAGAGCTCCATGCGGTTATCGAGGGTCTCAGGAGCGGGATACTGGAGGAGACTGTCTTTTATAGATTCAGATAAGCCGAGGCGAAACTGACTGCGCAGGGCTGGGTCATTCCAGCCACAGTCGTTCGACCAACGGCGAAACTCCGTACAATAATTCTCTGCGGGATTCCTACCCTGTCTAAGAGCACGCAAGTGACTTTCTGCGGACGCCTCTCTATCAGGGTCGTCATATAATAGCCCTAAAGATTTTAAAAAGGCGTCTACAGACGATAAGGCCGGATCGTCTGTCTTTAAACCAAAAGCCCAGGTCTGAGGATCCCCCTGAAGCAGAGAAATAATAATCCCAACCCGCTGAGCCTCTGTACCTGAGGTAACTGGTCTTAAACGAAAATACAGTTTGCAAGATTCTTTAAAATTAAAAAACTGTTTTCTATCCCCAGAAAAACGGTCAGGCAGATGCATTTTTGGTTCAGGGATGACCCTCGGGGAAGTCCGTAACAGATCTTCCTGTGACCTCACCCGGAGGGACAGATCCTGAACCATCTGAGTAAGTTCCTGAATCTGACTAACAAGAAGCTGGCCATGATTTGGCCCAACACCGGCGGGATTCATAAGGCCGACAAATTCTCCCAACTAAAAAATGAAAAAATTTACTGTAAGTTAAATCTTTTCTTTTGTTGGGCCGGTGATAATGTTATGATTCCTGTACTCCATACCGGAGAAGATCTTATGGCAGGGATCTGAGTACAGGAACAATATGCTGGTTGTGGGAGCTGGAGAGCCTAGTAACCCCTGGCGCCCTAACTCCGTTGTCTCGCCCGTGTTATCAGAAATCCCCTGCGAGACTATGGTTGCTTGAGCCCATGGCAGCCGCGTTCGAAGGGCGGATTATGTCTGCCCAACCCCGATGCCCCCGCAGGTCTTAATGGGAGACAAGGGGAAGTCCGAGACAGGGTGATAACAAGGGGCCCTCTGACTAAGCAACCAAGCCAGGGGTTACAAGCTAACTTAACTAAATCAAAAGGTATGTGCGGACTAGCCGCCAGGTAAAAGGACAACCAAAGATCCACTGATCCGACACTCCTATCCGGCACCGCTGGACACCAGAGTGGATCTTGTGGAAGCGGAATCCTCCGCAAAGCTCCAGAACACAATATAAACAAAATAATAAACTGTAGCGGACAAGCCGCAACACACGGCTGCGCCGCGACTCACGAACACCACCAGATGTTAAAGGTGCTCGGTCAGACTCCAGGAACAGATGGTAACTTCCGAGTACAGGATCTCTGAGGACAGGAACAACCGAATAGACCGGGACTGGGAACTCTCTGTAGCAGACTCAGGCAAACAGGAAGCTATCACCGGCGTCTGTGAGAAGCCCAGGAAGTGTTCTTAACAGAGAGTCCTCCAATCAGCTGTTTGGAGGCTGATTGGATTAAATGCCATGCAGCTGCCAAGCTGCCTGGCCAGGGAAACAGATGAGTGATTAATTACAACATGCCGTGCAGCTGCATGCTACACAGCCAGGAAACCAATGAGGTGATTAACTTAGACCCAGCAACGGGGAACGCGGTCCGACAGTGGCGTCCCCGTTGCTAGGCGCCGGGCCGCACTGACGAGCGGACCCTCGGCGCCTAACAGGGATCACATCTTCACATGCACCAGGAGATACGCCTGTCGCCGAAAGCCAGAATTCCACTGCGCTGCAAACTTCTCACCTTCTCGAGGACCGCAGGTTCAAAATTCAGAATTGGATCCTTCTAACCATGGATGCAACTCTCAGAGGTTGGGGAGCAGTCACCTCAGGGGAAAACTTCCAAGGAAAGTGGTCAAGTCTGAAATCCAACTTTCCAATAAACATTCTGGAACCAAGGGCCGTATGCAACGGCCTTCTACAAGCGGCACACCTTCTGCAAGATCAGGCCATTCAGGTTCAGTTGGACAATGTTATGGCAGTGTCCTACATAAACCGACAGGGCAGAACGAAGAGCAGAGTGGCAATTTCAGAGGTAGCAAGAATCCTCCTCTGGGAAGAAAAGCACACGGTGGCGCTGTCAGCAATCTTCATTTCGGGAGTGGACAGCTGGGAAGCGGACTTCCTCAGCAGACACGATCTCCATCCAGGAGAATGGGGCCTCCACCCGGAGGTGTTCGCAGAGGTGACAAGCCGATGGGGTGTACCTCAGATAGACATGATGGCCTCTCGCCTCAACAAGAAGCTTCGGAGGTTCTTTTCCAGGTCGAGAGACCCACAAGCAGTGGCGGTGGATGCACTGGTAACTCCGTGGGTGTTCAAATCAGTGTATGTGTTCCCTCCACATCCACTCATCCCAAGGATTCTCAAACTAATAAAAAGAACAAGAGTCCAAGCGATCCTCATTGCTCCGGACTGGCCAAGAAGGTAAGCTGATCTTCTGGAATTACTGCTGGAGGATCCGAGGCCTCTTCCTCTTCGCGAGGGCCTTCTTCTACAGGGGCCGTTCGCCTATCAAGACTTACCGCAGCTACGTTTGACGGCATGGAGGTTGAACGCCAGATCTTAGCTCAGAAGGGCATTCCGAACAAGGTCATTCATACCCTGATAAAGGCTAGGAAGGGAGTAACGTCTAAACATTACCATCAGATTTGGAAAAAGTATGTGTCTTGGTGTGAATCCAAGAAGTTTCATATGGTGGAGTTTCAACTGGGGCGGTTTCTTCTCTTTCTGCAAGCAGGTGTGAATGTGAGCCTACGCTTGGGCTCCATAAAAATCCAGATTTCGGCCTTATCCATTTTCTTCCAGTATCAATTGGCTGCTCTCCCTGAGGTCAGACATTCTTGAAAAGGGTTCTACACATCCAACCTCCCTTTGTGCCTCCTACAGCACCTTGGGATCTCAATGTGGTGCTGCAGTTCCTGCAATCGAATTGGTTCAAACCTTTACAGGAGGTGGACATCAAGTTTTGTACTTGGAAGGCGGTCACACTGTTGGCATTAGCATCTGCTAGACGTGTGTCAGAATTGGGGGCATTGTCCTGCAAGAGCCCTGTTACAGGTGGGTTAAGTTCGAGGAGACCCAGATGGGTGGATTCCCAGAAAAGTACTTCATCAAATAACTTGAAGATATATAAATATGAATTTATTGTATACTTAGCTAAGGTTATTGATCAATTCAGTAGATCCAGTTCAATACAGCAATCACATCATCATACTCAGGAGCCTCGCCCTCTTCGTCTAGAGGCTGAGTTCTATTCAGATCATCCTGGTTCATCCAGGCTATCTAGGCTGCTTTAACATTGAAAATGTCTATGTTATATAGGCTGAAGAACTCCTGAGTAAGGGTATTTCATATGTACAAAGTTCATATTAAGACATATACATAAATGCTAAGAAACAGTAGGGGGCACTGTTGCCTCAATTATGAGTGTTAGAAATAACATAAAAATATCAATGTGTAACATGGATTACATAGATTAACACACAAGGTGAAAACACCATTGTCTTAATATGAAGACGCAAACATTACAAGGTTGACATATGTCCAACTCCAAACACTTGTCTTGTTTTTGTCTGTCTCATATAACCAGACAATGGACATTGCCCTTGCTTGTAAAATATACCTGTGTCAGGAATACTGACACACACAGAACATAGTTTGTAATAAATATATATATATCTATATTTCCCTTGTATTAAATATATATATATTTCCCCCTTCTTGTACTATTAAAAACACTGTATTATTCATAACAAACACCAACCACCATTCTAAAGATATAACATAAAGCACTCCTATAATAATCCAATGAAGTTAAGAACATGAATTGTATATAGTCAGTATGCAACCTGGCATGTAATGGGTAACAAGTACTATCTTCAGAATGTTTACTCATTCTGTTCTTTGTATTTGGTGCTAAAAACACATGAGAGCATGATCTTGATGAGATTGATAATAGTGAAACTTATATTTTTGTATCACTCCTTACAAGCCCCTACTTGATTTTCCATGAAGATAGAGCTGAACTCAGAACACGTCAGCAATTTCTTCCAAAGGTTTTGTCAACTTTTCATATAAACCAACCTATTGTGGTGCCAGTGGCTACTGACCCCTCAATTACCTCAAAGTCCTTGGATGTTGTGAGGGCCTTGAAAATATATGTGAAGAGAACTTCTTGTTACAGGAAGTCGGACGCTCTGTTTGCCCTTTATGATCCCAACAAGGTTGGGTGTCCTGCTTCTAAGCAGATGATTTCTCGATGGATCAAGTTTACTATCCAGCATGCTTATTCTATGGCAGGCTTGCCGTGTCCAAAATCTGTTTAGGCCCACTCTACTTCTAAAGTGGGTTCTTCCTGGGCGGCTGCCCGGGGTGTCTCGCTTTTACAGCTTTGCTGAGCAGCTACTTGGTCAGGGTCGAACACGTTTGCTAAGTTCTACAAGTTTGACACTTTGGCCTCTGAGGACCTAAAGATTGGTCAGTCTGTTCTGCAGGAACCTCAGCACTCTCCCTCCTGTACTGGGAGCTTTGGTACATCCCCATGGTACTAAATGGAACCCCAGCATCCTCTAGGACGTAAGAGAAAATAGGATTTTAATTACCTACTGGTAAATCCTTTTCTCATAGGCCGTAAAGGATGCTGGGCGCCCGCCCAGTGCTTCGTATTCCTGCATTGTTACTTGGTTAAGTATTGTTGGTTCAGTCGTTGCTGAATCGTTTCAAGTTGGTTAGCTTGGCTTTCCTTTTGTTATGTGTGAGCTGGTGTGAATCTCATCTGGTAGGAGGGGCATAGAGGGAGGAGCCAGCCAAAACTATTAAACTCTTAAAGTGCCCATGGCTCCTAGTGGACCTGTCTATACCCCTTGGTACTAAATGGAACCCCAGCATCCTCTACGGACTATGAGAAAAGGATTGACCGGTAGGTAATTAAAAACCTATTTTTCTGTTTATTCTTGGTCAGCTTTGACTCTCACTGTTTTGATTCTCTACAAATCTCTTAGTAGTCTGCAGTCTTCTTTGCTTCTTCAAATTTCTCTCTGAAGTAATTCGCACGTGACATCTATAAATGTCATGAAGTGTCTGTATTCAATTACTTTACTTCCATTGGACCACACATGTTGTGCTAGCCATACATCAGACCAACTTTTCTCCAACACTCCAAACTTCCAACCATACAACTTGTCTGTTCAACTAAAACAGTGCCCCATACATCTCACCAACTTTTTACCAGTGCTCCACACATCTAACCAACTTTTCATCAGACCAACCAACCTTCCAACTTCTGTCCAACTTGTGATGTCACCGAAGTAGGCGGACAGTGCCTGCCTACAGTTCTTCAGTTTTGTTTTGTTTTTGAATTTCAAAACATGCAGACGTGTCTTTTTTTCAGTAAAACTGGGCTTTTCTTTCACCACCATACATTTATTAGATTTACTTATTTTTATACTGAACTATGGATACCAGCATGGTTGGGCTGCCACGGCAAATATATATATATATATATATATATATATATATATATATATAAGATGTAGATATTCGGCACTATATATTTTTAAAAAGATTATTATTATATATATATATATATATATATATATATATTTTTGTTTTAAATGGAATGGGAAAAACCCGAAAAAAAATTGCGTGGGGTCCCCCCTCCAAAGCATAACCAGCCTCGGGCTCTTCGAGCCGGTCCTGGTTCTAAAAATCCGGGGAAAAAATGGACAGGGGATCCCCCGTATTTTTAAAACCAGCACCGGGCTCTGCGCCTGGTGCTGGTGCAAAAAATACGGGGGACAAAAAGAGTAGGGATCCCCCGTATTTTTTACACCAGCATCAGGCTCCACTAGCTGGACAGATAATGCCACAGCCGGGGATCACTTTTATACAGTGCCCTGCGGCCATGGCATTAAATAACCAACTAGTCACCCCTGGCCGGGGTACCCTGGGGGAGTGGGGACCCCTTCAATCAAGGGGTCCCCCCCCCCCAGCCAACAAGGGCCAGGGGTGAAGCCCGAGGCTGTCCCCCCCATCCAAAGGCTGCGGATGGGGGGCTGATAGCCTTGAGAAAATTGAAAGAATATTGTTTTTTTTTCAGTAGTACTACAAGTCCCAGCAAGCCTCCCCGCAAGCTGGTACTTGGAGAACCACAAGTACCAGCATGCGGGAGAAAAACGGGCCCGCTGGTACCTGTAGTTCTAATGGAAAAAAAATACCCAAATAAAAACAGGAGACACACACCGTGGCAGTAACACTTTATTTCACACATGTCGACACACACATACTTACCTATGTTGACACGAAGCAGTCGGTCCTCTTCTCCAAGTAGAATCCACGGGTACCTGAAAATAAAAGATAATTATACTCATCTGATTCAGCGTCCTTATACGTAATGCCACCCCTGTAGTAGTAGCATCCATACATGTAATGCCCTCCCAGTAGTAGTAGCACTGTCCTTATACATAATGTCCCCCAGTAGTAGCGTCCTTATATGTAATGCCCCCCCAGTATTAGTAGCCTCCTTATACATAATGCCCCCCAGTAGTAGTAGCATCGTTATATGTAATGCCCTCCTGTAGTAGTAGCGTTCTTATACATAATGCCCCCCCAGTAGTAGTAGCATCGTTATATGTAATGCCCTCCCAGTAGTAGTAGCACTGTCCTTATACATAATGCCCCCCAGTAGTAGCTTCCTTATATGTAATGCCCCCCCCAGTATTAGTAGCCTCCTTATACATAATGCCCCCCAGTAGTAGTAGCATCGTTATATGTAATGCCCTCCTGTAGTAGTAGCGTTATTATACATAATGCCCCCCCCAGTAGTAGTAGCATCCTTACATGTAATGCCCTCCCAGTAGTAGTAGCACTGTCCTTATACATAATGTCCCCCAGTAGTAGCGTCCTTATATGTAATGCCCCCCCAGTATTAGTAGCCTCCTTATACATAATGCCCCCCAGTAGTAGTAGCATCGTTATATGTAATGCCCTCCTGTAGTAGTAGCGTTCTTATACATAATGCCCCCCCAGTAGTAGTAGCATCGTTATATGTAATGCCCCCCTGTAGTAGTAGCGTTCTTATACATAATGCCCCCCCAGTAGAAGTAGCATCGTTATATGTAATGCCCCCATGTAGTAGTAGCGTTCTTATACATAATGCCCCCCCAGTAGTAGTAGCATCCTTACATGTAATGCCCTCCCAGTAGTAGTAGCACTGTCCTTATACATAATGTCCCCCAGTAGTAGCGTCCTTATATGTAATGCCCCCCCAGTATTAGTAGCCTCCTTATACATAATGCCCCCCAGTAGTAGTAGCATCGTTATATGTAATGCCCTTCTGTAGTAGTAGCGTTCTTATACATAATGCCCCCCCAGTAGTAGTAGCATCGTTATATGTAATGCCCTCCCAGTAGTAGTAGCACTGTCCTTATACATAATGCCCCCCAGTAGTAGCGTCCTTATATGTAATGCCCCCCCCCCAGTATTAGTAGCCTCCTTATACATAATGCCCCCCAGTAGTAGTAGCATCGTTATATGTAATGCCCTCCTGTAGTAGTAGCGTTCTTATACATAATGCCCCCCCAGTAGTAGTAGCATCCTTACATGTAATGCCCTCCCAGTAGTAGTAGCACTGTCCTTATACATAATGTCCCCCAGTAGTAGCGTCCTTATATGTAATGCCCCCCCAGTATTAGTAGCCTCCTTATACATAATGACCCCCAGTAGTAGTAGCATCGTTATATGTAATGCCCTCCTGTAGTAGTAGCGTTCTTATACATAATGCCCCCCCAGTAGTAGTAGCATCGTTATATGTAATGCCCTCCCAGTAGTAGTAGCACTGTCCTTATACATAATGCCCCCCAGTAGTAGCTTCCTTATATGTAATGCCCCCCCCAGTATTAGTAGCCTCCTTATACATAATGCCCCCCAGTAGTAGTAGCATCGTTATATGTAATGCCCTCCTGTAGTAGTAGCGTTATTATACATAATGCCCCCCCCAGTAGTAGTAGCATCCTTACATGTAATGCCCTCCCAGTAGTAGTAGCACTGTCCTTATACATAATGTCCCCCAGTAGTAGCATCCTTATATGTAATGCCCCCCCAGTATTAGTAGCCTCCTTATACATAATGCCCCCCAGTAGTAGTAGCATCGTTATATGTAATGCCCTCCTGTAGTAGTAGCGTTCTTATACATAATGCCCCCCCAGTAGTAGTAGCATCGTTATATGTAATGCCCCCCTGTAGTAGTAGCGTTCTTATACATAATGCCCCCCCAGTAGAAGTAGCATCGTTATATGTAATGCCCCCATGTAGTAGTAGCGTTCTTATACATAATGCCCCCCCAGTAGTAGTAACATCCTTACATGTAATGCCCTCCCAGTAGTAGTAGCACTGTCCTTATACATAATGTCCCCCAGTAGTAGCGTCCTTATATGTAATGCCCCCCCAGTATTAGTAGCCTCCTTATACATAATGCCCCCCAGTAGTAGTAGCATCGTTATATGTAATGCCCTCCTGTAGTAGTAGCGTTCTTATACATAATGCCCCCCCAGTAGTAGTAGCATCGTTATATGTAATGCCCTCCCAGTAGTAGTAGCACTGTCCTTATACATAATGCCCCCCAGTAGTAGCGTCCTTATATGTAATGCCCCCCCCCCAGTATTAGTAGCCTCCTTATACATAATGCCCCCCAGTAGTAGTAGCATCGTTATATGTAATGCCCTCCTGTAGTAGTAGCGTTCTTATACATAATGCCCCCCCAGTAGTAGTAGCATCCTTACATGTAATGCCCTCCCAGTAGTAGTAGCACTGTCCTTATACATAATGTCCCCCAGTAGTAGCGTCCTTATATGTAATGCCCCCCCAGTATTAGTAGCCTCCTTATACATAATGCCCCCCAGTAGTAGTAGCATCGTTATATGTAATGCCCTCCTGTAGTAGTAGCGTTCTTATACATAATGCCCCCCCAGTAGTAGTAGCATCGTTATATGTAATGCCCTCCCAGTAGTAGTAGCACTGTCCTTATACATAATGCCCCCCAGTAGTAGCTTCCTTATATGTAATGCCCCCCCAGTATTAGTAGCCTCCTTATACATAATGCCCCCCAGTAGTAGTAGCATCGTTATATGTAATGCCCTCCTGTAGTAGTAGCGTTATTATACATAATGCCCCCCCCAGTAGTAGTAGCGTCCTTATATGTAATGCCCTCCCAGTAGTAGTAGCACTGTCCTTATACATAATGTCCCCCAGTAGTAGCGTCCTTATATGTAATGCCCCCCCAGTATTAGTAGCCTCCTTATACATAATGCCCCCCAGTAGTAGTAGCATCGTTATATGTAATGCCCCCCTGTAGTAGTAGCGTTCTTATACATAATGCCCCCCCAGTAGAAGTAGCATCGTTATATGTAATGCCCCCATGTAGTAGTAGCGTTCTTATACATAATGCCCCCCCAGTAGTAGTAGCATCCTTACATGTAATGCCCTCCCAGTAGTAGTAGCACTGTCCTTATACATAATGTCCCCCAGTAGTAGCGTCCTTATATGTAATGCCCCCCCAGTATTAGTAGCCTCCTTATACATAATGCCCCCCAGTAGTAGTAGCATCGTTATATGTAATGCCCTCCTGTAGTAGTAGCGTTCTTATACATAATGCCCCCCCCAGTAGTAGTAGCATCGTTATATGTAATGCCCTCCCAGTAGTAGTAGCACTGTCCTTATACATAATGCCCCCCAGTAGTAGCGTCCTTATATGTAATGCCCCCCCCAGTATTAGTAGCCTCCTTATACATAATGCCCCCCAGTAGTAGTAGCATCGTTATATGTAATGCCCTCCTGTAGTAGTAGCGTTCTTATACATAATGCCCCCCCAGTAGTAGTAGCATCCTTACATGTAATGCCCTCCCAGTAGTAGTAGCACTGTCCTTATACATAATGCCCCCCAGTAGTAGCGTCCTTATATGTAATGCCCCCCCCCAGTATTAGTAGCCTCCTTATACATAATGCCCCCCAGTAGTAGTAGCATCGTTATATGTAATGCCCTCCTGTAGTAGTAGCGTTCTTATACATAATGCCCCCCCAGTAGTAGTAGCATCCTTACATGTAATGCCCTCCCAGTAGTAGTAGCACTGTCCTTATACATAATGTCCCCCAGTAGTAGCGTCCTTATATGTAATGCCCCCCCAGTATTAGTAGCCTCCTTATACATAATGCCCCCCAGTAGTAGTAGCATCCTTACATGTAATGCCCTCCCAGTAGTAGTAGCACTGTCCTTATACATAATGTCCCCCAGTAGTAGCGTCCTTATATGTAATGCCCCCCCAGTATTAGTAGCCTCCTTATACATAATGCCCCCCAGTAGTAGTAGCATCGTTATATGTAATGCCCTCCCAGTAGTAGTAGCACTGTCCTTATACATAATGTCCCCCAGTAGTAGCGTCCTTATATGTAATGCCCCCCCAGTATTAGTAGCCTCCTTATACATAATGCCCCCCAGTAGTAGTAGCATCATTATATGTAATGCCCTCCCAGTAGTAGTAGCACTGTCCTTATACATAATGCCCCCCAGTAGTAGCTTCCTTATATGTAATGCCCCCCCAGTATTAGTAGCCTCCTTATACATAATGCCCCCCAGTAGTAGTAGCATCGTTATATGTAATGCCCTCCTGTAGTAGTAGCGTTATTATACATAATGCCCCCCCAGTAGTAGTAGCGTCCTTATATGTAATGCCCTCCCAGTAGTAGTAGCACTGTCCTTATACATAATGTCCCCCAGTAGTAGCGTCCTTATATGTAATGCCCCCCCAGTATTAGTAGCCTCCTTATACATAATGCCCCCCAGTAGTAGTAGCATCGTTATATGTAATGCCCCCCTGTAGTAGTAGCGTTCTTATACATAATGCCCCCCCAGTAGAAGTAGCATCGTTATATGTAATGCCCCCATGTAGTAGTAGCGTTCTTATACATAATGCCCCCCCAGTAGTAGTAGCATCCTTACATGTAATGCCCTCCCAGTAGTAGTAGCACTGTCCTTATACATAATGTCCCCCAGTAGTAGCGTCCTTATATGTAATGCCCCCCCAGTATTAGTAGCCTCCTTATACATAATGCCCCCCAGTAGTAGTAGCATCATTATATGTAATGCCCTCCTGTAGTAGTAGCGTTCTTATACATAATGCCCCCCCAGTAGTAGTAGCATCGTTATATGTAATGCCCTCCCAGTAGTAGTAGCACTGTCCTTATACATAATGCCCCCCAGTAGTAGCGTCCTTATATGTAATGCCCCCCCCAGTATTAGTAGCCTCCTTATACATAATGCCCCCCAGTAGTAGTAGCATCGTTATATGTAATGCCCTCCTGTAGTAGTAGCGTTCTTATACATAATGCCCCCCCAGTAGTAGTAGCATCCTTACATGTAATGCCCTCCCAGTAGTAGTAGCACTGTCCTTATACATAATGTCCCCCAGTAGTAGCGTCCTTATATGTAATGCCCCCCCAGTATTAGTAGCCTCCTTATACATAATGCCCCCCAGTAGTAGTAGCATCGTTATATGTAATGCCCTCCTGTAGTAGTAGCACTGTCCTTATACATAATGCCCCCCAGTAGTAGCGTCCTTATATGTAATGCCCCCCCAGTATTAGTAGCCTCCTTATACATAATGCCCCCCAGTAGTAGTAGCATCGTTATATGTAATGCCCTCCCAGTAGTAGTAGCACTGTCCTTATACATAATGTCCCCCAGTAGTAGCGTCCTTATATGTAATGCCCCCCAGTATTAGTAGCCTCCTTATACATAATGCCCCCCAGTAGTAGTAGCATCGTTATATGTAATGCCCTCCCAGTAGTAGTAGCACTGTCCTTATACATAATGCCCCCCAGTAGTAGTAGCATCGTTATATGTAATGCCCTCCCAGTAGTAGTAGCACTGTCCTTATACATAATGCCCCCCCAGTAGTAGTTGCATCGTTATATGTAATGCCCCCCTGTAGTAGTAGCGTTCTTATACATAATGCCCCCCCAGTAGTAGTAGCATCGTTATATGTAATGCCCTCCCAGTAGTAGTAGCACTGTCCTTATACATAATGCCCCCCAGTAGTAGTAGCATCGTTATATGTAATGCCCCCATGTAGTAGTAGCGTTCTTATACATAAGGCCCCCAGTAGTAGTAGCATTGTTATAGGTAATGCCCCCCCAGTAATAGTAGCGTCCTTATACATAATGCCCCCCCTGCAGTAGTATCGTTATACGTAATGCCCCCCCCCCCCAGCAATAGTAGCGTCCTTATACATAATGCCCCCCCTATAGTAGTAGCGTCCTTGCATGTAATGGCCCCCCCAGCAGTGGCGTCCATAAAGCGCGCACACACAGATATACCTCACACACACACAATTCACATATATACAAACACACACACACACCCCATCATGCACACACACACACACACACACTCATATATACACACACCTCTACCATACACACACACACCCCCACCATACACACACACACACACACACACACACACACACACACACACACACACTTCTCTCTCACCCTCCACTTACCAAGTCTGGCTGGCCATCACTGCAAACCTGTCTGGTCCCATGTAGCTCCGCCCCTCTATTCCGTGTAGCTCCGCCCCCTCGTGCCACCGTAGCTCCACCCCCTTTTCAGGCCCCGAACTGCACAGCCCGCTGTCACAGGTGATTGAGGTGGGGGGGGGGGGGGGGCTTTTCATGCTGCCGCGCAGTAGGCGGACACTAGCAGGCAGTGTCGCCTACTTATCGTTCAGTTGGGGGGAATGTTCCCCCTACACCTGAACGATTGGTTGGGAAAATCAAACAGGTTTGATTTTCCCAACTAGTTGGACAGACCGTTTCTGTCCGTTTTTCAGCGTGTGGGAGCAAACGGCTGATAATCGTTTGCTCCCACACACTGCCACATTATCTTTCCAACCAGCCATATATACACACACACATAATTTTCTGCCCAAAGTACATTTTCCTGGGGAACATGAATATAGTTTATCCTGTACATGAAATCTCTGATATATAAAAAGAAGTAACAAATGTATGAAATTTGTTTATTCATATACTGTACCTTTAATTTAAAAAAAGTACATGAAGAAGAACTTACGCATAAAGCAATCTACTGAAGTTCGATAGGTCTCTCTCATTTGGTTGGGTACAAAATCATGGCAGTTGGGATCCCTACAGTCAGACGACTGACAGCAAAATCACTACGGACAGAAACCCGACAAAACCCAGTAAGTATTTCACATTTCCCCTAGTTATAACTCTGACTGTCCCTTCCCGCAGCCTAACTCTATCTTTCCCCCCACCCTGCAGCCTAACCATAACACCCCCCAACCCCACAGCCAAATTCTAACCCTCCCCCTAGTGCCTAATCCTGACCCCAACATAGCTTGTGTACACCATGATTCCCTCACTGTTGTTAGCAAACCAAAAAAGTAAGCAATTGGGCAAAATCGTATCCACTGCAGGTGGGGCAGATGTAACATGTGCAGAGAGAGTTCGGTTTGGGTGGGGTGTGTTCGAACTGAAATCTAAGCTGCAGTGTAAAAATAAAGCAGCCAGTATTTACCCTGCACAGAAACAATATAACCCACCCTAATCTAACTCTCTCTGCACATGTTACATCTGCCCCACCTGAGGCACACATGGTTTTGCCCAATTGCTATCTTTTTTGGTTTGCTAACAAACCTGAATAACCTCTAGTGTGCATCACTTAGGAGACTATCAGCGCTAGATAATAGTTAATATAAAACAATTTTAGCTGGTAGATTTTATGCGTTTAGATAGGCAGTTTCTGACACCTCTCAGAGTGACAATACGGTGTCTCTGGTTTCTCTGATGTTCAAGAGCCTCACCAGACGCAAACCATTCCTCTCATCCTGGTCAAGACTATGGTATAACTCTTATGTGACTCCTCTGGTGCGTATGAAACTTTGTGCTGCTGATGAAACGTTCCCCACATTCTGAGCAGGAATACGGCCTTAACCCAGTGGCAGAGCCGGCCATAGCTATAGGCAAACTAGGCAATTGCCTAGGGCATTTGATATGCCATGGGGCATCAGCAGCTTCTGCTGATTAAAATGATATGCGGCATGCCTATATTCTGTGTAGCATTTCATATGCAGATACAGCCACAGTCTCACACAGTATAAAGGCATGCTGTATATCATTTTAATCAGCAGAAGCTGCTTGTGCATCCTAGCCACATAACAATGCATTTTCATTTAAAAATTTGCCAGACGTTAGCACTGAGGCAAGATTTATGAGGACACATCTGTATCCAAGCAGAGGCAGAGGTCACAGTGTTAGCGGCAGTGTGAGTGCTGTGTGCATGTGAGTGGGTTGGTTGTGCAGTAGTGTTCGGAATATGTGTAAGGAGCATTATGTGTGTCATGCAAAAATGCATTAATAATGTGCAACATATGTATAAGGGGCACTGTGGTTGTCATTATGTGTATATGGGCATTAATAATGTGTGTCATTAGCATACAGTATGTGTAACAGGGTACTACTGTATGTGTCATTATGTGTATAGGGACACTAACAATGTGCAGGAAATGTGTAGGGGACACTATGTGTGTCATTATGTGTATTAGGGCATTAATAATGTGCGGCATATGTGTAAAGGACATTATGTGTAAAAGGGCATTAATAAAGGTTGTCATAATATGTAAGCACATTATGTTTAGAAGGACAATAATGTGTCTCATATGAGTTAGGGGCATTACTGTGTGGAATTATGTGTTTAAGGTGCTCCTCTATGTGGTGTTGCGTATAGAAAGGGCACTACTGTGTCGTCTAATGTGAATAAAGAGCAATATGGTGTAGTGTAATGTGAATAAGGAGCAATTCAGTGTGATGTAATGTGAATAAGGGGCTCTACTGTGAGGAGTAACGTTTATAAGGTAAAGTGATACTACTGTGGGATGTAATATGAATTTTGGAAACTATCACATGATAAAATGTGAATAGAGTGCAGTACTGTGTGGCGTATTTGGAATTGGGGTTACTATTGTGTGGCCATGCCCCTTGCCAGCAAAAACACACCCCTTTTTGGGATGTGCGCCAAATGTGCAAACTGTTCCTATTTAAAATATAGGGGGTACAAACACCAAAATAAGGACTGCTATGGCTGAGGGGTGATGGTTCTGGGAAAGAAGTGCAAGGTCAGAGGCAGAACCAGCAGTGGTGCTAGGGGGCACCAGCCAAAATCTTGCCTAGGGCATCATATTGGCTAGGGCCGGCTCTGCCCAGTGGTGTACGGCAAGTCCAGGACAACTTTTAAACCTTTTCCTCACTCCGAGCAAACAAACGGTTTGTGGTCTGTGTGATTCCTCTGGTGAGTGTTCAGCCTGGCTTTGCTGATTAAACATTTCCCACACTAGGATCATGGATATGGGGGGTAATTCTGAGTTGATCGCAGCAGGATCCTTGTTAGCAGTTGGGCAAAACCATGTGCACTGCAGGGGGGGCAGATATAACATGTGCAGAGAGAGTTAGATTTGGGTGGGTTATTTTGTTTCTGTGCAGGGTAAATACTGACTGCTTTATTTTTACACTGCAATTTAGATTTCATTATTTACACACACCCCACCCAAATCTAATGCTCTCTGCACATGTTATATCTGCCTCCCCTGCAGTGCACATGGTTTTGCCCAATTGCTAACAAAGATCCTGCTGCGATCAACTCAGAATTACCCCCATGGTCTCTCTCCAGTGTGGCTTTTCTGGTGCCGGACAAGGGCGCCGATTGATACCTGATCACTAGGCAGCGCCGGGATGGTGAGAGAAATGCGATTGCAGGGGCAATCGCAAGGTGACTGACAGGAAGAGGCCATTTGTGGGTGGTAACTGACCGTTGTAGAGGAGTGTCCGCAAAAACGCAGAAGGGACTGTCAAAGTCGAAAAATATCATGTTTCACATGCCTTGTACTAACCCCTCATGCACATGCCCGCTGCTCGTACACTCAGTCTGCACATATCCGCAATTTGCGTAAGATCGCTCCGGCGATCACGCGCGTGGTATGCGTATTTACAGTAGAGTTTGTGAGCGTGTAGCGGGCGACTCCATGGTAGCATATTTAACCCAAATAGCGTATATTGTAGGTAATATTCCCCTAGACAATGTCAGCGAGTATGTTTAGTTTAAACAGTTCCTGGACGGAGAGATTCCTCTTTGCATGATAGGAAGGGTCAGATAAAGGTTGAACGGTGGTGTCTAGTATCCAGCTGTAGGGTATTTTAAGGGTAACATTTCGGTGTTAGTTAGGAAAGGATCGCTCGCTCCTGCGTATAGTTATGTACAAAAGTAGTTTATGGACATTGACTGTATTTGCTGTTTATTACACATGCGGCGGGAATCCTGAGGATACCACCCACCAGAGCAGTTGGGGAAAGACACAGCCCACCTGTTCAAATCCACCTATGACCTTTACTATAATGTGGAGATACATTCCTGTGTCCAATGAACAATGAGATTATAGGGACCATTGTATTGTGAATGTATGTTGTGTATATAAAGACCACTATTGCCTGGCCAGACACTCACTCTCTATGAAGGCTTTCTCCCTGAATGCTGAGGGCTGGATCCAGGACGCGCTTGCGAATCATCCCCACATATGTAGTATTCTCTGTAGCCATTTTGTTATCCATTTTGTTCGCCATTTGTTTCCATTTGTTCACTCTTGTTTGCGATTGTTCGCTATTGTGGCCATCTTATTCTAAGTTATTGTGTTAGATTTTGATGTTAGTTTGTAGTGTATAACTTGTACCATGTTTTTCCCTTTTCTCTAAATAATCCACGGCAGTGTTAGAAATTCTGCGGTTTTTACCAAACCCGGTCTTGTGTTTTCATTCCTCACTAAGGGCTTTCTTAGCGTCTCAATCGCTCAAACAGCATACACATTGTTAAGGGTTTTAAGCGTTACATCATTGTAGTATTTGATTACTAAGGTTTAGAGTATAAGCATATTCTCACTGTGTGTTATTAATAAGGTTTACTGCGTATCATTCTGTGAGCGTCAGCGCCGCTCGTGTCTCACTCTCATGGCGCAGCGTCGGCTACGCCAATAGCGTAGCAGTACGGTACTCGGTACGCCTATAGCGTGCTTGGTACGAAGCGTGAAACCGTGAGCGTACGCATCGCTCTTGCGTCGCGCCCACGGCTTAGTGTCTGTTACGCTAAGTGCGTACACCTACTGTACTCAGTACGCAAATAGCGTACTTAGTCCATAATAGTATATAGCTTCTGTTTAAAGGTAATATTTGACATTATCAGGACCAGGCATTTGGAGGGAGGGTTTCTGATGTCAGCTCCGGCCCCGATCATCGCACTAGAAGAGTAAGCCCTGGTCTGCGCAGAGACTGCACAAACTTGTTTCTGCAGCTCTCCTGCACATGCGATCACACCCCTCCCCCTGTAGGCGGCGACTACCTGATCGAAGGGATGCAAAAAACGCATCCTAGCGCTCAGGTCTGAATTAGGCCCAAGGTGCGACTTATTGGTAAAATGTTTATTGCACTATGAGCAGGGAAACGGCTTCTTTTACATTCGATTTACTGGTAAAACATTTCCCACACTCAGAGCAGGGATGTGGCTTATCACCTGCATGACTTCTCTCATGCTGATTACACTCTGCTTTCCTAGTGAAACATTTCCCACATTCACCGCAGGACCAAGATTTATCTTCAGTGTAATTGATCTTTTTTTTCCCCCTCTGCCATCTTTCATGACTAGACCGGTTATTATAGGTTATGATAATGCCGGTTATCTTACAGGAACAAAAAGCTATACCTTGCACACACTTAGAATACACTTTACCATGGAGCCGCTGCGGCCGCTAAACTTAGTACACACGCTAAGTACTTTATACACTGTTTGCGTACGGGGTCCCGTATCACTGTACGGACTTAGCGTACAAACGCCGCACTGGGGGTACAAAGTACACACAGCGCGCACACACCCAGAGATACACTTTAACCCTTTACAGTAATGCAATGCAATGCAATGATAAAACACTTTAAACCTTATGCAGCAATACAATGTGATGCTATTACACTTTACACCTTATGCAGCAATGCAGTGTGATGCTATTACACTTTAAACCTTAGCAGGGAAAGAAATACACGACACCGGTCTGTAGTTAAACCGCTGGGTTCCGACACCACAGTGGATTATTGCTGAAAGGGGGTTTACAATACAAATCATGCACTACAATACAACAGAGTAAATGGCTACAGTCAATGTACATACGTGAGTAGATTCGCTTGTGCAACCCGGCCGGTCCCCGGTCATCTGATAGATAACTTTGTGAGTCTTGTGTCAGGCCAAGCTGCAGCAGGCTTTATTTATACAATTCTTCCAAAAGCAATACAATAGATACTGTAATCCCTTTGTCCATTGGACACAGGAATGCACTTTTACAGTACAGGAGAGGTCATAGGTCGATTTGAAAAGGTGGGCGATGTCTTTCCCAACTGCTCTTGTGGGTGGTCTCCTCTGGATTCCCGCCGCATACATAATATACAGTAAATACAGTTTATATCTATATTCTGCTTCTGCACCTAACTATCCGCAGGAACATGCGATTTTCCTCAAACCAACATCGGAATGTTACCCTTAAAATACCCTACAGCTGGATACCAAACACCACCTTCTAACCTTGTTCTGTCCCCTCCTATTCTGTAAAGGTGAATCCCTTTGTTCTGTTACCATTTAAACAGCTGTTACTTGCTGATGTGGTGCAGGGGGACTATGTGTACATTGTGCACTATTTGGATTAAATATGTAATGTTTTGATAGCTCTCCATGCGCTCACAAACTCTGCCGTAAATACCCATACCACATGCAGGACCGCGGGAGCGACCATACGCAAATTGCGGATATGTACACGCACGGCAGAATAAGTGCACGCACAGCGGGCATGTGTGTGTAGTTTGTACGCGATGTGTGTCCTGCAATATTTTTTGACTTTGACAATTATATCACCATTGGAAGAAGATCTTGGTTCCTTCTCAGGAGTAGATACTTTGTATGCTCTGTCGATATATACATGTCAGTGTGTGTGAGGGTTCCTCCTTCACAAGAGAATGGTTCCTCCTTAATATGAGTAGCTGTATACTGTGTATGATCTGTGTGTATAAATGTCAGTGTGTGCGAGGGTTCCTCCTTCACATGAGACTGGTTCCTCCTTAATATGAATAGCTGTATACTGTGTATGATCTGTGTGTGTATAAATGTCGGTGTCTGTGAGGGTTCCTCCTTCACAAGAGAATGGTTCCTCCTTAATATGAGTAGATGTATAATGTTTATGATCTGTGTGTGTATAAATGTTGGTGACTGTGAGGGTTCCTCCATCACATGAGACTGGTTCCTCCTTAATATGAGTAGATGTATAATGTGTATGAGCTGTGTGTGTATAAATGTCAGTGTCTGTGAGGGTTCCTCCTTCACAAGAGAATGGTTCCTCCTTAATATGAGTAGCTGTATACTGTGTATGATCTGTGTGTGTATAAAGGTCGGTGTGTGTGAGGGTTCCTCCATCACAAGAGAATGGTTCCTCCTTAATATGAGTAGCTGTATACTGTGTATGATCTGTGTCTGTATAAAGGTCGGTGTGTGTGTGAGGGTTCCTCCTTCACAAGAGAATGGTTCCTCCTTAATATGAGTAGATGTATACTGTGTATGATCTGTGTGTGTATAAATGTCGGTGTCTGTGAGGGTTCCTCCATCACATGAGACTGGTTCCTCCTTAATATGAGTAGCTGTATACTGTGTATGATCTGTGTGTGTATAAAGGTCGGTGTGTCTGTGAGGGTTCCTCCTTCACAAGAGAATGGTTCCTCCTTAATATGAGTAGATGTATACTGTGTACGATCTGTGGGTATATAAATGTCACTGTCTAGGCGGGTTCATTGCAGTGACACTCAGTTAGCTGAAGACTCCACCAGCAATGAGACAGCGGTGCTGGCCGGAAGACCGCCCCTGGTACATACTGAAGAGCAGACCTCATTGCGGGGCAACTCAATGACATTTATTGTGGCATCTCATACCCATCCTGCTCCTTTCCCTCACACCTCCTGTCCTACCAGCTATTTGTTTTGCCCATCATGTCTGTGTTCTCCAGAGTTCACACCTCCCGGTCTGTCCATCAGTGGTACAGATGGAACCACGCTCATCTTGGCTTCTCTGCTGCACCTAGGTGCACCAAGGTTTATTAGCATATACCTTTCATCTATTGTTCATACACTGTTATGCTCTGAATAACATTACAACAATACCGATTTTTAGTTAAAGTACCTGCATAGTCTAAATAAAGGACATTTGTCACCTTCATTTTTTTATGTTGCACCAATTAGGCGTGTGGTCTTGCTACTGTTTATTTGTAGAACGGAGAGTTGATGACCCTCTACAATGGGTGTAGTTATATGAAATAATGAGAGAAGCTAGACCCCCAATATTAGAATATTAACACTATCTTTAAATTACTGGGGTGTGGTGGCACCCCGAAGTGTTGGAAACAGATAGGGGTGCCAGCACAAACAATATTTAGTCAATAGATGTGAAAGAGGAAAGGAAAAGGTTCAACATGATGGTGCACTGTACCAGAAATAAGACTACAAAAAAAATAGAACTTTGAATACTTTATTTTACAGATAATTATTATTTATTACCAGTTATTTATATAGCGCACACATATTCCGTAGCGCTTTACAGAGAATATTTGGCCATTCACATCAGTCCCTGCCCCAGTGGAGCTTACACTCTATATTCTCTACCACATGTACACGCACACACATTCATGCTAGTGTTACTTTTTGTTGGGAGTCAATTAACCTACCGGTATATTTTTGGATTGTGGGGGGAAACCGGAGTACCGGGAGGAAATCCGTGCAAGTACAGGGAGATAATACAAACTCCACACAGTTATGGCCATGGTGTGAATTGAACCTCAGTGCTGTGAGGCAGTAATGCTAACCATTACACCATCCGTACTGCCCAGTATAATATGACTTAAGAGTCAGCAAAATAAGTTTAAAATAGAACGGTCAAGAATGTGCTCAAAAATAAAGAAAGAAAGAAATAGAGAGAGAGAGAGAGAGAGAATGTGATAAAGAATGCGATAATAAAAGAAAAAGAATATAAGAAAGAAAAAGAAAGAAAAAAAGCAATAAAGAATGTGAGAGAGAAAGAAAGAAAATGTGATAAACAATGTGATAAAGAGAAGAAATAATGTGATAAAGAAAGAATGTGATAAAGAATGTGATTGAGAAAGAAAGAATGTGATAAAGAAAGAATGTGATAAAGAAAGAATGTGATAAAGAAAGAATATGAGAGAGAAAGAAATAATGAATGTGAGAGAGAAAGAAAGAAAGAAAGAAAGAAAGAAAGAAAGAAAGAAAGAAAGAAAGAAAGAAAGAAAGAAAGAAAGAAAGAAAAAGAAAGAAAGAAAATAAATGGGTTGGGCTCACTCATATCCTGGAGAATGATTTAGATTGTAGAGGATTCCCTGATCGATCACGAGTTGATAACAGTGCAGAATACTAAACGGTCACTGGCCAAATGCAGTAGGTGCATGTCATCAGCAGTACGGGTATGCGTCACAGAATACGGCACTATAGTATATCAGCTGCATGTGGTGTCCCTCTAATCACATGAAAGATCATAGGAAACACCAACCTTAGCACTTACGTCTTTCACTGCCTGCGTTGTACAATCTAGCGGCCTAGCATGCTATTGTTACATGTGCTGCTGCAGCTCTGCTCTGTCTGCTTAATTGCTGTAGCAGCTGCATGGGATTAGTGATCTTTGGAGGCTTGACTGCAGGAGGCCGGTGATTGGCTCCAGTTCCCTTTATCTCCTGAGTCTGCCTTACACTGCTCGCTGGTCATAGGGTCGGGTTGCAGCGGAAGCCCTTGTCTCTCTGTGCCAAGTCCCAGTCCTGTTGGAACACTGCTTCCATTCTTTCATAGCTACAGCGCTGCAGTATCCCTGTATGTTGGTCCCTGCAACCAATCCTTCGTTTGTGTTCCTGTTTCAATCTTGTTAGTTACTGAACAGCAATCACCACCTGAGTTCCTAGCACTCCTGCTATAGTGTTATCATCTCCTAATAGTTGTATTGCTCCTTAGTGTTGGTTACTGCAGTTGCCAGGAGTAACATCCACTGGCCTAGAGCATTCTGTGTATCTGTTCTGCATTCCCGGTCCTAACCCTATTGTCATTTACTTCTGTTGTTGCCAGTAGTTACTACTTCTGGTACAGAGCATTTCTTGTTATTTATGTACCAGTTGATACTTGTTCCTTGCCTGTCTCTTTAAATGAGATTACCCTGTCTGTAGTCTGTTATTGCCATCTCTCTGTCAGGCTCTGGAGCCTTACCTCCAGCAGGTGCTCATGCAGCTTACCTTCCCGCTGGTTGGTGCGACTGCGGTGGCAGGGAGCTGCTGGCGGCGGGTCCTTCTGGACGGATGTGCGGCTGCCAATGGCCGGGGGCAAGGGTCTGGAGAGCCGGGCGCTGCGGCAGTGATCGCTGTGGTAAGGTCCTCTAGTGGTGACACAGTATAGCGTGCCAGAGACAGAAGCTGGCTAAAGCTGTGTGTGCTAACAGCTAAGTATGTCTCCTGTGCTGGGGGCAGCCATGTTGGAGACCAGTGTATTACCAATGAAGTTCCCAATCTGTGTCCAGCCAATCCTGTGTATTCGCCCCTTACAAAAGGGGGCTGGCACAGAGGGAGAGTGCCAGCCAGTGCTTCAAGTTACCTCCTTGTGAAAGGTTCTCCAGCTCTGTGCTCCCAGGTTACTTCTGCTTCCCTAGTCCTGGTTGCTCTCATCTATCGGTTACCTAAACGCTGCTGCAGTCCTGTTGTCTTAGTCCATTGCCACTTGTGGAAGCGCGCATGGGGTCCCAGGTCGTAGAGGAGCTCCAGGTGCCAATGGCGGTTCCTGCAGATGTCTTCATTTCTTCAAAGTCCAAGTTCTTCAGCCTCATCTTTCAATCACAAACCATAGTCTTCATTTCTTCAAAGTCCAAGTTTTTCAGCCTCGTCTTTCAATCACAAACTAGTCTTCATTTCTTCAAAGTCCAAGTACTTCAGCCTCATCTTTTAATCATAAAACACAGTCTTCAGTTCTTCTTTACCGGAGTTCTTCAGCTTCACTCTTCAAGTCATTTAACCATAAACTCTAATTCTCCCAGTTTCTTCTATTTCCCCAATATTTCGGGTACAGCCTGATTATTCATTAAAACTAAAGTTATCTTCTTACAAAGTCCTCCTTTTCTTTATGCCCTCCGGCCAACAATAACACTTAGTTTGGCTTCACCCCATGAGGAGGAATTACATTCAGCCACCTCGTTTACTCTCCTCACAGGTAGCTGTCCTTTCAGCCAAAACTCGGTTGTCGGAACCCCAACTTATGCCAAGCGTGACACTCTCCAGACTACTTTCCTGTTGCTATTACCATTGGTGCACCACTCCTTCTGTATCCCTCAATACCCAGGTATCTTGTTAGTACCTTTAACCTATTATTATTCTTTGTTATTAATTCATTATTCTCCTGTCTTATTCTTGTCTCTTTGTGTTCTTGGTCTTGTCTTTGTTGTCTTTTTCTACCGGTATGGATTCAGATCACTCGAGGATTAAGCTCATACAACTGCCAAATAAGTCCTGGTGGGCACCCCAGTACCGGTAGATGTGTCAAGCCTTATGGAAAAAGCAGCTCTTACAGGCAAGAAGACCTGCTGAGTATGTTCTATGAGGCTTAACTCAGGGTGTACAGGGGTCACTGCCCAGAAGACGATCCACAACCTCAACTCCTGCAAAGAACCTCAGTAGCATTTAACAGTTATGAGGAAGGGGAGTAGAAGAGAAGTTCTTATAACTCTGCCTGTCTACTTTACATTCTTCGATTTGTGCTGGGTCTAAATAAATAAAATGTAATTTATCTGTAAAATGGTGTTTCCTTCCTTTTCTAAGGTAAAAATGATTAAAAGTCATATTTTATGTTTTCATATCTCTGGCACAGTGCAGAGTAACATACAGCCTTCTCCTTTCCTCTTTGGTAAAGATGGTGTATTTGTGTCATTACAACTCTATAATAATAACAACAGGACACCACACGCTACTCCCCATGTGATATAACTATAATAGGACAACACATGCCACTCAACCTGTACAGGTGACACTACAGGCTGCTCTCCCTGTATCATATGTGTCAGTATAAGGTGACTGCACAGGCCACTCTCCCTGTATCATATGTATTGGTATAAAGTGACACCACAGGCCGCTCCCCCTGTATCAATATTAAGTGACGTCACAGGCCACTATCCCTGTATCGGTATAAGGCAGGGGTGGCCAACCAGTCAGTGACAAAGAGCCAAAAAAATAGGGATTTTGGTACTTACCAGGTAAATCCTTTTCTTTGAATCCATAGGGGGCACTGGATTACTCTAGGGATATGGACGGTTCCACAGGAACTAGGCACTGAATAAGTTAAAATTTGAGACTACTTCTCCCCTCCATATCCCAGAGTACCTGTGTTTTTTTACTGAGCTATAGAGGTTAATGGAGAATTACATATAACAAACGGACAACAATAAAGTTGACACATAACGTTACTGACAACTATCAGTTGACACCAACCCAATAAACTTGCTAATTTGAACCAGTTGGTGAGAGTGTGTTACCATAAGATCCCCTGAACTTACCACAAGCCAGGAAAACTGCTCTGGGTGGGCGTTCAGTGTCCCCTATGGATTCAAAGAAAAGGGTTTACCTGGTAAGTACCAAAATCCTATTTTCTTTTTCATCCACTAGGGGTCACTGGAGTACTCTAGGGACGTACCAAAGTTTCCCCCCTGGGCGGGAGAGCTGTTTGGCACCTGTAACACTAGACAGCCAAAGCTAGATGCTGATGCTGCAAAAGTATCAAACTTGTAAAAGCGCACAAACATGTGCACTGAAGACCATGTAGCTGCCCTGCAAAAGCTGTGTCGTAGAACTCCACGACCAGCTGCCCATGACATTCCCGGAGAACATGTGGAATGAGCTGTTACTGATGTAGGCGGCTGTAACCTAGCATGAAGGTAAGCCTGACGTATGGTCAGTTTTATCCATCTGGATAAGGTCTGCTTAGAAGGTGGCCAACCCATCTTGGCCGCATCATAGAGGGTAACAACGTATCCGTTTTAGGAACTGTAGACGTTCGGAATACATAAACGCGTAATGCGCGTACCCCAACCAAAATTCCAGAATCTCCTGTTAACACAGGAACTACTATTGGATGATTGATGTGAAAAGAGGACCCTACTTTTGGTAGGAAAGCGGGATTCGTCCAAAGTTCCGCTCTGTCATTATGAAACACTAAATACGAAGGCACCCAAATCTGAAACCCGGCCTGCCGAAGCTAATGCTAGGAGAGAAATTGTTTCCCAAGTGAGAAACTTAATATCCACTTGTTGTAAGGGTTCGAAATAAAAAGACTATAAGCAATCTAAAACCAGATTCAAGTCCCATGGCGCAGTAAGTGGAGTGAAAAGGAGGCTGTACTTTGAGGACACCCTGCATAAAGGTGTGTACCGACGGCAATAGAGCCAATCTTCTTTGAAAATAAATTGACAACGCAGATATCTGCACCTTTAGTGTGGATAAACGCCAACCTCCATCTAACCCCATCTGTAGACATAACATAAAAGACGGGATAACTTGAAAGATGATGTCGGAAACTTCCGAACTTCACACCAACCTATATAGGCACACCAAACTCTGTAATAATGAGCTGCCGTAACCAGCTTCCTAGCTCGTAACATGGTTGGTATAACCGATTCTGGAATGCCCTCTCTTTTTAAGAGGGCTGCCTCAACAGCCACTCCGTCAACGCAGCCGCGCTAAATCGGAGAAAAAGAAACAGGTCCAGACGCAGTGGGAGCGGCCAAGGAACGTCCGCGAGTAGACCGCGAAGATCCGAAACCAAGCTCTCCAAGGCCAATGAGGCGCCACTAGTATGACTGTGGCGGACTCTCTTTTGATCCGTTTTAGCAACAGAGGGAGCAACGGAAAACGGTAGAAACAGATACACAAGACTGTATGGCCACGTGATTGTGAGAGCATGCACCGCCACTGCCTTTGGATCTCTCATTCTGGACACGTACTGGGGCATTTGATAATTGTGGCGAGATGCCATCAGGTCCACTTGCGGGTAACCCCACCTCTGGACCAACATGCGAAACACTTCTGGATTTAATGCACATCCTGGATAAAAATCCTGACAGCTGAGATAATCCGCCTCCCAGTTGTCCACTCCCGCAATGAATACTGCCGACAAAATCACCTTGGCCCAATTGAGGATTCGAGCTACTTCCCGCATGGCCATGCGGCTTTTCATTCCTCCTTCTTTGTTGATGTATGCGACCGCCGTCGCGTTGTCTGACTGCACCTGAACAGCCTGAGCCTGCAGCATGTGCACTGCTTGTCGTAGCGCATTGTAAATTGCCCGGAGTTCCAGGACATTTATAGACAGCAATCTTTCGTGATCCGCCCAGAGACCCTGGAGCTGAATATTTTGAACTACAGCTCTCCAACCTCTGAGACTCGCGTCCACCGTGAGAATTATCCAATTCCAGGCACCGAAACGTTTCCCTGCGGTTAGATTCTGTACCTTGAGCCACCAGAGTAGAGACACTCTGGCCTTTGGAGACAACCTCACCCTGCGGTGAATCTGCAGAAGCGAGCCCGACCATTGTGCGAGCACATCCAGTTAAAAAGTACATGAGTGAAGTCTTCCGAACTGAAGCGCTTCGAAAGCCACCACCATTGTGTCTAATAGGCGAATGCACAAATGAACCGAGACTGTGCGTGGCTTAAGCACTAATTGTACCAGATGACGAATGACCTGTACTTCTGTTCGGGTAGGTAAATTCTTTGATTTACCGTATCGAGAATCATACCTAGGAATTGAAGTCGATGAGACGGAATCATTCAGGAATTCGCGTAGACAATGGTAGGAAAATAGATTCACCTGCTCTGTGATCAATTCTCGTCTGGAACGTAGCCAAAGTGGACGTTGTGTGCCACTAGCGAAGCTGAAACGCAAGAACTAACTGCCAACGTCACAGAAGCTGTAGGCAGCAAGAAGTGTAAGGTGGTCTTTATTTAGGGCAAACCTGAACTGGAGTGCCCTGCCACTACAGACTTGTTACCTCAAACCCTTACCAAAGCAGGGCGAAGCAACAGCCGTACTGCTGTGTAGGGTACACTCCGATAGGTAGTTAAACGCCCAATAATTGCAATTGTCTCTCATTGGAAACTGTTCAGCCTTCGCTGAGAACCTAACGTACTGGCCTGGTGCTATAAGGACTGGCAGTGAATCAACCGCAACAATTTAGCTGAAAACAGTAAAAAAAAAAATGTTCCCCCTCTCAGGCAGTACACGCTCCTGCATTTCCCCCCAAAGAGGACCGGTAAAGGGTCTGTCTGTGCAGTCGTATTTGTCCGACACACTGTGTGACTGACTCTGCAACAAAGCTGTTTGTTTGATTATGCATTAGACTTAGTGATCATGTACCCCAACCAGTAAGTACACCACGGAAGTAATCGGTGTATAAACCCGCATTACCGTGCATGTGGTTACCAGCAATAGTGAATCTTCCTGTAGAGACATGCTGTCAAAAACAATTAATAAATGAATAAATTAAATTCCTACCAACCCCCCCGTCCCCAGAGGCTGAGTGTTGTAGGGCAGTAACCTCCTGCAAAGAACCAGGAAGTAATGTTAAAAATGGTGTCCTACCATGTTTTTTTTTTTAATATATATATATATATTACACCTGTTAAACCAGGATCTGAACCAGTGTCCATGTAATCACAAAGTTCACTGTGGGCGGGAAGCCTAACCACTTGGCCACAGATCCACCTGTAAAAATAATAAGCAAAGCTGCTGTTTAAACATCAACTCTGGTGATGAAATGGTTGCTGTAGTGACTTGCAATCCAGATGGGACCTGAACCCACAATCCCTGGTTTAGGAGGGCAGTGTCCTATCCATTAGGCCACTGGGGATCTGGGGAGGTGAGGCCTGAACTCACAATGTTTGCAGTGCTCAACAGATACTGTTTAATAAGCACTGTGTGCCGACCAACTGCGCCACTGTAGTCTTGCTTATTGCAAAATAGATTTTTAATGTCAGCATATTTTATATATATATATATATATATACACACACATATATACAACAACGTATATTCACACATACTCAGACCTTATAAATATATATATATATTTCATATATGCATACATACACACATACACATATATATTATATACCTATATATATATATATATATATACAGATATATCCTGATCCAGAGGTATAATAATTCTTAGAAGTCTGAAACTAAATGTGACCACTCACAGGCTTAAAAAACCTGAGATGTCTGCTGCTTAACCACAGCTTAGTTAATGGGTCCTGTATCCAGTGTGGTGGGGCTGTAGATTTAAAAATACCTACAGCACCTTGTATTCCCAGGTGGCTAACCAGGCCCAACACTGCTCAGCTTCCAAGATCAGATGAGATCGGGTGCATCCAATTGTGGTGTGGCTAAGTGAATTAAGCAAAGCTGCTGCAGGTGAGCCTGAACTCACAATGCTTGCAGTGCTCCACAGATACTATTTTATAATCACCATGTGCTGACCAATTGTATAACACATCTTACTTTACAACAGTGAACAAAGCCAGTATTTGGCTGACCACAGCCATGATAATATCATTATAAACAGTTATGATAAGAATAATAGTCTTTGCTGGTGTCTTACTCATTATACCGACAGACAATACAAAATACAACTTGCGCGACTTAGTAAATAGCACTAAGGTGTCTTTACAAATATATATCTGGCCAAGTGCAGTACACGTCAGCAATATGCCTGGTTCCAAATTCCCCTTAACACCCCTGCGCCTTCAATGGAGGAGAGATGTAATACAGGAAATTCTGGAAAAACAGGAAAAATGGTTAAATATGCAGACTTATAATTATATAAGCAGATTTAATAAACATACTATGTTGCATTCAAACCTGCACCTGCACATATATGAGCAACATGTATCCTGTTTAACAAAGACTTAATAGCCTATTGTAATACATATGCAGCGCTGCTGTATTCTAGTAAACATACTTCTTTTATCAACAAGAGTTGAATCATGAGATTTTATCCAGTGACCCTGACATTTCAGTGTGCAGGGAACATCACTGTGGCAGCAAAGTTACTCACTAGGCTATGGAACCTGCCTATTACAAAAACTCTCATTTGTGTGCCCCCCCCCCCCTGTGCTCCGTGTATCGTTCTCTATACACGGAGCTGGGCTATGGTGGAGAGGGAGCCAGTAGGGGCATCGAGGGCCGGGGAGCGCGCTGCATAGAGCCGTGGAGCGGCCTATGCATAAATCAACGTGGCCGGCGCAACTCAGAGCGGCGGGGGACACAGCATAGACAGCGGCGCTGGAAACGGCAGTGGGCGGCTGAAGGCAGCGGCCACACACACACAGTATCCCACACAGCGAGGCTGTAGCGTGAGCTGACCGCCCCGTTCAACATACCTGAAAGTTCCGTCCAGCCTTTACTGCAGGTTTTAGTCCTGCACGTGGTAGTGAGGGAGCTCTTTTTAGAGAGGCCCGACACCCACAGCTGCTTCAGCAGTTTACATTATCCCGGACCCTCGCCTTTCAGGGGGGAAGGGATGTGGAACATTGAAAAATAAAAAATAAATCCAATAATTGTGGAGAAACTCCACAGGCCTAGTTGCTCGGTGAGCACCGAAAAAACACTGAGGTACTCTGGGATATGGAGGGGAGAAGTAGTCTCAAATTTTAACTTATTCAGTGCCTAGTTCCTGTGGAACCGTCCATATCCCTAGAGTACTCCAGTGACCCCTAGTGGATGAAAAAGAAAATAAGATTTTAAACCTACCGGTAAATCTTTTTCTCCTAGTCCGTAGAGGATGCTGGGGATTCCGTAAGGACCATAGACGGCTCCGCAGGAGACATGGGCACTGTAAGACTTTAGAATGGGTGTGCACTGGCTCCTCCCTCTATGCCCCTCCTCCAGACCTCAGTTAGGACTGTGCCCAGAGGAGACTGACAGTACGAGGAAATGATCTTTGTTATCTAAGGGCGAGATACATACCAGCCCACACCACACACACACACACACACACACACACACACACACACACACACACACACACACCGTACAACATGGTATAACAAACCAGTTAACAGCATGAACAAAACAGTATCAGCCAGAGACTGATCTCAACTGTAACATAACCCTTATGTATGCAATAACTATATACAAGCCTTGCAGAATGTTTCCGCATTGGAACGGGCACCCAGCATCCTCTACGGACTAGGAGAAAAATATTTACCGGTAGATTTAAAATCTTATTTTCTCTTACGTCCTAGAGGATGCTGGGGACTCCGTAAGTACCATGGGGTTTATACCAAAGCTCCAGACCGGGCGGGAGAGAGCGGATGACTCTGCAGCACCGATTGAGTAAACATGAGGTCCTCCTCAGCCAGGGTATCAAACTTGTAGAATTTTGCAAAAGTGTTTGAACCCGACCAAGTAGCTGCTTGGCAAAGCTGTAATGCCGAGACGCCTCGGGCAGCCGCCCACAAAGAGCCCACCTTCCTAGTGGAATGGGCCTTTACCGAATTTGGAAACGGCAATCCAGCCGTAGAATGAGCTTGCTGAATCGTGTTACAGATCCAGGGAGCAATAGTCTGCTTAGACGCAGAAGCGCCAACCTTGTTAGCTGCATACAGGACAAACAGTGCTTCTGTTTTCCGAACCCTAGCCTATCTGGCTATATAAATCTTTAAGGCCCTGACTATATCAAGAGACTTTGAATCCTCCAAGGCACCCGTAGCCGCAAGTACCACAATAGGTTGGTTCATATGAAATGACGAAACCACCTTAGGTAGAAATTGAGGACGAGTCCTCAACTCTGCTCGATCCGCATGGAAAATCAGATAGGGGCTCTTGTGAGACAAAGGTGCCAATTCGGACACCCGCCTCAAAGATGCCAAGGCCATTAACATGACCACTTTCCAAGTGAGAAACTTCAATTCAACTGTTTAAAGCGGTTCAAACCAGTGTGATATAAGGAACTGTAACACCACGTTAATGTCCCACGGTGCCACCGGAGGCACAAAAGGAGGTTGGATGTGCAACACTCCCTTTACAAAAGTCTGGACTTCTGGGAGAGAAGCCAATTCCTTCTGAAAGAATATAGATAAGGCCGAAATCTGCACCTTAATGGAGCCTAACTTCAGGCCCATATCCACACTTGACTGCAGAAAATGGAGAAAGCGACCCAGCTGAAAATCATCCATAGGAGCATTCCTGGGTTCACACCAAGACACATATTTTCTCCAGATACGGTGATAGTGTTTCGCCGTTACCTCCTTCCTAGCATTAATAAGAGTAGGGATGACTTCATCCGGAATACCTTTCCTAGCTAGGATTTGGTGATCAACCGCCATGCCGTCAAACGTAACCGCGGTAAGTCTTGGAACATGCAGGGCACCTGTAGTAGCAGGTCCTCCCTGAGAGGAAGAGGCCACGGATCTTCTGAGAGCAGTCCCTTAAGATCTGCATACCAGGCCCTTCGAGGCCAATCTGGAACAATGAGTATTGTCTGCACTCCTGTTCGTCAGATGATTCTCAATATCTTTGAGATGAGTGGAAGAGGAGGGAACACATAGACCGCCTGAAACACCCACGGTGTCACCAGGGCGTCCACTGCCACTGCCTGAGGGTCCCTTGACCTGGAACAATACGCCCGAAGCTTTTTGTTGAGGCGTGACGCCATCATGTCTATATGAGGAAGTTCCCAACGACTTGTCACCTCTGCAAAGACTTCTTGATGAAGTCCCCATTCTCCTGGATGGAGATCATGTCTGCTGAGGAAGTCTGCTTCCCAGTTGTCTACTCCCGGAATGAAGACAGCTGACAGAGCGCTTACGTGATTTTCCGTCCAGCGAAGAATCCTGGTGGCTTCCGCCATCGCAACTCTGCTCCTTGTCCCGCACTGGCGGTTTACATGCGCCACGGCTGTGACGTTGTCTGACTGTATCAGAACAGGTAGGTTGCGAAGAAGATTCTCCGCCTGTTTGAGGCCGTTTTATATGGCCCTCAACTCCAGTACATTGATGTGTAGACAAGCCTCCTGGCTTGACCATATTCCCTGAAAATTGTTTCCCTGTGTGACTGCTCCCCATCCTTGGAGGCTCGCGTCCGTGGTCACAAGAACCCAATCTTGAATGCCGAACCTGCGACCCTCTAGAAGGTGAGTACTCTGGAGCCACCACAGGAGAGAGACCCTGGCCCTCGGGGACAAGGTTATCTTTCGATGCATCTGCAGATGGGACCCTGACCACTTGTCCAGAAGGTCCCACTGAAAAGTCCTTGCATGGAACCTACCGAATGGAATGGCCTCGTAGGCCGCCACCATCTTTCCTAATACTCAAGTGCATTGATGAACTGACACTCTTTTTGGCTTTCATAGGTCTACGACAGGGGTGGGGAACCTTTTTTCTACCGAGGGCCATATGGATATTTATAAAATCCTTCGGGGGCCATACAAAAATTCTCAACTTAAAAAATTACCCTGCCCCCCAGTAGGTCTGCCCCTTAGAGGTACACGCGCCAAAAAAATGGGTGTGGCCAGTTAAAATGGGACGTGATACACATATGCCCCCAATAGTGCGGTGCCAGATCCACAATTGCCCCCACAGTGCCAGGTATACAAATGCCCCAACAGTGCCAGGTATACAAATGCCCTCACAGTGCCAGGTATACAAATGCCCCCACAGTGCCAGGTATACAGATGCCCCCACAGTGCCAGGTGTACAAATGCCCCCCACAGTGCCAGGTATACAAATGCCCCCACAGTGCCAGGTATACAAATGCCCCCACAGTGCCAGGTATACAAATGCCCCCACAGTGCCAGGTATACAAATGCCCTCACAGTGCCAGGTATACAGATGCCCCCCACAGTGCCAGGTATGCAGATGCCCCCACAGTGCCAGGTATTCAGATGCCCCCCACAGTGCCAGGTATGCAGATGCCCCCACAGTGCCAGGTATGCAGATGCCCCCACAGTGCCAGGTATGCAGATGCCCCCACAGTGCAAGGTATACAGATGCCCCCCCACAGTGCCAGGTATGCAGATGCCCCCACAGTGCCAGGTATGCAGATGCCCCCACAGTGCCAGGTATACAGATGCCCCCCACAGTGCCAGGTATACAGATGCCCCCCACAGTGCCAGGTATGCAGATGCCCCCACTGTGCCAGGTATGCAGATGCCCCCACAGTGCCAGGTATACAGATGCCCCCCACAGTGCCAGGTATACAGATGCCCCACACGGTGCCAGGTATGCAGTTGCCCCCCACGGTGCCAGGTATGCAGTTGCCCTCCCCCCTCCCCTCCGTGCTGCTTACCTGAGACACGGAGGAGAGCGCGGCTGTCGGGTGGGAGCGGCGGCGCCGTGTAGTACTTCAAACCAGCCGCCGATTCGAGAGCCAATCAGAGCTCGCAGACTGGCAGCCGCGGCTCCTGATTGGCTGCCGGTCCGCGAGCTCTGATTGGCTCACGGACCGGCGGCTGGTTTGAAGTTCTACACGCCGCTGGTCCCACTCGACACAGCCGCGCTCTCCTCCATCTCCCTGTGCTGACAGCTGAGACACGCTGCCGCCGGACTGAGCGGCAGCGTGTCTCACTGACAAGCTGGTGGGCCGGACCAATCGGCTTCGCGGGCCGTATACGGCCCACGGGCCGGAGGTTCCCCACCCCTGGTCTACGACCATGTTCTGGAGTTCCTGGGATTTTTCCACTGGGAGAAAAACCCTTTGTTTTTCTGTGTCCAGAATCATGCCCAAAACGACAGTCGAGTTGTCGGAAACCAACTGCGACTTTGGTAGATTTAGAATCCAGCCGTGTTGTTGTAGTACTCTCAGGGAGAGAGATATGCTTTTCAATAACTGTTCCCTTGAATTCGCTTTTATCAGGAGATCATCCAAGTATGGGATAATTGTGACGCCTTGCTTGCGCAGGAGCACCATCATTTCCGCGATTACCTTAGTGAAAATCCTCGGGGCCGTGGAAAGCCCAAACGGCAATGTCAGAAACTGGTAATGACAATCCTGTACAGCGAATCTCAGGTACGCCTGATGAGGAGGATATATGGGGACATGAAGGTATGCATCCTTTATGTCTAGTGACACCATAAAATCCCCCCCTTCCAGGCTGGAGATCACTGCCCTGAGAGATTCCATCTTATATTTGAACCTCCTCATAGGTTTAGGGATTTTAGATTCAGAATAGGTCTGACCGAGCCATCTGGCTTTGGGACCACAAATAGGGTTGAATAAAACCCTTTTCCCTGTTGCACTAGGGGAACCTTGATAATCACTTGCTGTTGACACAGCTTTTGTATGGCAGCTGAAACTATTACCCTCTCTGGGGAAGAAGCTGGCAAGGCCGATTTGAAAAATCGGTGTGGAGGCATATCTTCGAACTCCAGTTTGTAGCCTTGTGAGACCATTCCGACCACCCAAGGATCCAAATCCGACTGAACCCAGACTTGGCTGAAGAGTCGAAGACGTGTTCCTACCGGTGCGGACTCCCGTAGCAGAGCCCCAGCATCATGCAGTGGATTTGGTAGAGGCAGGGGAGGACTTTTGGTCCTGTGAACTAGCCGTAGCCGGTGTTCTTTTCCCTCTACCTCTACCTCTGGCGAGGAAAGTAGAGCCACACCCCTTTCTGAACTTATGCAACCGAAAGGACTGCATCTGGTATTGAGGTGTTTTCTTTTGCTGTGGGGGAATGTAAGGCAAAAAAAAGACTTACCAGTGGTAGCTGTGGAAACCAGGTCCACAAGGCCATCCCCATATAAAAGTTCACCCTTGTAAGGTAAATGTCACGATCCGGGTATCTGGACGCCATTACTTACCCTTCAGATGCCTCCTAAGGCTGGCTCAGCGTTCCAGGACCGGATTCCGCTGTTCCTGAGTTTCCACATGCAGAATGTCAGAGTGGTGATTTCATCAGCCGCTGCCTCCGCTGTGCCCGCGTGGTTAAATGTACGCTTGTCAGTCTGGCGTCTCCTGTGGCCGGCGTCGCCATTACTGTTTCAATTCTCACATGGATTACAAACCAAACTTCCCTCCAAGTGTCTGCATGGGCGCAGCCATCTTGGATTTTGTCATCTGATCATTTCCACCAATCTGCTGTCTGTATTGTTGATTTGCATAATTGCCTAGCCAACCCCTTCCTTGCTGCAGGTATAAGTAAGCTGTGCCTGAGCAAGGAAGGCGTCAGTGCTTTGGTTGTCTAACCTAGTTCCAGTTTGTCTCTCTCCTGTGGTTGTCTTCCAGGTTCCAGCTCCTGTCTCCAGACTTCTGCTATAGAGACCCGCACCAGCATTCCATCTGCGGTGTAGCCTGACTCTCCGATCCATTCTGGACTCACCTGTTTCCAGTTACAACAATCACCTGCTTCCAGCCCAGCTTCCAGCAGTGTACAGCTTCTCTTAAAGGGCCGGTGTCCTTTCTGCAGTTTACCACTCTCCACCGGTATTATTATTTCACCGCTCTCAAACTCCAAACTTCATTATCAATCACCTGCTTCCAGCCCAGCTTCCAGCAGTGTACAGCTTCTCTTAAAGGGCCGGTGTCCTTTCTGCAGTTTACCACTCTCCACCGGTATTATTATTTCATTGCTCTCAAGTTCGTTTATTATTTAACTGGTTCCAGCCAGTATCCACTCCGTACCAACAACAGTCTGGTTCCAGCCAGTATCCACAGCAGCCGTTTTATCTTCAGCAGCCCAGCCTTTCCTGGAACACCAGCTGGTACGATCCTGGGTTCTCTCCATTGCTACAGTCAGGCCTGGTAAGGACTTTCCAACTAGAAGATTATAAGAACTGTCTCACACTACCAGGGCCTGTGGCCCTTGCCACCCTGTAGTACCCAGGAATTGTATTTATCCTCTGTTGACTTTTATGTTTCCTTTACTGCTGCTGTGTTACGGAGTTCGTCATAATAAACATCATTGACTTTTATCCTGGTTGTCGTGGTCACGCCTTCGGGCAGTTATTCTACATGTTACTTACATGTCTAGGGGTCTGATACAACCTCCCAGGTTCCGTTACATCTCAGCCCCTACAACTGAGGCTGCCTCCCGTCAGCTCAGGCCCTCAGTTGTGACAGTAAGCACTGACCTAATGAATCCAGCCGGAGACCAGGATCAAGCGGCCAGGCCGATGCAAGAACTGGCAGCCCGACTTGAACATCAGGAGGCTGCACAGGGCCACATCATCCGCTGTCTCCAGGATCTCTCTACACGGCTGGATGGGATTCAAACGACCCTCCGTGGACCTGGCACGTCCGGTGCGTCCACTACAGTGACACCAGCTGTAACCCCACCCACCTTACCCATTTCCAGTCCACATCTTCATCTTCCAACGCCAGCAAAATTTGATGGATCTCCAAGGTTCTGCAGGGGATTTCTCAATCAATGTGAATTCCACTTTGAGCTTCTACCTGGCAATTTCTTCAGTGACCGTACCAAAATTGCCTATATCATCTCCCTTCTCAGTGGCTCAGCCCTTGACTGGGCATCACCTTTATGGGAGAAGTCTGATCCCCTGCTATCCTCCTATACTGACTTTGTAGCTACATTCAGGCGCATCTTCGACGAGCCAGGCCGGATAACATCTGCTTCATCCGAGATTCTTCGTTTACGCCAGGGAACACGTACTGTGGGACAGTATCTTATACAGTTTAAAATCCTGGCATCCGAACTGGCATGGAACGACGAGGCCCTGTATGCTGCATTCTGGCATGGCTTATCAGAACGCATCAAGGATGAGTTAGCTACCAGAGACTTGCCCTCTAAGTTGGATGAGCTAATTTCTCTTTGCACGAAGGTTGATCTACGTTTCAGAGAGAGAGCAACCGAGCGAGGAAGATCATCTACTCCTAAATCTTCTGCTCCTCCTCCTCGTCAACCATCTCCATCCAAGGATGAGCCTATGCAAATTAGTCGTTCCCGTCTATCTCCCGCTGAGCGCCGAAGACGTCTCTCTGAGTCTCTCTGTCTCTACTGTGCAGCTCCGTCGCACACTATCAATGCCTGTCCCAAACGTCCGGGAAACTCCAGATCCTAGCTCGCCAAGGAGAGGGCCGGCTAGGAGTAATGATCTCCTCTCCATCTCCTCATGACTGTAACCTCCCAGTGTCGCTCCAAATTGCTCAACGTTACAGGAACGTCATTGCCCTCCTTGATTCCGGGGCAGCTGGGAATTTCATAACCGAAGCTTATGTTAAACGGTGGTCCCTACCCACCGAGAGACTGTCCTCGTCCATCTCTTTGACTGCCGTGGATGGCAGCAAGATTTTTGACGCAGTCATTTCCTTAAGGACTCTTCCAGTTCGTCTGAGAGTGGGAGTTCTTCATTCTGAGTATATTTCTTTTTTAGTGATTCCAAGAGCCACACATCCAGTGGTTTTAGGCCTTCCATGGCTCCGTCTCCACAACCCATCAATTGACTGGACGACTACGCAAATACTGGCATGGGGTCCCTCCTGTGCTGAGACTTGTTTAGCCAAAGTTCTTCCTGTTTGTTCTTCCTTCCCCAGGTCATCTGATGTTCCGCCTCCTCCATATCAAGACTTCACGGACGTGTTCAGTAAAGCCTCTGCTGATATCCTTCCTCCTCATAGAGAATGGGACTGCCCAATCGACCTCATTCCAGGGAAGGTTCCACCGCGAGGCCGAACTTATCCGTTGTCTCTGCCTGAGACACACTCCATGGAAGAGTACATCAAAGAGAACCTGGCGAAGGGTTTCATCCGACCATCTTCTTCTCCAGCCGGCGCAGGCTTCTTCTTCGTTAAGAAGAAAGACGGTGGTCTGCGTCCGTGCATCGATACAGAGGTCTGAACGACATTACCGTCAAGAACCGATACCCTTTACCCCTGATTACCGAGCTCTTTGATAGAGTTAGTGGTGCAACCATTTTCACAAAGCTGGACTTGAGGGGTGCCTACAATCTCATCCGAATCCGTGAGGGTGACGAGTGGAAGACCGCCTTTAACACCCGTGACGGACATTATGAGTACCTCGTCATGCCCTTCGGATTGAGCAACGCTCCAGCAGTCTTCCAGCACTTCGTGAATGAGATCTTCAGGGACATCTTGTACCGCCATGTCGTGGTTTATCTAGACGACATCCTCATCTTTGCTAATAATCTCGAAGATCATCGTTTCTGGGTAAAAGAGGTTCTTTCCCGTCTCCGTGTCAATCACCTCTATTGTAAATTGGAGAAGTGTGTGTTTGAAGTTAAAACCATTCCGTTTCTAGGTTACATTGTGTCCGGTTCCGGACTAGAGATGGATCCTGAGAAACTCCAAGCAATCCAGAATTGGCCTATACCCTTAAGCCTCAAAGGGGTCCAGAGGTTCTTAGGGTTCGCCAATTATTATAGAAAATTTATACGAGACTTTTCCACCATTGTGGCGCCTATCACTGAATTAACCAAGAAAGGTGCTAATCCGTCCAAGTGGTCCGAGGAAGCTACACAGGCCTTTCACCTTCTGAAGCAACGGTTCATCTCTGCACCAGTTCTGAAACAGCCCGACACCGACTCTCCTTTTATCTTAGAGGTAGATGCCTCCTCCGTTGGAGTAGGAGCAGTGTTATCCCAGAGGGCCAAAGATGGACATCTACATCCTTGCAGTTTCTTCTCCCGGAAGTTCTCCCCAGCTGAGCGCAACTATGCCATTGGCGATCAGGAGTTGCTAGCCATCAAGCTCGCTCTGGAGGAGTGGAGATACCTGTTGGAGGGAGCTTCCCACTCAATCACCATACTTACCGACCACAAAAATCTTTTATATCTCAAAGGCGCACAATGTCTGAATCCTCGTCAGGCCAGATGGGCACTTTTCTTCTCTAGGTTTGACTTTAAACTCCAGTTCTGTCCGGGTTCTCAGAATCGTAAGGCCGATGCCCTTTCCCGCTCATGGGAGCAAGAAAATGAGTCCGAGTCTGCGGACAAGCATCCTATTATTAATCCGTTGGCATTCTTCACGGTAGGGATGGACTCTACGCCTCCACCAGGGAAAAGTTTTGTTAAGCCAGTTCTAAGGAAGAAGCTCATGCATTGGGCCCATGCTTCCCGTTTTGCTGGACATACAGGCATTCAGAAAACCCTTGAATTTATTTCTAGGTCCTACTGGTGGCCAACTCTGAAGAAGGACGTTATGGAATTTATTGCCTCCTGCCCAAAGTGTGCCCAACACAAAGTCTCCCGCCAGTCGCCTGCGGGGCAACTGGTTCCATTATCTGTTCCCCGTCAACCATGGACCCATTTGTCGATGGACTTTGTTTCTGATCTACCTATCTGCAACAAGTTTAATACCATCTGGGTGGTAGTTGACCGGTTCACCAAGATGGCACATTTCATCCCTCTCACCGGTCTTCCGTCAGCTTCCAAGTTGGCTCAAGTATTTATACAAGAGATCTTCCGACTTCACGGTCTTCCTGAAGAGATCATCTCGGATCGTGGAGTACAATTTGTAGCCAAATTTTGGCGAAGTTTGTGTCAAGCCCTCCAAGTCAAGTTAAAGTTTTCCACGGCTTACCATCCTCAGACCAATGGTCAAACCGAGAGGGTGAATCAGGACTTGGAGGCCTTCCTCCGTATATATGTGTCTTCCTCTCAAGATGACTGGGTTCAACTCCTTCCTTGGGCCGAGTTCAGCCACAACAATCAATACCATTCCTCATCTTCTTCTACACCATTCTTCATTAATTATGGATTCCACCCTAAAGTCCCAGAATTCCAACCGCTTCCCGCAACTTCTGTTCCAGCAGTGGATGTCACCTTGCGTCAGTTTTCAAATAACTGGAGGAACGTCCGCGCAGCCCTGCTTAAAGCCTCATTCAGGTATAAGAAGTTTGCTGATAGGAAGCGTAGAGCGGTTCCTGCTCTCAAGGTGGGTGATCGTGTGTGGCTGTCCACGAAGAATTTGAGGTTGAGAGTTCCCAGCATGAAATTTGCACCTCGCTACATCGGACCCTTCAAGATTGAACAAGTCATCAATCCTGTTGCCTACAGGTTACAGTTACCATCCTTCTTGAAAATACCCAGGACATTTCATGTTTCTTTGTTGAAACCGCTGATCCTGAATCGGTTTCATTCCGCACTTCCTCCAGCTCCCAAAGTTCAGACTCAACGGGGAGTCGAGTACGAGGTGGCCAAGATTTTGGACTCACGTTTCCGTTACGGTCAGTTACAATACCTCATTGACTGGAAGGGCTATGGTCCTGAAGAACGCTCTTGGACCAATGCCTCAGACGTCCATGCTCCTGCCTTGGTCCGAAACTTCCACGCAAAGTTTCCTTTAAAGCCTAAGAAGTGTCCTGGGGCCACTTCTAAAGGGGGGGGGTGCTGTCACGATCCGGGTATCTGGACGCCATTACTTACCCTTCAGATGCCTCCTAAGGCTGGCTCAGCGTTCCAGGACCGGATTCCGCTGTTCCTGAGTTTCCACATGCAGAATGTCAGAGTGGTGATTTCATCAGCCGCGGCCTCCGCTGTGCCCGCGTGGTTAAATGTGCGCTTGTCAGTCTGGCGTCTCCTGTCTCCTGTGGCCGGCGTCGCCATTGGTGTTTCAATTCTCACATGGATTACAAACCAAACTTCCCTCCAAGTGTCTGCATGGGCGCAGCCATCTTGGATTTTGTCATTTGATCATTTCCACCAATCTGCTGTCTGTATTGTTGATTTGCATAATTGCCTAGCCAACCCCTTCCTTGCTGCAGGTATAAGTAAGCTGTGCCTGAGCAAGGAAGGCGTCAGTGCTTTGGTTGTCTAACCTAGTTCCAGTTTGTCTCTCTCCTGTGGTTGTCTTCCAGGTTCCAGCTCCTGTCTCCAGACTTCTGCTATAGAGACCCGCACCAGCATTCCATCTGCGGTGTAGCCTGACTCTCCGATCCATTCTGGACTCACCTGTTTCCAGTTACAACAATCACCTGCTTCCAGCCCAGCTTCCAGCAGTGTACAGCTTCTCTTAAAGGGCCGGTGTCCTTTCTGCAGTTTACCACTCTCCACCGGTATTATTATTTCACCGCTCTCAAACTCCAAACTTCATTATCAATCACCTGCTTCCAGCCCAGCTTCCAGCAGTGTACAGCTTCTCTTAAAGGGCCGGTGTCCTTTCTGCAGTTTACCACTCTCCACCGGTATTATTATTTCATTGCTCTCAAGTTCGTTTATTATTTAACTGGTTCCAGCCAGTATCCACTCCGTACCAACAACAGTCTGGTTCCAGCCAGTATCCACAGCAGCCGTTTTATCTTCAGCAGCCCAGCCTTTCCTGGAACACCAGCTGGTACGATCCTGGGTTCTCTCCATTGCTACAGTCAGGCCTGGTAAGGACTTTCCAACTAGAAGATTATAAGAACTGTCTCACACTACCAGTGCCTGTGGCCCTTGCCACCCTGTAGTACCCAGGAATTGTATTTATCCTCTGTTGACTTTTATGTTTCCTTTACTGCTGCTGTGTTACGGAGTTTGTTATAATAAACATCATTGACTTTTATCCTAGTTGTCGTGGTCACGCCTTCGGGCAGTTATTCTACATGTTACTTACATGTCTAGGGGTCTGATACAACCTCCCAGGTTCCGTTACATCTCAGCCCCTACAACTGAGGCTGCCTCCCGTCAGCTCAGGCCCTCAGTTGTGACAGTAAAGCCTCCATATGCCTCTTTGAGTCAGCATCCCCTGTCCATTGACGGGTCCACAGGAACCTTCTAGCAGAAACTGCCATGGCATTGTCTCTTGAACCCAAAAGCCCAATATCTCTTGCAACCTCAGTGAAGATCTGAAGTCTTCTGCCGCCTCTGAAGTCTTCTTTCTTCTTATACATACCCGGCTTCTATCTTCCGGCTTTGTGAGGAGGACGGCGGTGCAGCTCTGGGACGAACACCAAGGACGACAACTGTGTTCCGACCCTCTGGAGCTACTGGTGTCCAGTAGCCTAAGAAGCAGAGCCCATCAGTCCAGGAAAGTGGGTCTGCTTCTCTCCCCTCAGTCCCATGAAGCTGGGAGTTTGTTGCCAGCAGTGCTCTCTGAAAATAAGAAACCTTGCAAAAGTCTTTTCAGAGAAACTCAGTAGAGCTGCCCTGCAGTGCATCCAGTCTCCACTGGGCACAGGATCTAACTGAGGTCTGGAGGAGGGGCATAGAGGGAGGAGCCAGTGGACCCCCATTCTAAAGTCTTACAGTGCCCATGTATCCTTCGGAGCCATCTATACCCCATGGTCCTTACGGAGTCCCCAGCATCCTCTAGGACATAAGATAAAAGAAGACTTACCCGCGGTAGCTGTGGAAACCAGGTCCACGAGGCCATCCCCAAATAAAAGTTCATCCTTGTAAGGAAAAGCCTCCATATGCCTCTTTGAGTCAGCATCCCCTGTCCATTGATGGATCCACAGGGACCTTCTAGCAGAAACTGCCATGGCATTGGCTCTTGAACCCAAAAGCCCAATATCTCTTGCAGCCTCTCTCATATATAACGCTGCGTCCTTGATGTGACCTAAGGTCAACAAAATACTATCTTTGTCTAGGGTGTCAATGTCAGATGATAAGTTATCAGCCCAAGCTGCAATTGCGCTACCTACCCATGCCGACGCTACTGCAGGTCTGAGCAGGGCTGCCGTAGTCGCATAAATTGATTTCAATGTAGCTTCCTGCTTACGATCCGCAAGATCTTTTAGGGCTGCCGTATCAGGGGACAGTAGTGCTACCTTTTTGGATAAGCACGTTAAGGCCTTGTTCACCGTGGGCGAGGATTCCCACCATAACCTGTCCTTTGAGGGGAAAGGATACGCCATGATAATTCTCTTGGGAACCTGCAGTCTCTTATCTGGAGCCTCCCAAGCATTTCCAAATAAAGCGTTTAGCTCATGAGATGGGGGATCAGGTTTCTTTTCTTTAAACATGCAGACACTCGTGTCAGGGAGAGAGGGGTCATCTGTGATATGCAGAACATCTTTTATTGCAATAATCATATATTGAATACTTTTGGCGACTCTTGGGTGTAACTACGCCTCATCATAGTCGACACTGGAGTCGAAATCCGTGTCGGTGTCAGTGTCTGCTATCTGGGTAAAGGGACGTTTATGGGACCCTGAGAGGTCCTGTGACACAGTTAAAGCTAAGGAACACGCAGAAGGCAGGAAGCACTGGATACCGTGAGACAGAGGGACACGCTGAATGCTGGAAGCACTGGAGACTGTGAGGCAGAGGAACACGCTGAATGCTGGAAGCACTGGAGACTGTGAGGCAGAGGAACACGCTGAATGCTGGAAGCACTGGAGTCTGTGAGGCAGAGGAACACGCTGAATGCTGGAAGCACTGGAGACTGTGAGACAGAGGAACACGCTGAATGCTGGAAGCACTGGAGACTGAGACAGAGGAACACGCTGAATGCTGGAAGCACTGGAGACTGTGAGGCAGAGGGACACGCTGAATGCTGGAAGCACTGGAGACTGTGAGGCTGAGGGACACGCTGAATGCTGGAAGCACTGGAGACTGTGAGACAGAGGAACACGCTGAATGCTGGAAGCACTGGAGTCTGTGAGGCAGAGGGACACGCTGAATGCTGGAAGCACTGGAGTCTGTGAGGCAGAGGGACACGCTGAATGCTGGAAGCACTGGAGACTGTGAGACAGAGGGACACGCTGAATGCTGGAAGCACTGGAGACTGTGAGGCAGAGGAACACGCAGAATGCTGGAAGCACTGGAGACTGTGAGGCAGAGAGACACGCTGAATGCTGGAAGCACTGGAGACTGTGAGACAGAGGAACACGCAGAATGCTGGAAGCACTGGAGACTGTGAGGCAGAGGAACACGCTGAATGCTGGAAGCACTGGAGACTGTGAGGCAGAGGGACACGCTGAATGCTGGAAGCACTGGAGACTGTGAGGCAGAGGGACACGCTGAATGCTGGAAGCACTGGATACCGTGAGACAGAGGGACACGCTGAATGCTGGAAGCACTGGAGACTGTGAGGCAGAGGGACACGCTGAATGCTGGAAGCACTGGAGACTGTGAGGAAGAGGGACACGCTGAATGCTGGAAGCACTGGATACCGTGAGACAGAGGGACACGCTGAATGCTGGAAGCACTGGAGACTGTGAGGCAGAGGAACACGCTGAATGCTGGAAGCACTGGAGACTGTGAGACAGAGGGACACGCTGAATGCTGGAAGCACTGGAGACTGTGAGACACGCTGAATGCTGGAAGCACTGGAGACTGTGAGGCAGAGGAACACGCAGAAGGCAGGAAGCACTGGATACCGTGAGACAGAGGGACACGCTGAATGCTGGAAGCACTGGAGTTTGTGAGGCAGAGGAACATGCTGAATGCTGGAAGCACTGGAGTCTGTGAGGCAGAGGAACACGCTGAATGCTGGAAACACTGGAGACTGTGAGACAGAGGAACACGCTGAATGCTGGAAGCACTGGAGTCTGTGAGGCAGAGGAACACGCTGAATGCTGGAAGCACTGGAGACTGTGAGGTTGAGGGACACGCTGAATGCTGGAAGCACTGGAGACTGTGAGGCAGAGGAACACGCTGAATGCTGGAAGCACTGGAGTCTGTGAGGCAGAGGAACACGCTGAATGCTGGAAGCACTGGAGACTGTGAGGCAGAGGAACACGCTGAATGCTGGAAGCACTGGAGACTGTGAGACAGAGGGACACGCTGAATGCTGGAAGCACTGGAGACTGTGAGGCAGAGGAACAAGCTGAATGCTGGAAGCACTGGAGACTGTGAGACAGAGGGACACGCTGAATGCTGGAAGCACTGGAGACTGTGAGGCAGAGGAACACGCTTAATGCTGGAAGCACTGGAGACTGTGAGACAGAGGGACACGCTGAATGCTGGAAGCACTGGAGACTGTGAGGCAGAGGAACACGCTGAATGCTGGAAGCACTGGAGACTGTGAGACAGAGGGACACGCTGAATGCTGGAAGCACTGGAGACTGTGAGGCAGAGGAACACGCTGAATGCTGGAAGCACTGGAGACTGTGAGACAGAGGGACACGCTGAATGCTGGAAGCACTGGAGACTGTGAGGCAGAGGAACACGCTGAATGCTGGAAGCACTGGAGACTGTGAGGCAGAGGAACACGCTGAATGCTGGAAGCACTGGAGACTGTGAGGCAGAGGAACACGCTGAATGCTGGAAGCACTGGAGACTGTGAGGCAGAGGGACACGCTGAATGCTGGAAGCACTGGAGACTGTGAGGCAGAGGGACACGCTGAATGCTGGAAGCACTGGAGACTGTGAGGCAGAGGGACACGCTGAATTCTGGAAGCACTGGAGACTGTGAGACAGAGGGACACGCTGAATGCTGGAAGCACTGGAGACCGTGAGACAGAGGGACACGCTGAATGCTGGAAGCACTGGAGACCGTGAGGCAGAGGAACACGCTGAATGCTGGAAGCACTGGAGACTGTGAGACAGAGGGACACGCTGAATGCTGGAAGCACTGGAGACTGTGAGACAGAGGAACACGCTGAATGCTGGAAGCACTGGAGTCTGTGAGGCAGAGGAACACGCTGAATGCTGGAAGCACTGGAGACTGTGAGGTTGAGGGACACGCTGAATGCTGGAAGCACTGGAGACTGTGAGGCAGAGGAACACGCTGAATGCTGGAAGCACTGGAGTCTGTGAGGCAGAGGAACACGCTGAATGCTGGAAGCACTGGAGACTGTGAGGCAGAGGAACACGCAGAATGCTGGAAGCACTGGAGACTGTGAGGCAGAGGGACACGCTGAATGCTGGAAGCACTGGAGACTGTGAGGCAGAGGGACACGCTGAATGCTGGAAGCACTGGAGACTGTGAGGCAGAGGAACACGCTGAATGCTGGAAGCACTGGAGACTGTGAGGCAGAGGAACACGCTGAATGCTGGAAGCACTGGAGACTGTGAGGCAGAGGAACACGCTGAATGCTGGAAGCACTGGAGACTGTGAGGCAGAGGGACACGCTGAATGCTGGAAGCACTGGAGACTGTGAGGCAGAGGGACACGCTGAATGCTGGAAGCACTGGAGACTGTGAGGCAGAGGGACACGCTGAATGCTGGAAGCACTGGAGACTGTGAGGCAGAGGGACACGCTGAATGCTGGAAGCACTGGAGACTGTGAGGCAGAGGGACACGCTGAATGCTGGAAGCACTGGAGACTGTGAGGCAGAGGAACACGCTGAATGCTGGAAGCACTGGAGACTGTGAGGCAGAGGAACACGCTGAATGCTGGAAGCACTAGAGACTGTGAGGCAGAGGGACACGCTGAATGCTGGAAGCACTGGAGACTGTGAGGCAGAGGGACACGCTGAATGCTGGAAGCACTGGAGACTGTGAGGCAGAGGGACACGCTGAATGCTGGAAGCACTGGAGCTCAAACAGCAGAGAGCCACACTGCACAAAGGAGCACTGAAGTTCTATCCGGCGTCCACCTTTGAATTCCCCACCTTCCTCTGATTGGTGGAGGGGAGCCAGTGACGTCACCCGCCCACCACCCACGTGATAGCCGGGTGTAATGGCAGTGCCCACACTCCGGGGAACCGCCGGGAGCAGCGCCAGCCAGACGCCGGGACCCGGCGACCACCGGAGGCGGGGACCGCCAGGAGGACCAGCGAGAACGCAGGGGTAAGCGCGGCGGCCGCTGCCCCTGGCGTGTGACAATATTTTCCTTCGTGATCAGGACTAGGGAGTGACAGCACGGGAGGGCAGTAGATAACTTCCGCCCTTACACCACCTCAATGTTTTATCCATTCTCCGTTCATTTAAGGTTATTTCGTTTTATCTATGCACCATTGTACCCTCGTCACAGGTTACTATTCCAGATAGTTTGTGACATGGACCCAGGGGCTTATGGGAAAGGTCCTCTCCACGAAGGCAAACTAGATGCTACCGTGGCCACAGGCCACTCCCCCTGTATAGCAGGGCACCACAGGCCGCTCCTCCTGTATAGTAGGGCACCACAGGCCACTCCTCCTGTATAGAAGGGCTGGCACCACAGGCCGCTCCCCCTGTATAGTAGGACACCACAGGCCGCTCCCCCTGTATAGTAGGGCACCCGCTTCCCCTGTATAGTAGGGCACCACAGGCCCCTCCTCCTGTATAGTATGGCACCACAGGCCACTTTCCCTGTATAGTAGGGCACCACAGGACACTCCCCTGTATAGTAGGGCACCACAGGCCGCTCCTCCTGCATAATAGGACACCACAGGACACTCCCTATGTATAGTGTGCATCACAGGCCTTTCCCCTGTATAGTAGGACACCACAGGCCGCTCCTCCTGTATAGCAGGGCACCACAGGACACTCTCTCTGTATAGTATGGCACCACAGGCTGCTTCTCCTGTATAGTAGGGCACCACAGGCCGCTCCCCCTGTATAGTAGCACACCACAGGCCGCACCCCCTGTATAGTATGGCACCACAGGCCGCTCCTCCTGTATAGTAGGGCACCACATGACACTCCCTCTGTATAGTATGACACCACAGGCTGCACCCCCTGTATAGTAAGACACCACAGGCCGCTCCCTCAGTATAGTAGGACACCACTGGCAGCTCCCCCTGTAGTACCGCACCACAGGCTGCTCCTCCTGTATAGTAGGGCACCACAGACCGCTCCTCCTGTATAGTAGGGCACCACAGGACACTCTCTCTGTATAGTATGGCACCACAGGCCGCTCCTCCTGTATAGTAGGGCACCACAGGCCGCTCCCCCTGTATAGTAGCACACCACAGGCCACGCCCCCTGTATAGTATGGCCCCACAGGCCGCTCCCTCAGTATAGTAGGACACCACTGGCAGCTCCCCCTGTAGTACCGCACCACAGGCCGCTCCTCCTGTATAGTAGGGCACCACAGGCCACTCCTCCTGTATAGTATGGCACCACAGGACACTCTCTCTGTATAGTATGGCACCACAGGCTGCTCCTCCTGTATAGTAGGGCACCACAGGCCGCTCCCCCTGTATAGTAGCACACCACAGGCCACGCCCCCTGTATAGTAGGGCACCACAGGCCGCTCCTCCTGTATAGTAGGGCACCACATGACACTCCCTCTGTATAGTATGACACCACAGGCTGAACCCCCTGTATAGTAAGACACCACAGGCCGCTCCCTCAGTATAGTAGGACACCACTGGCAGCTCCCCCTGTAGTACCGCACCACAGGCCGCTCCTCCTGTATAGTAGGGCACCACAGGCCGCTCCTCCTGTATAGTAGGGCACCACATGACACTCTGTATAGTATGACACCACAGGCTGCACCCCCTGTATAGTAAGACACCACAGGCCGCTCCCTCAGTATAGTAGGACACCACTGGCAGCTCCCCCTGTAGTACCGCACCACAGGCCGCTCCTCCTGTATAGTAGGGCACCACAGGCCGCTCCTCCTGTATAGTAGGGCACCACATGACACTCCCTCTGTATAGTATGACACCACAGGCTGCACCCCCTGTATAGTAAGACACCACAGGCCGCTCCCTCAGTATAGTAGGACACCACTGGCAGCTCCCCCTGTAGTACCGCACCACAGGCCGCTCCTCCTGTATAGTAGGGCACCACAGGCCGCTCCTCCTGTATAGTAGGGCACCACATGACACTCTGTATAGTATGACACCACAGGCTACACCCCCTGTATAGTAAGACACCACAGGCCGCTCCCTCAGTATAGTAGGACACCACTGGCAGCTCCCCCTGTAGTACCGCACCACAGGCCGCTCCTCCTGTATAGTAGGGCACCACAGGCCGCTCCCCCTGTATAGTAGCACACCACAGGCCGCGCCCCCTGTATAGTATGGCACCACAGGCCGCTCCTCCTGTATAGTAGGGCACCACATGACACTCCTCCTGTATAGTATGACACCACAGGCTGCACCCCCTGTATAGTAAGAGACACGACAGGCCGCTCCCTCAGTATAGTAGGACACCACTGGCAGCTCCCCCTGTAGTACCGCACCACAGGCCGCTCCTCCTGTATAGTAGGGCACCACAGGCCGCTCCTCCTGTATAGTAGGGCACCACAGGCCGCTCCTCCTGTATAGTAGGGCACCACCGCCTTATCCTATTATATAGTAATACAGCACAGTTCTCTTCCTCTGTATGGCAGAGTGTCCGTCGTAGTACGGGGACCATGGGGCGGGAACCAGGAGGAGCTAACAGTCAGCTGGAACGCAAAAAACGGAAGTCAGTTGGAACGCAAAACCCGGAAGTCAGCTGGACCGCAAAAACCGGAAGTCAGCTGGAACGCAAAAACCGGAAGTCAGCTGGAAAGCTCGCGCGTTTCAACATACAAACGATTCCTTGAGTTCCACACACAGGAAAGGAGTTTTCATCGATTGCTGCAGCCTCCAGTTCTTGAAGATCAGGTAATGGCGTCTTACTATACAGTGGGAGCTGCATGTGGTGCCCTAGTTTACAGGGGAACTGCCTGTAGTACGCTACTATACAGGGGGAGCAGCTGTGGTACACTACTATAGTATACAGGGGGAGCTGCCTATAGTGCCCTCCTATACAGGGGGAGCTGCCCTCCTATACAGGTGAGCTGCATATAGTGCCCTACTGTACAGGGGGAGCAGCCTGTAGTGTCCTGCTATACAGGGGGATCAATCTGTGGTGTCCTGTTATTATTATACAGGAGGAGCAGCCTGTGGTGTACTGTTATTATACAGGGGGAGCAGCCTGTGGTGTCCTGTTATTATTATACAGGAAGAGGAGCATGTGGTGTCCTGTTACTATAGCAGCAGAGTAATAATAACAGTAATGAGTGGGCAGGGAAGGAATAACACGTGATAGGTATAACATGTATACAGTATGTATACAGCAGATGGGGGAGGACACAGAGCAGTCATGTGACACAGGGCTGCGCTCCCTGAGCTGAGACTGTCCGGGCGTCCTGTTATACTGAGCAATAGAGACTCAGAGTGTCAGTGATAATCCCCCAGGTAATATCTCCCCCACCCTACACTGCACACACACGGCCGGAGACTGGTCACATGACGCCTACATCTGAGGGCGGGAATTTCTCATTTCACCATCTGTGCAGAGTCACATATTACCCGAGACTGATGGAATTCTGTATTGCTTGTCCCTGTTTCCTCCCTGTCTGCTGCCCCGTCCCTGTATTATTACCCTCTTCTTTTCTGCAGTGGGGTACACTGGGATTCCACAGGGAATACATCGGGGTGTAGAGTTGGATCTTGATCCAAGGCACCAACAGGCTGAAGCTTTGACTGTTCCCAGGATGCATTGCATGGCCTCCTCTATAACCCCGCCTCCAGGCAATGGAGCTCAGTGTGTAGGTTGGTACCTGCAGTGCAGGTCACTTAACATGGGGGGGGCTGCACTAGGCTGCCCTGAAAAGAGCTTTTAAGAAGACTTCAAGGGCCGCAGCACTATTTAATCAATCTGACATTCTGTGCTGCAGCTCCATCACCTCCCCAGCGGCGCTGTATACTCACATGGCCGAGTTCCCGGGTACTTGCAGCGGAGGCGCTCCTGTCCTCAGTCACACCACCGCTGACGTTCTCCCGTATCGCGTTGCTGCACATCAGGGAGGAGGTAAGAGGGTCCCCCAGGTGGGACCCGCCGGTAAATCGCGATCCGGTTGCGGTCTTAGGAGATGCAACGCTGGCGTGGACACTGTGGCCGTGCAGGGACCCCACTATATCCACCAGGGCAGGGAGCACAGGTCGGATTTACTAAAATCCATTTGTTATAGGCTCCACAGTACCCGGTGGTGATGACCAGCATAGGAGATAAGGTGCTGACCGGTTGCCCCTCCCCCAGCTCCGGGCGCCATCTACTGCTGGTGGTCCCGCCCTGGAGCTGCATCTCTCTCTCTCCATATCAGTGTTTGGGCGCCATTACACCACAGCTGCGCTGATATCCGGGACTGCTGGGCAATGTCTCCTCTGTAAAGCCGCCTGTCTCATCAGCGCTGTGCATTTACAGATGCTTAAGTATTCTACATGTCGTATTAGACAGTGTTAGTTAAGAACAAGTGTTCTGCTAGCTGAATATTTAGTACAAGTGTTCTGTGATATACATCCAGTATTTACTGTGCGTTGTCATATCTGTATTTTTATACACAGAAGCCTTCTAGCACTAGTAGTGACATGGGAGAGCTGGCTGGAGTGACAGGGTGCTGGAAGTAGTGACACATGGGAGAACTGGCTGGAGTGACATAGGAGGGTGGTAGCAGGAGTGACACATGGGAGAGCTGGCTGGAGTGACAGGAGGGTGGTAGCAGGAGTGACACATGGGAGAGCTGGCTGGAGTGACAGGAGGGTGGTAGCAGGAGTGACACATGGGAGAGCTGGCTGGAGTGACAGGAGGGTGGTAGCAGGAGTGACACATGGGAGAGCTGGCTGGAGTGACAGGAGGGTGGTAGCTGGAGTGACACATGGGAGAGCTGGCTGGAGTGACAGGGTGCTTGAAGTAGTGACACATGGGAGAGCTGGCTGGAGTGACATAGGAGGGTGGTAGCAGGAGTGACACATGGGAGAGCTGGCTGGAGTGACAGGAGGGTGGTAGCTGGAGTGACACATGGGAGAGCTGGCTGGAGTGACAGGAGGGTGGTAGCTGGAGTGACACATGGGAGAGCTGGCTGGAGTGACAGGGTGCTGGAAGTAGTGACACATGGGAGAACTGGCTGGAGTGACATAGGAGGGTGGTAGCAGGAGTGACACATGGGAGAGCTGGCTGGAGTGACAGGAGGGTGCTTGAAGTAGTGACACATGGGAGAGCTGGCTGGAGTGACATAGGAGGGTGGTAGCAGGAGTGACACATGGGAGAGCTGGCTGGAGTGACAGGAGGGTGGTAGCTGGAGTGACACATGGGAGAGCTGGCTGGAGTGACAGGAGGGTGGTAGCTGGAGTGACACATGGGAAAGCTGGCTGGAGTGACAGGAGGGTGGTAGCAGGAGTGACACATGGGAGAGCTGGCTGGAGTGACAGGAGGGTGCTGGAAGTAGTGACACATGGGAGAGCTGACTGGAGTGACATAGGAGGGTGGTAGCAGGAGTGACACATGGGAGAGCTGGCTGGAGTGACATAGGAGTGTGGTAGCAGGAGTGACACATGGGAGAGCTGGCTGGAGTGACAGGAGGGTGCTGGAAGTAGTGAGACATGGGAGAGCTGACTGGAGTGACATAGGAGGGTGGTAGCAGGAGTGACACATGGGAGAGCTGGCTGGAGTGATATAGGAGGGTGTTGGCTGGAGTGACACATGGGGTAGCTGGCTGGAGTGACATAGGAGGGTAATAGCAGGAGTGACACATTGGAGAGCAGGATGGAGTGACGTAGGAGGGTGTTTGCAGGAGTGACACATGGGGAGCTGGCTGGAGTGACAGGAGGGTGTTGGCTGGAGTGACACATGGGGTAGCTGGCTGGAGTGACAGGAGGGTGGTAGCAGGAGTGACACATGGGAGAGCTGGCTGGAGTGACGTAGGAGGGTGTTAGCAGGAGTGGCTGGAGTGACATAGGAGGGTGGTAGCAGGAGTGACACATGGGAGAGCTGGCTGGAGTGACATAGGAGGGTGGTAGCAGGAGTGACACATGGGAGAGCTGGCTGGAGTGACGTAGGAGGGTGTTAGCAGGAGTGACACATGGGGGAGCTGGCTGGAGTGACAGGAGGGTGTTGGCTGGAGTGACACATGGGGTAGCTGGCTGGAGTGACAGGAGGGTGGTAGCAGGAGTGACACATGGGAGAGCTGGCTGGAGTGACGTAGGAGGGTGTTAGCGGGAGTGACACATAGGAGAGCTGGCTGGAGTGACATAGGAGGGTGCTGGAAGTAGTGACACATGGGGGAGCTGGCTGGAGTGACAGGAGGGTGGTAGCAGGAGTGACACATGGGGGAGCTGGCTGGAGTGACATAAGAGGGTGCTAGCAGGAGTGACCCATGGAAGAGCTTCTGCTGGAAGATCCACAACTGTTACCTCTTCGGGAGGATCTGCTCCTGCAGGGGCCTTTCGTTTATCAAGACTTACCGCGGCTACGTTTGACGGCATAGCGGTTGAACGCCAGATCTTAACTCGGAAAGGTATCCCGAGTGAGGTCATTCCTACCCTGCTACAGGCTAGGAAAGGTGTAACGTCTAAACATTACCATCGCATTTGGAAGAAATATGTTTCTTGGTGTGAGGCCAAGAAGTTTCCTGCGGTGGAGTTTCAACTTGGACGTTTTCTCCTTTTCCTGCAAACAGGGGTGGATATGGGACTGAGATTGGGCTCCATCAAGGTCCAGATCTCTGCTTTGTCCATTTTCTTCCAAAAACAATTGGCTGTTTTTTCTGAGGTTCAGACCTTTTTGAAAGGGGTTCTGCACATCCAGCCTCCCTTTGTGGCACCTACGGCACCATGGGATCTTGATGTGGTGTTGCAGTTCCTGCAATCTGCTTGGTGTGAGCCTCTACAGGAGGCTGATCTCAAGTTTCTCACGTGGAAGGCGGTCACCTTGTTGGCCTTGGCTTCTGCGCAACGCGTGTCGGAATTGGGGGCTTTTATCTTGCAAAAGCCCCTATCTGATCTTCCATGAAGACTCGTCCACAGTTCCTGCCTAAGGTTGCATCGGCTTTCCATATCAACCAACCTATTGTACTGACTCCTCAGTTACTTCAAAGGCCTTGGATGTAGTGAGGACTTTGAAAATTTACGTGAAGAGGACGGCTCGTCATCGGAAAAGTGACTCTCTGTTTGTCCTCTATGATCCTAAGATAATTGGATGTCCTGCTTCTAAGTAGTGATGTGCACTGGACATTTTTCGGGTTTTGGATTCGGTTCCGCGGCCGTGTTTTGGATTCGGACGCGTTTTGGCAAAACCTCCCTGAAAATATTTTGTCGGATTCGGGTGTGTTTTGGTTTCGGGTGTTTTTTTACAAAAAACCCTCAAAAACAGCTTAAATCATAGAATTTTGGGGTCATTTTGATCCCATAGTATTATTAACTTCAATAACCATAATTTCCACTCATTTTCAGTCTATTCTGAACACCTCACACCTCACAATATTATTTTTAATCCTAAAATTTGCACCGAGGTCGCTGGATAACTAAGCTAAGCGACCCAAGTGGCCGACACAAACACCTGGCCCATCTAGGAGTGGCACTGCAGTGTCAGGCAGGATGGCACTTCAAAAAAAATAGTCCCCAAACAGCACAAGATGCAAAAAAAAAGAGGTGCACCAAGGTCGCTGGATGGCTAAGCTAAGCGACCCAAGTGGCCGACACAAACACCTGGCCCATCTAGGAGTGGCACTGCAATGTCAGGCAGGATGGCGCTTCAAAAAAATAGTCCCCAAACAGCACATGATGCAAAGAAAAATGAAAGAAAAAAAAGGTGCGAGATGGAATTGTCCTTGGGCCCTCCCACCCACCCTTATGTTGTGTAAACAGGACATGCACACTTTAACAAACCCATCATTTCAGTGACAGGGTCTGCCACACAACTGTGACTGAAACGACTGGTTGGTTTGGGCCCCCACCAAAAAAGATGCAATCAATCTCTCCTTGCACAAACTGGCTCTACAGAGGCAAGATGTCCACCTCCTCCTCACTGTCCGATTCCTCACCCCTTTCACCGTGTACATCCCCCACCTCACAGATTATTAATTCGTCCCTACTGGAATCCACCATCTCAGGTCCCTGGGTACTTTCTGGAGGTAATTGCTGGTGAATGTCTCCATGGAGGAATTAATTATAATTAATTTTGATGAACATCATCTTCTCCACATTTTCTGGAAGTAACCTTGTACGCCGATTGCTGACATGGTGAGCGGCTGCACTAAACACTCTTTCGGAGTACACACTGGAGGGGGGCAACTTAGGTAAAATAAAGCCAGTTTCTGCAAGGGCCTCCAAATTGCCTCTTTTTCCTGCCAGTATACGTACGGACTGTCTGACGTGCCTACTTGGATGCGGTCACTCATATAATCCTCCACCATTCTTTCAATGGTGAGAGAATCATATGCAGTGACAGTAGACGACATGTCAGTAATCGTTGGCAGGTCCTTCAGTCCGGACCAGATGTCAGCACTCGCTCCAGACTGCCCTGCATCACCGCCAGCGGGTGGGCTCGGAATTCTTAGCATTTTCCTCGCACCCCCAGTTGCGGGAGAATGTGAAGGAGGAGCTGTTGATGGGTCACGTCCCGCTTGACAATTTTCTCACCAGCATGTCTTTGAACCTCTGCAGACTTGTTTCTGCCAGAAAGAGAGATACAACTTAGGTTTTAAATCTAGGATCGAGCACGGTGGCCAAAATGTAGTGCTCTGATTTCAACAGATTGACCACCCGTGAATCCTGGTTAAGCGAATTAAGGACTCCATCCACAAGTCCCACATGCCTAGCGGAATCGCTCTGTTTTAGCTCCTCCTTCAATGTCTCCAGCTTCTTCTGCAAAAGCCCGATGAGGGGAATGACCTGACTCAGGCTGGCAGTGTCTGAACTGACTTCACGTGTGGCAAGTTCAAAGGATTGCAGAACCGTGCACAACGTTGAAATCATTCTCCACTGCGTTTGAGTCAGGTGCATTCCCCCTCCTTTGCCTATGTCGTAGGCAGATGTATAGGCTTGAATGGCCTTTTGCTGCTCCTCCATGCTCTGAAGCATATAGAGTGTTGAATTCCACCTCGTTACCACCTCTTGCGACAGATGATGGCAGGGCAGGTTCAGGAGTGTTTGCTGGTGCTCCAGTCTTCGGCACGCGGTGGCTGAATGCCGAAAGTGGCCTGCAATTCTTCGAGCCACCGACAGCATCTCTTGCACGCCCCTGTCGTTTTTTAAATCATTCTGCACCACCAAATTCATTGTATATGCAAAACATGGGACGTGCTGGAATTTGCCCAGATGTAATGCACACACAATATTGCTGGCATTGTCCGATGTCACAAATCCCCAGGAGAGTCCATTTGGGGCAAGCCATTCTGCGATGATGTTCCTCAGTTTCCTTAAGAGGTTGTCAGCTGTGTGCCTCTTCTGGAAAGCGGTGATACAAAGCGTAGCCTGCCTAGGAACGAGTTGGCGTTTGCGAGATGCTGCTACTGGTGCCGCCGCTGCTGTTCTTGCTGCGGGAGGCAATACATCTACCCAGTGGGCTGTCAGTCATATAGTCCTGAGTCTGCCCTGCTCCACTTGTCCATGGTTAAGTGGACATTGGGTACAACTGCATTTTTTAGGACACTGGTGAGTCTTTTTCTGAGGTCTGTGTACATTTTCGGTATCGCCTGCCTAGAGAAATGGAACCTAGATGGTATTTGGTACCGGGGACACAGTATCTCAATTAAGTCTGTAGTTGCCTGTGAATTAACGGTGGATACCGGAAACACGTTTCTCACCGCCCAGGCTGACAAGGCCTGAGTTATCCGCTTTGCAGCAGGATGACTGTTGTGATATTTCATCTTCCTCGCAAAGGACTGTTAGACAGTCAATTGCTTACTGGAAGTAGTACAAGTGGTCTTCCGACTTCCCCCTCTGGGATGACGATCGACTCCCAGCAGCAACAATAGCAGTGCCAGCAGCAGTAGGCGTTACACTCAAGGATGCATCGGAGGAATCCCAGGCAGGAGAGGACTCGTTAGACTTGCCAGTGACATGGCCTGCAGGACTATTGGCATTCCTGTGTAAGGAGGAAATTGACACTGAGGGAGTTGGTGGTGTGGTTTGCAGGAGCTTGGTTACAAGAGGAAGGGATTTAGTGGTCAGTGGACTGCTTCCTCTGTCATCCAAAGTTTTTGAACTTGTCACTGACTTATGATGAATGCGCTGCAGGTGACGTATAAGGGAGGATGTTCCGAGGTGGTTAACGTCCTTACCCCTACTTATTACAGCTTGACAAAGGCAACACACGGCTTGACACCTGTTGTCCGCATTTGTGTTAAAATAATTCCACACCGAAGAGGTGATTTTTTTTGTGTAATTTGACCAGGCATGTCAATGGCCATATTCGTCCCATGGACAACAAGTGTCTCCCCGTGTGCCTGACTTAAACAAACCACCTCACCATCAGAATCCTCCTTGTCAATTTCCTCCTCAGCCCCAGCAGCACCCATATCCTCATCCTGGTGTACTTCAACAGTGACATCTTCAATTTGACTATCAGGAACTGGACTGCGGGTGCTCCTTCCAGCACTTGTAGGGGGCGTGCAAATGGTGGAAGGCGCCACCTCTTCCCGTCCAGTGTTGGGAAGGTCAGACATCGCAGCCGACACAATTGGACTCTCCTTGGGGATTTGTGATTTAGAAGAACGCACAGTTCTTTGCTGTGTTTTTGCCACCTTAAGTCTTTTCATTTTTCTAGTGAGAGGATGAGTGCTTCCATCCTCATGTGAAGCTGAACCACTAGCCATGAACATAGGCCAGGGCCTCAGCCGTACCCTGCCACTCCGTGTCGTAAATGGCATATTGGCAAGTTTACGCTTCTCCTCAGACGTTTTTAATTTAGATTTTTGGGTCATTTTACTGAACTTTTGTGTTTTGGATTTTACATGCTCTCTACTATGACATTGGGCATCGGCCTTGGCAGACGACGTTGATGGCATTTCATCGTCTCAGCCATGACTAGTGGCAGCAGCTTCAGCACGAGGTGGAAGTGGATCTTGATCTTTCCCTATTTTACCCTCCACATTTTTGTTCTCCATTTTTTAATGTGTGGAATTATATGCCAGTATCAATAGCAATGGCCTACTACTATATATACTGCGCACAACTGAAATGCACCACAGGTATGGATGGATAGTATACTTGACGACACAGAGGTAAGTAGAGCAGTGGCCTTCTGTACCGTACTGCTATATTTTATATACTGGTGGTCAGCAAACTGTGCAAAACTGAAATGCACCACATGGATGGATGGATGGATAGTATACTTGATGACACAGAGGTAGATAGAGCAGTGGCCTTCTGTACCGTACTCCTATATATTATATACTGGTGGTCAGCAAAATTATGCACTGTACTCCTACTATATACTACAATGCAGCACAGATATGGAGCATTTTTCAGGCAGAGAATGTATAATACTGGTGATCACTGGTCAGCAAAACTCTGCACTGTACTCCTCCTATATAATACTGCTGGTCCCCAGTCCCCACAATAAAGCAATGTGAGCACAGATATATGCAGCACACTGAGCACTGATATGGAGCGTTTTTCAGGCAGACAACGTATAATACTGGTGGTCACTGGTCAGCAAAACTCTGCACTGTACTCCTCCTATAATACTGCTGGTCCCCAGAATAAAGATATGCAGCCCCTGAAAAAAGTGACAGGACGCCAGCCACGTCCTCTCACTATCATTTCCAATGCACAAGTGAAAAATGGCGGCGACGCGCGGTTCCTTATATAGAATCCGAATCTCGTGAGAATCCGACAGCGGGATGATGACGTTTGGGCGCGCTCGGGTTAACCGAGCCATACGGTAGAATCCGAGTATGCCTCGGACCCGTGTAAAATGGGTGAAGTTCAAGGAGGGTTCGGATTCCGAGGCAGTCGATTTCACGCTGGATCAGGTTCACTATCCAGCATGCTTATACCACGGCAAGTTTGCAGTGTCTAAAATCTGTAAAGGCCCACTCTACTCGTAAAGTGGGCTCTTCCTGGGCAGCTGTCCGGGCTGTCTCGGCGGTACAGCTCTGCCGAGCAGCTACTTGGTCTAGGTCGAACACGTTTCCCAAGTTTTACCAGTTCGATACTTTGGCCTTTGATGACCTCAAGTTTGGTCAAGCAGTGTTGCAGGAGCCTCCGCGCTCTCCCTCCCGTCCTGGGAGCTTTGGTACATCCCCATGGTATTAATATGGACCCCAGCATCCTCTAGGACGTAAGAGAAAATAGGATTTTGGTTACCTACCGGTAAATAATTTTCTCGTAGTCCGTAGAGGATACTGGGCGCCCGCCCAGCGCTGCGTTTTCTGGTTTGAGTTTATAGTTCAGTACTGCCTGGTTCCTAGGTAAGTTCTGCGTTATTTACTGTTTCAGCTGTTGCTGAGTTTTTCCGGCATGTTGGCCGGATTTTCATGTTGTGTGAGCTGGTATGAATCTCGCCACTATCTGTGTAATTCCTTCTCTCGAGGTATGTTGTCTCCTCGAGGACAGTTTCTAGACTGATTCTGGTAGGAGGGGCATAGAGGGAGGAGCCAGCCCACACTATTAAACTCTTAAAGTACCAATGGCTCCAGGTGGACCCGTCTGTACCCATGGTACTAATATGGACCCCAGCATCCTTTACGGACTACGAGAAAAGGATTTACCGGTAGGTAACCAAAATCCTATTATTTTATGTCGTTCTGGCTTTTTCAATGTATTTTATACCAGGGGTGTGGCCTAGCAGGCACAAGGCCACATTCCATTTTTGCATGTGTGCCATCGGCTCGACGTCTGCTCTTTGACGTACCTAACAAGGTTTTTTGGCTCTTTGTCACTGACTGGTTGGCCTCCCCTGGTTTAGCTGATGGTTCAGGCACTGGGTGCCATACGCCTTCCAGTCAACCCGCAGCTTCTGGGGCCAATCAGGAACCACTTTGGGCAGCGTTCTCAAGTATGCTGAATACGCTTGTGACGCGTCTTACGCCCCCCTTTGGGACCTCCCTTGTCATTGCAGCCTCATATTGTCCCTGTAGTTAATCCACCTTGGGCGGACAACCTGTCTACCCAGTTACAGCAATGAAATCAATCTTTGGTTAGACAGAAGTCTACCCCATGCCCTGCTGGGGTCAATGGTGTCATCTAAGCTGTCCATTTCTTCCTCACAATCCACAAATATTTCGGATAATTCTTCTGATGAGGAATATACTGATCCGTCAGACACTGATACAGTCGCTTCTGACAAGGATTCTACAACCCAGCATGATGTTTGTGACCTAGTGGAGGCTATTAAGCTGCAAATAGATGATGGGATCGAGCCCACTACTGCGTCTAAGAAACCTGACAAGTTCAAACATCAGAAGGTTACTAAAGTAGTTTTACCACATTCTGACCATTTAATTGACGTACGTCAGGAACCCTGGTCGTCTCCAGGTAAGAAATTCTCCCTGTCTAAGAAGATGCTAGCTCGTTATCCTATCCCTACGGAGCTGAGTAACAAGTGAGAAATTCCACCGCCGGTGGACTCTCATGTCTCCCGTCTTCTGGTGTCATCTACTCTGCCGGTAACCACTGTCACCTCACTAAAGGAACAGACGGATAAGCGTGTGGATGGATGCCTGAAGTCGATTTACACTCTTACCGGTGCTGTACATGGACACACTGTAGCAACCTCCAGGTCCACGAAAGGAATTGAGGCATGGGTTCAGGCAATCGAGGATGAGCTGCCTCAGGATTTTTCTGACACTGCCAAACAATCACATATATTGGTAGATGCTCAATTAGCTTAGTGATATCATTCAGGTGCTCGAAAGGGAGGGGTATTTCTAAGCAAGAAAAAAAGCCATTTGTTTCCCCCAGCACCCTGAATCATAACCGTAACTAGATATAAATTCCACATGATAACAGAATTCAGAGATCTTCGTTACACTTATTTGCGCAAATGTGTGAATAAGCCCCAAAGCCGCATCAAGGCGTCTCTGTATATTTGGGGTCCCTAGCGCTATATCTAGGTGCATGGTGTGGCACCCCAAAACACCAGCATAAGCCAGAAAGCACAGCGCAGCATATCAGTGAAAAAACTATAGTGTTAATAAATTAGTATTTAGGAAGCCGAAGCTATAGAGAAAGTGATACAAAATGAAATGCAATTAAAATAGAGAAATAGTGTTAAGAAATTAATACGTGAAAAGTGTTAATAGAATGTAAAGGTATGCCACACTAAGGCCATCAAGCTCAGCCAGTCCAGAGGCACCACACCTCACACCTCCATTACCCCAATCTGGGTCTAGGATTAACCAGCAAGGAGCCACGTGATAATGGCTCCTTACTACAATATGTCTAAGCTAAGAGCTACCTACCTTGGAGCAACCCCATAATGCTCCCTGTGGCATGTCAGGGCCTGCACCTCCTCCTAATGCAGAAACCTCTCTGCCTCTCACAACAAACACATATATTGGTAGATGCTCAATTAGCTTAGTGATATCATTCAGGTGCTCAAAAGGGAGGGGTATTTCTAAGCAAGAAAAAAAGCCATTGGTTTCCCCCAGCACCCTGAATCATAACCGTAACTAGATATAAATTCCACATGATAACAGAATTCAGAGATCTTCGCAAACCGGCTTCTGCACGGATTTATTATAGGGTCTGGAATTCTTACTTCACCTGGTGTGCTGCTAAGAATTACGATGCTTACAATTTTAGTACTTCCAGACTTCTGGCTTTTTTGCAACAAGGCCTGGATTTAGGACTTCGTCTGGCCTCCATCAAGGTTCACATATCTGGCTTGTTGGTGTGGTTTCAGAGAAAAATTGCGTCTATACCTGACGGTCATACATTCACTTGGTGTATTACGGATTCAGCCTCCCTATGTTCCTCCTGTGGCTCCATGGGATCTGTCTGTTGTCCTGAATGCCCTGCAAGGGTCTCCATTTGAACCTCTTGAGACAGAGGACTTTAAATGGCTCACAGCCGAGGTCCTATTTTTACTGGCCATTGCCTCTACTAGAAGGGTGTCGGACTTAGGAGCATTGGGGCAGATGTATTAACTTGGAGAAGGCATAAGGAAGTGATAAACCAGTGATAAGTGCAGATGATAAACACAACAGCCAGTCAGCGTCCACCCTTTCTGATATTTCATCATGACCGGGCAGTTCTTAGAACTCGCCCAGGTTATTTGCCTAAGGTGGTGTCATCTTTTCACCTTAACCAAGAGATTGTGGTTCCGGCCTTCAGCTCTTCTGGATTGTCCTCCAAAGAAAAGTGTTTGGATGTGGTACTGGCTCTCTGTTTCTACGTAGATAGGACTGCCGTCTCTCAGGAGGTCAGATTCCCTTTTTGTCGTGTTTGGTTTCCACAAACGTGGCTGGCCTGCAGATAAGCAAACCTTGGCCAGATGGATTAGAATGGTGCTTGCACAAGCCTGTGTGCAGGCTGGTCTCCCAGCTCCTGCTTCTATCAAAGCCCATTCTACTTGGTCTGTTGGACCTTCTTGGGCGGCCCTCCATGGCGCGTCCGCTGAACAATTGTGCTAGGCGGCTACATGGTCCTCAGTGAACACGTTCGTTAAGTTTTATGCCTTTAATACTTCTGCCTCCCAGGATGCTTCCTTTGGACGCCGGGTTCTCATGCCCCCAAGGGAGGTGTATCCCCTCCCTTGAGGAACTGCTTTAGGACATCCCAGATGTTTTCCCTGTGGAATCCCAGTGTACCCTGCTGCAGAAAAGGAGATTTATGGACCACTTACCATTGTTAAATCTCTTTCTGCGAGGTACACTGGATTCCACAGGGTGCCCACCCTGAAGCACTTAGCTTCTTTGGGTTTGTATGGCATTAGCCGCTGGTCTCGTCTCCTGTCATGAGAATATGGTTCTATGTGCCTAACATCTACCTTCTCTTTTACCTGCTCCTGCATTGGACCGGTTAACGAAACTGAGCTCCAGTGCTTGGAGGTGGGGCTATAGAGGAGGCGGTGCAGTGCATCCAGGAAACAGTCAAAGCTTTAGCCTGTTGGTGCCTCGGATCAAGATCCAACTCTACACCCCGATGTATTCCCTGTGGAATCCAGTGTACTTCACAGAAAGAGATTTAACTATGGTAAGTCTTACCATAAATCTCCTTTTTTCTTTTACTATTGGTGTAACATTAGGGTTTGGTATTATGTACCGCCGCACGGAATGCCGGATGTCAGTATCCAGACATCGGCATCCCGAACGGTGAAAAGCCGGCAGGGGGACGAGCGCAACTAAGCCTTCGCTCGCCACAGGTTCTGTTTTCCCTCTATGGGTGTCGTGGACACCCATAGCAGTGGAATCACCTTGCAGGTATACCGGCGGCGGTATGGTGCCACCGTCGGGATCCCGGTGTCTGTATTATGGGCGCCAGGATCTCGACGATCAGTATGCTAACCGCATACCTAACATTATGCACTACAGCCCTGTGTGACTGCCCCTGATGAGTCTTATGGGGCTGGGTGACAGGAACCTCTGACAGACAATGACCAGGGCTCTATTGCTAGGGAGAAAGGGGAGACTTACTGGTCACTCATTCTTACATATCTGTTACATGTGTTTTCTGTGATCTGTATTATATGTATTACATTTAGTCCTAGACGCTCCAGCTCTGAGGATCGAGAGTCTCTATTACACACCACACGTTCTGTATTTTCGCTCATTCACTCATGATGGAGACGGACAGCAGTCACAAGACTGAGAGGATAATAAATATCACCCTTGAGATCATCTACCTGCTGACTGGGGAGGTGAGGGGATCTGGGAACATCACTGTGACAGCACTTATATCTATAGTAATAATACAGAGACATGACTGGGGACGTGAGGAGATCTGTTAGTCTGACAGTGACGTCACATATCTATAGTAATAATACAGGGACATGACTGGGGAGGTGAGGGGATCTGGGAGTGTCACAGTGACATCACTTATATCTATAGTAATAATACAGGGGCATGACTGGGGAGGTGAGGAGATCTGGGAGCATCACTGTGACAGCACTTGTATCTATAGTAATAATACAGGGACATGACTGGGGAGGTGAGGGGATCTGGTAGTCTCACAGTGACGTCACTTATATCTATAGTAATAATACAGGGACATGACTGGGGAGGTGAGGGGATCTGGTAGTCTCACAGTGACGTCACTTATATCTATAGTAATAATACAGGGACATGACTGGGGAGGTGAGGAGATCTGGGAATGTCACAGTGACGTCACTTATATCTATGGTAATAATATAGGGACATGACTGGGGAGGTGAGGAGGAAGTTAATACAATGATATTTGATGTGTCCCCCTATACACAGGCTTACACTGTAGTGAGGAAAACATCTGCTGAGTGTAAGGCACCCAGCAGCCATCCCTTTGTGTCAGGAGGACTGAGCAGGACCCAGAACCCCATCATGGTGCCTCCACCTCACTCACTGATATATGAGAGACACAACGACCAGAAGATCCTGGAACTCACCAACAAGATCATTCAGCTTCTGACTGGAGAGGTGACTGCTGGGAAAGGGGCATTATACAGTAACACCAGGGGACGTGTCTGGGTGATGACTGTATCATTGTGTGTGTCAGGTTCCTATAAGGTGTCAGGATGTCCAGGGGCGGAAGTCCGGGAGGCAGCGGAGTCGGCTGCCGCCGGGCTCCTGACCCGCAGAGGGCGCCTCGCAGTGGCGCCTCTGACATTACACAGATTGACATGCGGACGAGCGCCCGCATGTCAATCTGATGTCTCCCTCCCTGCTGTGTTGGAGGGACATGGAGCGCATCGCGCGTCTCCTGTGTCCCTCCCTGGCTCTCTCCCGGCCGGTCTAAGGAAGTGCCATTCGTGAGCTCTGATTGGCTCACGAACCGGCACTTCCTGTATTAGACCGGCCGGGGGAGAGAGCCAGGGAGGGACACAGGAGACGCGCGATGCGCTCCATGTCCCTCCAACACAAGGTGGGAGCAGGCACTGGGGGCATATACCTGGTACTGGGGGGCATATACCTGGCACTGGGGGGGGAGGAGACCTGGCACTGGGGGGCATATACATGGCACTTGGGGGCATATACCTGGCACTGGGGGGGAAGACCTGGCACTGGGGGGCATATACCTGGCACTGTGGGGTATATACCTGGCACTGTGGGGTATATACCTGGCACTGTGGGGCATATACCTGGCACTGGGGGGGGAAGACCTGGCACTGGGGGGCATATACCTGGCATTGGGGGGCATATACCTGGCACTGGGGGGCATATACCTGGCACTGGGGGGGGGAGACCTGGCACTGGGGGGCATATACATGGCACTGTGGGGGAAGACCTGGCACTGGGGGGGAAGACCTGGCACTGGGGGGCATATACCTGGCACTGTGGGGCATATACCTGGCACTGGGGGGCATATACCTGGCACTGGGGGGGAAGACCTGGCACTGGGACGGGGGGCATATGTGGCACTGGGGAGGGGGGTATATTTGGCACTGGGGGCATATACCTGGCACTGTGGGGGAAGACCTGGCACTGGGGGGCATATACCTGGCACTGGGGGAGGAGACCTGGCACTGGGGCGGGGGGCATATGTGGCACTGGGGAGGGGGTATATTTGGCACTGGGGGCATATACCTGGCACAGTGGGGGAAGATCTGGCACTGGGGGCATATGGGGGAAGATCTGGCACTGGGGGCATATACCTGGCACTGGGCGCATATACCTGGCCCTGTGGGGGAATATCTGGCACTGGGGGCATATACCTGGCCCTGTGGGGGAATATCTGGCACTGGGGGCATATACCTGGCACTGGGCGCATATACCTGGCCCTGTGGGGGAATATCTGGCACTGGGGGCATATACCCGGCACTGTGGGGGGAATATCTGGCACTGGGGGCATACACCTGGCACTGTGGGGGAATATCTGGCATTGGGGGCATATGCCTGGCACTGTGGAGAAATATCTGGCACTGGGGGCATATAGCTGGCACTGAGGGGGCATAGGTGGCACTGTGGTGGAATATTTGGCACTGTGGGGGAGTAGGCACTGAGGGGGCATATGTGGCACTGTGGTGGAATATTTGGCACGGGGGGGAGCAGGCACTGAGGGGGCATATGTGGCACTGGGGGGGTATATTTGGCACTGGGGGCATGTACCTGGCACTGGAGGCATATACCTGACACTGTGGGGGAATATCTGGCACTGGGGGCATATGTGGCACTGGGAGCACGGCCCTAGCAACACGCACTACCCCCTAGCAATGAGCATGACACCCAGTGCATGAACCCCCTGGCAACGAGCATGACACCCTGAGCATGAAACCCCTGGCACCGTGCATGGAACCGCTGGCAACGAGCATGACACCCAGTGCATGAAACCCCTGGCAACGAGCATGACACCCTGAGCATGAAAACCCCTGGCACCGTGCATGGAACCAAGAGCATGAAACCGCTGGCAACGAACATGACACCCAGTGCATGAAACCCCTGGCAACGAGCATGACAACCTGAGCATGAAAACCCCTGGCACTGTGCATGGAACCAAGAGCATGAAACCCCTGGCAACGAGCAGGTAATTTAAAAGTAATTAGAAGCCTTACTGTAGAACTTAATGTATAATGGGCATTACGGTGTGTGGCATAATGTATCACGGACATTGCGGTGTGTGTCATAATGTGTCGGGCATTACGGTGTATGGTATACTATATCGCGGGCATTGTGATATGTGGTATAATGTCTCAGGCTCATTGTGGTGTGTGTTATACTGTGTCAAAGACATTGTATGTGCTATAATGTATCAAGGGCATTGCAGTGTGTAGCATAATGTATAACGGGCATTGTGATTCCTGTCATAATGTGTCACAGGCATTACGGTGTGTGGTATAATGTATCAGGGGCATTGCAGTGTGTAGCATAATGTATAACGGGCATTACGATTCCTGTCATAATGTGTCGGGGGCATTACGGTGTGTGGCATAATGTGTCGGGGGCATTATGGTGTGTTCATATTGTGTCATGTGCATTATTGTGTGTGGCATAATGTCTAAGGGCCACTGCAGTATGTGGCATAATGTATACTGGGCATTACTATAAGGAGGAAAAATTACAAATAATGTAAGGGGCATGAATCAGGATTAATTTTCTTTCCCGCCTGGGCGTGCAGGTTGGAAAACTGGGGTATAACGCAGTCTTTTCCTGCAATGTTACACCCCTTTATGGTAAGCCATGCCCATCCCAATGAAGCCACACACTCTATACTGCCAATTATGGAGGGGGGGGGGCGAATAATTTTTTGGCTTGGGGGAGAAAAATTTCTAGTTACGTCACTGAACTGACTCATTCCTGTAAGCCGCCACTACAGCGCAAATCCCAGGAGAGTACGCTGGTGCGCGCCTGCTGTGGGAGGTAGGAGAGGAGCTGCTGCTACCGTTGCCCCGCTGCTGTGGGGAAGGGGGGGACGGGATGGATGGACACACGTGCGAGGCGGTGTTTAAGAGCTGGTACCACGCTTGCCTTGTATTCCACTTCCTAATTGCGCTCTGCCTCCGGTAATTGGGGAGGAGAGTAGAGCCTTCTTTCACTACACAAGGTATCCATCTATGCTCCCTTTCTCCCTGCATAAGTGCACTGCCAGTATACTGTATGTATGTTTGTATATATAGATTGAGGTAGGGGTCTGGCACAGCCACATAATAGACTAATACATTGGGTGCCCTCACAGCAAAGTAGTTTAGCAAAATAGAGGTGGTGCGGCACTCCAATGATTTGCACACTGACACCAATTGAAGTAGTGCAACGTTTCAATGCCCGTTTAATGAATCTGCATTTTTGTCATATATACAATGACCCCCATTCTGCCTCATCCCGTCCTCCAGACCTCTGTTACTCCATCTGCCCCCCCCCCCCCCATTTGCCAAGTCCTTCTGCCCGCCCGCGACCATCCCTCCCCATCTTCCTCCCATAATTAATTGTCCTCCCGCAGGGAATACATATGTTTTATATATATATATATATATATATATATATATATATAAAAAAAAATTTTTTGCCTCTATATAGGGGGGCACCTGTATTTATATTGCCTCCGGGCGTCTAGGACGAACTTACGCCACTGAGGATGTCACTGTCTATGTCTCCATGCAGGAAAGGGAGTATATAGAGGAACACAGGGGTCTATACAAGGACGTGATGATGGAGAATCACCGGCCCCTCACATCACTGGGTAAGAGGAGACTGTCATGTATTGTACAGGGGAGAGCAGGTATGGGGGCCCCTATATACACACATCATCTGATAATCACATATATACACTGTACTCAGTCACTGTGTGTCTCCTACAGATGGGCCCAGTAACAGAGATACCCCAGAGAGATGTCCCCGTCCTCTGTATTCCCAGGATTGTACAGAGGAGAATCACAGGACCCCACAGGAGGATCAGGTAGGTGGGATTTAGGGTCTCACCAATATACCAAAGTGACTGTCACTATATGATCTGTAGAGGAGCTGTGTGTGTCTTATACACTGATATTATAATGTTTACTTTGAAATAATGAAATTAGCCTTTTAAAGTATTTCTCTTACGTCCTAGAGGATGCTGGGGACTCTGTAAGGACCATGGGGTATAGACGGGCTCCGCAGGAGACAAGGGCACCTATAAAGAACTTTTAGTATGGGTGTACACTGGCTCCTCCCTCTATGCCCCTCTTCCAGACCTCAGTTAGATCTTGTGCCCAGAGGAGAAGGGTGCATTGCAGAGAGCTCGCCTGAGTTCTCTGTGTAAAATAATTTTGTTAGGTATTGTATTTTGAGGGAGCATTGCTGGCAACAGGCTCCCTGCATCGTGGGACTGAGGGGAGAGAAGCAGACCTACTTAAATGATAGGCTCTGCTTCTTAGGCTACTGGACACCATTAGCTCCAGAGGGAGTCGGAACACAGGTCTCACCCTGGAGTTCGTCCCGGAACCGCGCCGCCGTCCTCACATTGCCGGGTGAGTATGAGAAGTAAAGAAGACTTCAAGGCGGCAGAAGACTTCAGATCTTCATGAGGTAAGCGTGCAGCGGTAACGCTGCGCGCCATTGATCCCACACGACACACACAGGCACAGATGGGTGCAGGGCGCAGGGGGGGGCACCCTGGGCAGCAATAAACCTCGTTTTTGGCAAAATAGTGTATATTAGGCTGCGGAGGCAGCAAATAGATAATCCCCTGCCATTTTTCTGAAAATTGAAGCAAGACTGAAGCCCGCCGCTGGAGGGGGCGGAGCTTGATCCCTCAGCACTAAGCAGCGCCATTTTCTATGCAGAAGTTGCAGAGAACGCTGGCTCCCAGGACTCTCCCCTGCTGAACGCATGAGAGGGCTGAAAAAGAGGAGGGGGGCACAATACAGGCGCAGTGAGTGGGAATATCATTGGCATTTCATATAAAAGCGCTATATGGGTTTTCCAGTGTCAGTTTGGCGCTGGATGTGTGCTGGCATACTGTCTCTCCAAAGGGCCTGGTTGGGGCATTGTCCCCTTATAGTTATATACCTGTGTGTGTGGGGTGTCGGTACGTGCGTGCCGGCATGTCTGAAGCGGAAGGCTTATCAAAGGAGGAGGTGGAGCAGATGAGTGGTGTGTCCCCGTCGGTAGTGCCGACTCAGGAATGGATGGATATGTGGCATGTGTTAAATGCAAGTGTAGCATCACTACATAAGAGACTAGACAAAGCAGAGTCCAGGGAGACAACAGGGGGTCAATCCACGGATTGGACAGACTCACAGGGCCTGTCGGGGTCTCAAAAGCGTCCCTTGTCACAAATTGTGGACACAGATACTGGCACGGACTCTGATTCCAGTGTCGACTATGATGAAGCTAGATTGCACCCTAGGGTGACAAAAAGTATTCAGTGTATGATTATTGCAATAAAGGATGTGTTGCATATCACTGATGAACCCTCTGTTCCTGACACGAGGGTACACATGTTTAAGGGAAAGAAGCCTGTGATGAACTTTCCCCCGTCTCATAAACTTAATGAGTTATTTGAAAAAGCTTGGGAATCTCCAGATAAGAGACTGCAGATTCCCAAAAGGGTTCTTATGGCGTACCCTTTCCCTACACAGGACAGGGTACGGTGGGAATCCTCTCCCACAGTGGACAAGGCTCTAACACTCCTGTCCAAGAAGGTGGCGCTGCCGTCTCCAGACACAGCGGCCCTCAAGGGCCCTGCGGACCGCAGGCAGGAGACTACATTAAAGTCTATTTATACACATACGGGTACCCTGCTCAGACCGGCAATTGCATCGGCAAGGGTATGTAGCGCAGTTGCAGCTTGGACAGATACAGTATCAGCTGACCTTGATACCCTAGATAGGGATACTATTTTGCTAACTTTAGCACATATTAAAGACACAGTCTTATATATGAGAGATGCTCAAAGAGACATTGGATTGTTGGATTCCAGAGCCAATGCCATGGCTATTTCAGCGAGACGATCCTTATGGACCCGCCAATGGACGGGTGATGCGGGTTCAAAAAAAGCATATGGAGGTTTTACCCTATAAGGGTGACGTCTTGTTTGGGGATGGGCTTGCGGACCTGGTTTCCACGGCTACCGCAGGTAAATCTACCTTTTTACCTTTTGTTCCCCAACAGCAAAAGAAAACTCCACAATATCAGGTGCAGTCCTTTCGGTCGCAAAGTCCAGAAGAGGTCGGGGCTCCTCCTTCCTTGCCAGAGGTAAGGGTAGAGGAAAAAGAACACCTGTTTCGGCTGGTTCCCAGGAACAGAAGTCCTCCCCGGCTTCTACAAAATCCACCGCATGCCGCTGGGGCTCCCCTGCGGGAGTCCGCACCGGTGGGGGCACGCCTTCGAGACTTCAGCCAGGTCTGGGTTCGGTCAGACGTGGATCCTTGGGCGATGGAAATAGTTTCCCAAGGCTACAAGCTGGAATTCGAAGAGGTGCCCCCTCGCCGATTTTTCAAGTCGGCCTTACCAGCTTCTACCCCAGAGTGGGTAAAAGTGTTAGCTGCAATTTAAACGCTGTGTCAACAACAACTGATTATCAGGGTTCCCCTGAGCCAACAGGGAAAAGTGTACTATTCGACCCTCTTTGTGGTCCAGAAGCCAGATGGTTCGGTCAGGCCTATTTTAAATCTAAAATCCTTAAACCTGTACTTGAAAAGATTCAAATTCAGGATGGAATCGCTCCGAGCTGTAATATTCAGCCTGGAAGGGGGGGATTTTATGGTGTCACTGGACATAAAGGATGCTTACCTTCATGTCCCCATATATCCCTCTCATCAGGAATATCTGAGATTCGCTGTACAGGATTGTCATTACCAGTTTCAGACGTTGCCGTTTGGGCTTTCCACGGCCCCGAGGATTTTCACCAAGGTAATGGCGGAAATGATGGTGATCCTGCGAAGGCAAGGAGTCACAATTATCCCATACTTGGACGATCTCCTGATAAAGGCGAGATCAAGAGATCAATTGTTGAAGAACGTGTCACTCTCCCTGAGAGTGGTCCAGCAACACGGTTGGATTCTCAATCTGCCAAAGTCGCAATTGGTTCCAACAACTCAACTATCGTTCCTAGGGATGATACTGGACACGGAACGAAAGAGGGTTTTTCTCCTGGTGGAAAAAGCCCAGGACCTTCAGAACATGGTCAGAGACCTGCTAAAGCCAAAAAGAGTGTCAGTTCATCAATGCACTCGAGTTCTAGGAAAAATGGTGGCCTCCTACGAGGCCATCCCCTTCGGCAGGTTTCATGCAAGGACGTTTCAATGGGACCTTATGGACAAGAGGTCCGGGTCACAGGGCCAGGGTGTCTCTTCTATGGTGGCTGCAAAGTGCTCACCTTCTAGAGGGTTGCAGGTTCGGCATTCAGGACTGGGTTCTGGTGACAGTCACCCAAGGAAGAAATTTTCAAGGGCTGTGGTCAAGCCAGGAGTCCTGTCTGCACATCAACGTGCTAGAATTAAGAGCCATATACAACGGCCTTCGACAAGCGGAGAGTTTTCTTCGCAACCTACCGGTTCTGATTCAATCAGACAATGTCACAGCAGTGGCTCATGTGAACCGCCAAGGCGGGATAAGGAGCAGAGTCGCGATGGCGGAAGCCACCAGGATTCTTCGCTGGGCGGAAAGTCACGTAAGCGCTCTGTTGGCTGTCTTCATTCCGGGAGTGGACAACTGGGAAGCAGACTTCCTCAGCAGACACGATCTCCATCCAGAAGAGTGGGGACTTCATCAAGAAGTCTATGCAGAGATAACGGGTCTCTGGTGAGTTCCTCAAATAGACATGATGGCGTCACGCCTCAACAAGAAGCTTCGGAGGTATTGTGCCAGGTCCCGGGACCCTCAGGCAATAGCAGTAGACGCCCTGGTAACACCATGGGTGTTTTAGTCGGTCTATGTGTTTCCTCCTCTTCCTCTCATCACAAAAGTTTTGAGGATCATAAGACTAAAAAGAGTGCAGACAATACTCATTGTTCCAGACTGGCCTCGAAGGGCCTGGTACTCAGATCTTCAAGAGATGCTCACAGAAGATCCTTGGCCTCTTCCACTACGGGAGGACCTGTTACAGCAGGGTCCTTGCATATTCCAAGACTTACCGCGGTTGCGTTTGACGGCATGGCGGTTGAACGCCGGATCCTAGCTGGGAAAGGTATTCCGGAGGAGGTCATACCTACTGTAATAAAGGCTAGGAAGGAGGTGACGGCGAAGCACTATCACCGTATTTGGAGGAAGTATGTCTCTTGGTGTGAAACCAAGAATGCTTCTACGGAAGATTTCCTTCTGGGCCGTTTTCTCCACTTCCTACAGACAGGTGTGGGTATGGGCCTGAAGTTAGGCTCCATTAAAGTACAGATTTCGGCCCTATCTATCTTCTTTCAGAAGTTATTGGCTTCTCTCCCAGAAGTCCAAACCTTTGTAAAAGGAGTGCTACACATCCAGCCTCCTTTTGTGCCCCCTGTGGCACCATGGGACCTGAACGTGGTGTTACAGTTCCTTAAATCACCCCTTCAAACGGTTGAGTTGAAATTTCTCACCTGGAAGGTGGTCATGTTATTGGCCTTGGCTTCTGCAAGGCGGGTGTCGGTATTAGCGGCCTTGTCTTACAAGAGCCCCTACTTAATTTTTCATGTGGATAGAGCGGAATTGAGGACTCGTCCTCAATTTCTACCTAAGGTGGTGTCTTCATTTCATATGAACCAACCTATCGTGGTGCCTGTGGCTACGAGTGACTTGGAGGATTCCATGTCCCTGGATGTAGTCAGGGCCTTAAAGATTTATGTAGCCAGGACGGCTCGGGTTAGGAAAACAGAGGCTCTGTTTGACCTGTATGCAGCCAACAAGATTGGCGCGCCTGCTTCAAAGCAGACTATTGCTCGCTGTATCTGTAACATGATTCAGCAGGCTTACGTTACGGCTGGATTGCCGTTACCAAATTCGGTAAAAGCCCATTCCACTAGGAAGGTGGGCTCTTCTTGGGCGGCTGCCCGAGGCGTCTCGGCATTACAGCTTTGCCGAGCAGCTACTTGGTCGGGTTCAAACACTTTTGCTAAATTCTACAAGTTTGTTACCCTGGCTGATGAGGACCTCGCATTTGCTCAGTCGGTGCTGCAGAGTCATTCGCACTCTTCCGCCCGATTGGGAGCTTTGGTATAAACCCCATGGTCCTTACGGAGTCCCCAGCATCCTCTAGGACGTAAGAGAAAATAAGATTTTAAACCTACCTGTAAATCTTTTTCTCCTAGTCCGTAGAGCAGGGATGGGGAACCTTCGGCTCTCCAGCTGTTGTTAAACTACACATCCCAGCATGCCCTGCAACAGTTTTAGCATGGCCAAATAGCAAAACTGTAGCAATGCATGCTGGTATGTGTAGTTTAACAGCAGCTGGAGGGCCGAAGGTTCCCCATCCCTGCCGTAGAGGATGCTGGGCGCCCGTCCCTGTGCGGACTTACTCTGCAAGACTTGTACATAGTTGTTGCTTACATAAGGGATATGTTACAGTTGAGATCGGTCTTTGACTGATACTGTTATTTGTTCATACTGTTAACTGGTTACATATATTCCAGGTTATATGGTATGATTGGTGTGGGCTGGTATGAATCTTGCCCTTAGATTAACAAAATCCTTTCCTCGTATTGTCCATCTCCTCTGGGCACAGTTCTCTTACTGAGGTCTGGATTAGGGGCATAGAGGGAGGAGCCAGTACATACCCATACTAAAAGTTCTTTATAGGTGCCCATGTCTCCTGCCGAGCCAGTCTATACCCCATGGTCCTTACGGAGTCCCCAGCATCCTCTACGGACTAGGAGAAAAAGATTTACCGGTAGGTTTAAAATCTTATTTAATTATTCTTGGTATTTAGGGTGAAGATGGGAGTAATATGAATGCAGGAGATATAGAGGGAGAAGAAGAGACGTATGTGACTGATATGAAGGCAGAAGATATAGAGGGAGAAGAAGAGACGTATGTGACTGATATGAAGGCAGAAGATATAAAGGAAGAAGAAGAGACGTATGTGACTGATATAAAGGCAGAAGATATAGAGGGAGAAGAAGAGACGTATGTGACTGATATAAAGGCAGAAGATATAGAGGGAGAAGAAGAGACGTATGTAACTGATATGAAGGCAGAAGATATAGAGGGAGAAGAAGAGACGTATGTGACTGATATGAAGGCAGAAGATATAGAGGGAGAAAAAGAGACGTATGTGAGGGGTGATCAGCAGTGTAAGGAGGAGGAGATCCCTACAGATATTAGCACAGGTGAGTAATAAATACATTATTTTATTTATTAACAGTTCCTTACATAGCGCAGCAAATTCCTTTGCGCTTTACAATTAGAAACAGATTAAATAAAACAACAGGGAATAAACAAGACTGGGTAATAACAGAAAGTCATTGAGGTAGGAGGGCCCTCCTCGCAAGCTTACAACCTATAGGGCAGTAGGTATTGATACACAAGGATAGGTGTTAGCTATTACATAAAGGTCCACCAGATTGCAAAGGTTTTTGGTGGGCTGTATGATACAGCAATGTTTGCCTGGTGTCGGGAGGATGGGAAAGTGAAGAAAGATAAAACGTATAAGGAGTAGTGTTCACTCTAGGAGTGAAATGGGGCAGGGCGCCGGACTCAGGGGGGCACATGTGCGTCCGAAATGGGGGCGCGGCCACGCAAATTAGGGGGCGTGGCCACGCCTCCGTCATTTTAGGGGGCGGTGCGGCCCACAGACGCTACTATAGAGAGCGTCTGTGGCCGGTGACGTCACTGTTGGGGGCGTGCCCAGCACCTCCGTCGGTGCTGGGCTTCCCCCAGCCCTCTCCCAATGCGTAAATGGATGCCGCGCGCATGCGCACGGCATCTATACACGCCGGTAGGGCAGGGAGCGGGCGGCTGTTCTAGCAGGGCGCCACAAAAGGGGCAGGGCTGGTTTTGCCTGTTAAAAAACGGGCAGGGCGCGGCGCCCTGCTAAAACAGCCTAGAGTGAACACTAGATATGTGTGGACTCTACAGTGGGGATGTAATTGGATAAGAAAGTTTATGAAGGTTATGTGGGCATTTCCAGAATTCAATAAACTCACCTCTTCAGGAAATACTTAAAGGTTTGGAGACTAGACTATTGTGTGTGGGAGGGCATTCCATTACTTTGTTACAGAATAGAGTCCCATATTCTCCTTGCTCAGTCACTACAGCAAGATCTCATTCTACACCCTTTTCTGTCTACAAACTAATGAGAGATATGTATCTGACCATTGGAGGAGTCCAGAGCCATCATCCCCTGTTATATGCCTGCTTTCCCCCTCCCATCATGTAATTTTGTGTTACTAGCTCAGAGATCTGACCAGTCCCCTCCCCACACTCTCTAGTGTATCTCATACATCAGGAGCCACCAGCCCCTATTATACTCCTCACCCTCACGTCATGTCACTGTGTGTTACCAGCCCAGAGATCTGACCAGTCTCCTCCCCACACTCTCTGTTGTATCTCATACATCAGGAGCCACCAGCCCCTATTATACTCCTGTTCTCCCCTTACGTCATGTCACTGTGTGTTACCAGCCCAGAGATCTGACCAGTCTCCTCCCCACACTCTCTGATGTATCTCTTACATCTTGTGCCATCAGCCCCTATTATACTCCTGCTCCCCCCCTCACATCATGTCACTGTGTGTTACCAGCCCAGAGATCTGACCAGTCTCCTCCCTACACTCTCTGGTGTATCTCATACATCAGGAGCCATCAGCCCCTATTATACTCCTGCTCTCCTCCTCACATCATGTCACTGTGTGTTACCAGCCTTGAGATCTGATCAGTCTCCTCCCCACACTCTCTGGTGTATCTCATACATCAGGAGCCATCAGCCCCTATTATACTCCTGCTCTCTCCCTCACATCATGTCACTGTGTGTTACCAGCCTTGAGATCTGATCAGTCTCCTCCCCACACTCTCTGGTGTATCTCATACATCAGGAGCCATCAGCCCCTATTATATTCCTGCTCTCCTCCACATCATGTCACTGTGTGTCACCAGCCCAGAGATCTGACCAGTCTCCTCTCCACACGCTCTGGTGTATCTCATACATCAGGAGACATCAGCCCCTATTATACTCCTGCTCTCCCCCTCACATCATGTCACTGTGTGTCACCAGCCCAGAGATCTGACCAGACTCCTCCCCACACTCTCTGGTGTATATCCTACATCAGGAGCCATCAGCCCCTATTATACTACCTTTCTCCTCCTCACATCATGTCACTGTGTGTTACCAGCCCAGAGATCTGACCAGTCTCCTCCCCACACTCTCTGGTGTATCTCATACATCAGGAGCCATCAGCCCCTATTATACTCCTGCTCTCCCCCTCACATCATGTCACTGTGTGTTACCAGCCCAGAGATCTGACCAGTGTCTTCCCCACACTCTCTGGTGTATCTCATACATCAGGAGCCACAAGCCCCTATTATACTCCTGTTCTCCCCTTACGTCATGTCACTGTGTGTTACCAGCCTAGAGATCTGACCAGTCTCCTCCCCACACTCTCTGATGTATCTCATACATCTTGTGCCATCAGCCCCTATTATACTCCTGCTCTCCTCCTCACATCATGTCACTGTGTGTTACCAGCCTTGAGATCTGACCAGTCTCCTCCCTACACTCTCTGGTGTATCTCATACATCAGGAGCCATCAGCCCCTATTATACTCCTGCTCTCCTCCTCACATCATGTCACTGTGTGTTACCAGCCTTGAGATCTGATCAGTCTCCTCCCCACACTCTCTGGTGTATCTCATACATCAGGAGCCATCAGCCCCTATTATATTCCTGCTCTCCTCCACATCATGTCGCTGTGTGTCACCAGCCCAGAGATCTGACCAGTCTCCTCTCCACACGCTCTGGTGTATATCATACATCAGGAGCCATCAGCCCCTATTATACTACCTTTCTCCTCCTCACATCATGTCACTGTGTGTCACCAGCCCAGAGATCTGACCAGTCTCCTCTCCACACTCTCTGGTGTATCTCATACATCAGGAGACATCAGACCCTATTATACTCCTGCTCTCCCCCTCACATCATGTCACTGTATGTCACCAGCCCAGAGATCTGACCAGTCTCCTCCCCACACTCTCTGGTGTATCTCATACATCAGGAGCCATCAGCCCCTATTATACTACTGCTCTCCTCCTCACATCATGTCACTGTGTGTTACCAGCCCAGAGATCTGACCAGTCTCCTCCCCACACTCTCTGGTGTATCTCATACATCAGCCCCTATTATACTCCTGCTCTCCCCCTCACATCGTGTCACTGTGTTACCAGCCCCGAGATCTGACTAGTCTCCTCTCCACACTCTCTGGTGTATCTCATACATCAGGAGACATCAGCCCCTATTATACTCCTGCTCTCCCCCTCACATCATGTCACTGTGTGTTACCAGCCCAGAGATCTGACCAGTCTCCTCCCCACACTCACTGGTGTATCTCATACATCAGCCCCTATTATACTCCTGCTCTCCCCCTCACATTGTGTCACTGTGTTACCAGCCCAGAGATCTGACCAGTCTCCTATCCACACTCTCTGGTGTATCTCATACATCAGGAGACATCAGCCCCTATTATACTCCTGCTCTCCTCACATCATGTCACTGTGTTACCGGAGTGTCTGATGCTCCCCTTCCACTCATGACTTAAAATAATAGTCCTAGTAAAGAATAATAAATTTTGACATGAATAGCTTGATTGCATTTTCATAAACTGAATCTGATATATTGTGTATTGTATATTTGCTTAGTTCTTATAATGTAAGGGGAATGGGTCACCTCAATCTGCTCCCACCTGCTCTGCTCTGCTCCCTTCTGTCCAGTCCATCCCCCAGCTGTGACTCCTGACTTCATCTTTGCTCTCCTCTCCGTCCCCTCAAAATACAAGACAAAAGTGTAGGAAACAGATACTTATCACCCACCCAAAAGCTCAGACAGATGACGGAGCAGATTTGTGGTTACGTTCTACAAAGATGGGCGACACAAAGATATTACAGAGACACTGGCAGGTACTTTGTGCAGATGAAGATTTAGACAAAGGTGTGGGAGATACAATCTCCAGCTGGAGAAGATCAAGAAATCACTTTTTCAATGGACAACTAGCATATGGACAATTGACAGTTGTGAGCTATCCGTTCATTATTTCTCCGGCTGGGTCCACAGGTTTTCCACAGGATAACAATGGGATATGATGGAGCGACAGCGGATTGGCACCAAAGATCACAAGCTTTCAGTCCTCCCAGGATGCAACGGGCTCATCCATATATCCCCGCCCACTGGCTCAGGCAAATCAGTTTTTTGTTTGGTGCGGCAGGAGCCGGACCATGATCACAGGGCTGCTGTTCTATGGCAGCCCTAAGCTTTATTATTTTATTTTTAATAGTCTAACTATGTTTTTGAGTGATCTTTCCTAACAGCGTCTTAAACGCATATTGGAAAGAGTCGCTCCAACAAGTGCTGTCTCGACGGGCGTCTGTGTCGGATATACTAGCAGGTCCACCAGACGTTACCAGTCTGTGGCCGGAGCACGGGGAGAAGGTAAGGCATCGGTTCCACTTAGAAGAGGAATACGGACACAGCCGCACTGGTTTGGGAGGAGACTACCAAACAGTAGCTGATGCACCGCCACCACGGGTGCTCCAGCGCTAGGCTTTAGGGATCATAAGGTACCAGGAATGGTATGGTAGGCTGCGATCCCTAGGGTTGATGTCAGTGGTGGGGAGTCGGACGCGCTCCTGGTCGCCCCTCCCCCCAGTTCATGACCAGTTTCCATCGGTCTACCGCCATGAACTGTTGCCTCACTTCCATCTCAGATACTACCATGAGGTGTCTCGGTCGCAGCATAGGCCGCTGCGTCTGTGTACACTAAACGCTACCGCGAGGAGACCCAGTCACAGGACAGGCGTCTGTATGACCGGTGCGTCTGTGTTCAATTAAAGTTCCCGAAGTGACAGTGTACATTAGTAGCGTCTGGATCCACTTGGCGTTTGCTAACATATTGATCGATCTTGGAAGTGAGGCGAGTCTCCCTGTATCCCACTCTACTGAGTACGGGTTATACAGCACTACATTTCTTTCTACTTTTGTCAGTATGAATAGTTAAATGTAAGTGCCTATTGCATATGAGTCTGTACATTACTGTGGTTTTCTTCGCATTGCGTCTGAATACGTTCGGATCTGTTGTGCTCAAATGACTAATATATAACATGTGACTGACTGCTAGTGTGATTGCTGACTTTATATATGTTTGTCAGTGGTTTCTTCTGAACCTCAATGCTGGTGCATGGGATGGGGTCAGATTGATATCACTTTAATAAGGTAAAGTTATTACAGTCACTAACTGTGTAGTACACTGTGAAAAACTGATTATTTATCATGTCTAAGAGCGGCAAAAGTGACAAGGTTACACTGACAGTAACACCAACACTTATAACATGTTTGTCCTGCAAAACGGGATTATCCTCTCAGGATCTGGCACATGATGTGCAAATTGTTTTGATTATCAGCAGATTGCAAGGCAGATCCCTGTTCAACGGCAGGTAGATCCACCTTGGGCGATGTTTGCACAGACCCTGTCCAGTATAGCTGAACTGGTAATTCCTACATCTTTAGTACCAGCAGTAGGATACACTATTAACCCATACATGCAGCTCCCTTATTACGGTATAACCCCTACAGCTCAGGATACACAGCAAGCTGATAAACCGGGTGTAAATAAATGATCAAATTCACAGGCTACACAGGATGATACATCAGATGATGATAGCTCTATGTACTCTGCTTCATCATATCAAGAACAGGTGGAAGGTATCAGCTCAGTGGATATAGCTGAATTAATTGGAGCAATGAAGGCTATTCTGTCCTTAGAGGATTCAGCAGAGCCAGTGTTAAAAACTAAGGCACCTATGTTTAAACGTCCCAAAACAGTTAGGGTCGAGTTTCCAGGATCAGATCAGCTGACGGAAATCATGGAAGATGCTTGGGCTGCACCCAATAAAAAATATAGAATTCCCAGAAAATGGGATTCCAATTACCCTTTTCCAACTGGGAACTGTTTAAAAAGGGTAGTGCCTCCTAAGGTAGATACGCATGTCATTCGATTAATGCGAAAATTTATATTGCCTTTGCAGTCAACGTCATTGAATGATGTCACAGAAAGGAGAGTGGATGGGTTTTTTAAAACCATATTTTCACTGTCGGGGGTAGTCATAAGGCCAGCTATGGCTTCAGCTTGGATGGCAAAAGCAGTAGCTGAATGGGCTGAGGTACTGGAAGATGGGCTTTCAGCACCTACCCATATAGCTCACATGAAACAGGCTGTGGTATTCTTAGAAGAAGCGGCAATAGATATGGGTACTATTGCTTCTAAAGTATCAGCCTTAACAGTAGCTGCTCGCAGAGCAGTTTGGCTGCGCACGTGGAAAGCTGATTCAGAATCGAAAAAGGTTCTGGAATCTTTGCCTTTTGTGGGGATATTCTGTTTGGTAAGGAATTGACAGATATTCTGGAATCAGAGGCAGAATCCAAGAAGGTCAGGTATCCTGCCACATATAACCCAGACCTAAGGGTCCGGTTTTTCGGCCATTTTTAGCAAGGAAAAGCAAAAGGAAAAAGTGATCGTAAGCAGCCCCAATACAATAAGTTTGGTAAGGCAAAGAAGCATTAGGCCACCAGAGGGCCAGCTTCCAACCCAGAAGATAAGCCATCAGCCTGATGGTGTGGGCCTCCGCCTGGGGGACCTCAGGTTAGGGGGCCGACTTCTTCATTTTGCACAGATATGGCAGCAGTCTACAACAGATGCCTGGGTGCATGAAGTGGTATCTCTGGGTTATATTTTCCCTTTCAAGAAGCAGCCTCCTCAAAAGTTCTTCTGTACCAGCCCGTCTCGGATAGAGGCGAAGGCCAGAGCCCTGCAAGAAGGAGTTCAGAAATTGCTTCAGTCAGGATTAATTATTCCAGTACCCCCTGCACAATGGGGACAGAGTTTTTACTCCATCCTGGTTTTTTTTCAGAAACCAAATGGGTCGTTTCGGCCGATTCTCAATCTCAAAAAGTTAAACAAATACATTTTGGTACCACGGTTCCACATGGAGACTTTACGCTCCATAGTTTTAGCCATGGAACCAGGGGATTACATGGTATCCCTAGATATACAGGATGCTTACCTGCATGTTCCTATAGCACTGTCTCATCAGTGTTACCTCAGGTTCGCCATCCTTCAGCAACATTTTCAGTTCCAGGCCTTACCCTTTGGGTTAGCCACAGCTTCCAGAGTATTTACCAAGATTATGGTGGCTATGGCAGCTTATCTTCGAAAGCAGGGGATAAGAATTTTTCCATACCTCGACGATCTTTTAATCCTGGCTCTGTCCCAGGAAATGTGCTTGGGCCATCTCCAGCAGACAATAACTTGTCTACAGACCCACGGATGGCTCATACATTGGGCAAAGTCATCTCTGATTCCATCACAACAGATGATTCACTTGGGGGCTGTATTGGATTCAAGTCTGCAGACAATATTTTTACTTCGGAATAAAATATCCAAGGTGCAGTTAAGGACTCAGGAGTTGTTACACAGTCAAACAATATCAATTCAACATTCGACATGGTGGAGTAGGCACAGTTCCACTCAAGACCTCTGCAGCATCTGATTCTGTCCAAATGGAATGGGGTACATCAGACGATTAAGTAAAATACCATAGTACTTTCAGAAAAAGTAAGAAGGTCATTAGCCTGGTGGCTGCAGACATCCAATCTAGACAAGGGCAGACCCTTTTGGATATCCGATTGGGAGATCCTGACAACAGATGCCAGTATTCAGGGCTGGGTATCAGTGTCCGGAAAATTATGGTTCCAAGGACAGTGACCCACAGAAGAAAGTTGCCTGCTAATAAACCTGTTGGAGCATCGGGCCATATACATGGCACTGATTCAGGCAAAAGACACTTTGCAAGGAAAACCAGTCCAGATCCGCTCAGACAATGCAACGGCAGTAGCGTACCTCAACCATCAGGGACGGACTCGCAGCAAAAAAGCAATGGAGGAGGTAAGTCATATACAAAAATGGGTAGAACTCAATCTTCCAGCATTGTCCGCAGTGTTCGTTCCGGGAGTCCTAAACTGGGAAGCGGATTTTCTCTGTCGACACGCCATTCAAGCAAGCGAATGGGCTCTACACCCGGAAGTCTTTCAGACTCTGGTAGACAAGTGGGGTTTGAAAAATGGTTTGTCAGTTCCGCACTAGCTGTGTACTGTGAAGCCACATTGAAATATGAAAAAATCTGAAAATAACCAATATAAACGGTGCCAATATTCAAATCCTTTAAAGGCACCTTATTTATTGGTGGTGCTCCCAAAAAAACTTTTGTAGATTAACTACATAAAAAGAGACAAGACAAAAGAAAACCTTTTCGGGAGCACTCTTAATTGAAAATGGTGATGATAATTAATCAGTATCAGGTGAAGTGATATGATGATAAATAATCTAAAACTTAACTTTTATTTTATTCCGTTAAAATATCGACCTATATGGTCCAAACATATTAAATAATTAATAAAAATAGAAGAGAAAAAGAGGTGAAATATGGATTAGATGAGAGAGAGTGAGCAGATTAGGACTGCCCCACCAGTGTTTTTACATGAAGATATGAGTGATCATCTTAGTGATATTCACAGTGCCTGGTATTCCTAAGTGGTCCCCCTTCAAAGTACTAACCAGGTCTATCCTATCAGCTTCCGAGATAGAAGATCGGGCTACTCTCAGGATAGTACGACCTTGAATGATGAAGATGACTTATGAAGGAAGAGAGAACCCACTTCTGCTGTCTGTACTCTGCCTGCTATGCGTCACTGGATAACTGGGCACCAGGCTTTTCCAGATGAGAGACTGTTGGAAAGGAGAACCTTCACCAGTTTTAAATAGGGGAAGATCATGAATTGATTGATCTAACTCCCCTTAAGATCAAGGCAGAAGGAAGAAGGAACACTTCTGCTTTCTGTTGTGATAACCAAGTGTACGCTGGGAAGGGCAGAACCCAAGCCAGCACAGCTATCAGCCAGATGAGAGAGTGCTCAGAAGAGAGGAAGCTCTGATAAAAATCAGAAATGTAAATTTGTTTAAACTAATTCATTCAAATAGTATTCAGAATATTAGAGCGAATCCTCTCTTGTTCTCCTATGCCAAAGTGCATGAAAATAATAATAATAATAATAATAATATTATAATGACTTTCATATATAGGAAATCAATTAATATTCACACATTATTACTGATTAGATTATATCCTACGCATTTGTCAGCCAGTATATATGCTGGTAATACAGATGAAATATTTAAGCAGAGGTGACAGTTTGTGGTGATCATACAAATTCATAGATATCTAGGGTATCTTGAATTATAAATAATTGTTGATAAGAAAGTCCCAATCTCTCACATAGAGGTATAAATATGTACAAAATCAGTGTTGCAGAGAAATACTCCAGCAGAAAGTCTGCAGGATCAATAGGTTTAAAAATAAAAGTAAGAGAAACAATGTTGCAAAGAAAAAGTTTTTTCCAGCAATGGATCTACAGAATCAATCACTTGATAAATTAACCTTGTATAGGCTTCTAATGATTCTGCAATCAGAAAAAACACTGCCTCCAAAGCTTGTAACAATTTAACAATTGACAGACCTATCAGTTTTGGTCTTTTATCCACACAGAAAGTATAGTTAATCAGCAAACTAATTATAATTTATACCGATTAAGAACAAATACATGACAGTCTGATATAATAATGTTACCTTGCTAGCACCAGAGTAAAGAGAACTCTGTTTAGAAATTTCATGTATAAACCACATAGATGGAAAATATATAGTATGCAACACATGTATCAAAGTGTACCAGAGTATCACATAATCATGCAACATGTATATTTTTAAATGAAATAAATGCACCTTTTGGTGCTTTCATTTTTATGCAACAAGTGAGGACTACAGAAATTGATCTAAACTAATAAGGATATTCAGAAAAAATGTATATTCTCTTTGTGCATTTAAATATTAATTCATGCACAGGGGTGTGATTATTATGACCCCTAGTGATAATCCTCAATTGATAACGAGCTATGTGGGAGGAGGGGGGGAGGGGGGAGGTAGAAAGAGAGACGGTGAAAAAGTGTGGCCGTGAGTGGAAAATATATTATATTGTTCAGTTGGTCACCACTCCAGCCAGATTTAAATAGCAATCTATCACCCTCACTTTCTAGCCCGATCCGTTACTGCTTCCCCTAATGTGCCTTCCACCATATATAAGGAATATATTGCCGAAGTATCAATACTAGATATCCTTAATACTTAACCTCAGAAATCGGTATGTGGTGTAAGGCAGAGAGGGGGGAGTGAGAAAGAAGGGGATATGACACGACCGTGGAGGGATTATACAGGGTGTTGCCGTAGTGTTACCAATCGCCGCTCCAAATGCTATGGATGCCGGCGTCCGTCATTCATCTCCACAGGTCCGGCTCCCCGCTCCTGCTTTCCCCCTCGTCTCACATGTGTGTCCTCACTGTGAAAGTGCCGCGGCCGCCCGGCACTTTCACAGTGAGGACACATTACGGCAATACGGACACATTACGGCATTACGGCAATATCCGTAATGCCAGATCGGATACATCCAAATTTAAATCTCTGACTACTGTTGCCAAACATTTCCTTCAGGTTCACGAGAGCAGAACTCAAGATTTACGCATCTTTGACCTAGAACACCTCAAAATGGGCCTAAGAGGAGGAGACGTAATGAACACACTACAGAAAAAAGAGTCGGAGTGGATCTTCAAGTTACATTCCTTGATACCGCGAGGCCTAAATGAAAACATAAACTATAGTGTGTTTCTTGAGTAAACTTCCTTGGGTGCGAGACTTCATGAGAACTAAGGAGACATACTTACATCCCTTTAGGAACAAAATATGTAATGTTCAATACAAAATCATGAGATATTTTGATTAAACATCACACTTCCCCTCTCCCCCCAATACCTTCACTCACTCACATACACTTTCACTCCTCTCACCTAGCAACTTTTGACATACATTCTAGACAATCTAGTCATATTTCCACAATAAATAATTACTATTTTGATGCCTAAAAGCCCATAAAATGTTTTACCTTTATCACTACCCTTGTCACTACATCCTCCCACATATATATTTCTTTATATATTATTACATTTCACACTTCTTCATTTATTATTATTTCTTCACTTATTCACTTCCTCATATTTTCACTCATTCTCGTTCTATGTACACCTATCCTGGTATATTCTTCAAGTACACAACTCCTTTCTTAGCACACAGCTCAAACTCCTATTAATAATAAAAATAATGTTTTAATATTATATTCATAGTTCTCATCATCATTCTTCACTGTTTAAATACTAATCAATTCATCTGTTACCCAGTCACCCAGGAAGAATATTACTCATTGATGAATTACTCATAAATAATTATGTTTCCTTTTTGAATCATTATATTCTCCCTTTTGAACGGTACTAATGATTATGTGCCTGGCCAAGCTATCAATGATAACACACTATTATCTACAAAATCCTGCTCATACAATTTCTCACACAAAAGAAGATAAATTGACTAATACAAACTGGACATATAGAAATACATATGTGTAAATTGATATACTATAGTGATCCTCAGCAAGGACCTATATAGTTCCAATATTCTCCTCATAATTATTTGGTAGTTTTATTTTTACATGTATCACACATATATACAATACTTATGTTTTGTGCGTTTTGATTTTATTTAATTTATATGTTTCTTCATATTTATTTGATTCAATAATGTACATGATGTTCTGCACTGTTTGACTTCCAGGTTATACTAAACTAAGACTCAATTGTCAATATAATCAATCCAGCCATTTAGGAAATTATTCAGGCTTTTAGATCAATTAAATAGTTCAAACTCAATGCCGACTAATTATATTGTTTTGGCATTAGGAGGGTTATTCATCACTTCAGATTATATTTAGTATCAACAGCATAATTGTTCAATTTACATAATCACTGTTAATTAATACATCGCTATATAAAGTTATGACTGGGCTTGAAGGACTGAGGCTCCCGTGAACAAGCCCGTTAGGTGAAACGTACGTAGGGACTGACGTCATCAAGGACGTCGTACGGCCACGCCCCTTTTGGACTCCGGGCGGCCGCTGCACTTTCACAGTGAGGACACACATGTGAGACGAGGGGGAAAGCAGGAGCGGGGAGCCGGACCTGTGGAGATGAATGACGGACGCCGGCATCCATAGCATTTGGAGCGGCGATTGGTAACACTACGGCAACACCCTGTATAATCCCTCCACGGTCGTGTCATATCCCCTTCTTTCTCACTCCCCCCTCTCTGCCTTACACCACATACCGATTTCTGAGGTTAAGTATTAAGGATATCTAGTATTGATACTTCGGCAATATATTCCTTATATATGGTGGAAGGCACATTAGGGGAAGCAGTAACGGATCGGGCTAGAAAGTGAGGGTGATAGATTGCTATTTAAATCTGGCTGGAGTGGTGACCAACTGAACAATATAATATATTTTCCACTCACGGCCACACTTTTTCACCGTCTCTCTTTCCACCTCCCCCCTCCCCCCCTCCTCCCACATAGCTCGTTATCAATTGAGGATTATCACTAGGGGTCATAATAATCACACCCCTGTGCATGAATTAATATTTAAATGCACAAAGAGAATATACATTTTTTCTGAATATCCTTATTAGTTTAGATCAATTTCTGTAGTCCTCACTTGTTGCATAAAAATGAAAGCACTGTCTAATTCGTTGATTACAGTTAAAGTGCTATTGCAAGCAAATAGTCAGGATTCAGATTTCTTAAAATAAGTAATTAAATTTATTGGTATACAGATCACCTTGGTTACAGAGGTCAGTCCTCTGTTATCAAATTTGAATATCAGAATGCCCAGATCAGGGCGTTACATTTCAATATATTCATTATACATTTCATTATTCACGCCTACCGTAATGACACTTGTTTTCTAATAAAATGGACATATATGGACATTGGCATAATCAAACCAAAAATATGTAATTGCGTCAGAATCACAAGTTTCTCTTGGACATTACTAAAATATCCAATTCCTATTTTTCCATTGTCTACAATATGTGTGTGTGGGGGTAATGCATTCTTGGAAATAGACTGGACTTCGGAAATGCGTACGTGCAATTAGAACTGGCAAACAATTTGTTTTCAACATTCTTTTCTATGTTTTAAAGTTCAACTAAAATACAAAAGAATATATGCTGTATCATTTAGAGAAAAACAAAATGGATTCTCTGCTGAATATATCCTATACTAGAGACTATGGCTTTCTGGATATATTCTGACTATATGTGTGCATGCATATTACATGTACTAACCAGTAGTACTTATGGAAGGCTTTTAGGCCTTCAGCAGTTTGTCTCTGTCACAGTATTCGACAGCTCCACCCTTTGATCAGGGACATTATCCATGTACCCTGTCATCTCAGGAGAGTTTCTAGGAACGTACAGCTCACTAATGATCATTTCATGTAAAATTGCTGTTCTGCGTTTGGCAGTAATTTTCTGAATGCAACATAAACCACATCTGTAGACTGTGTATAGCAACAAGATGGCTACGATGATCACAAGGATAAATTTCATCACAGAATACATCACATTAGAAAACCAGGCTCCCATTCCTGAGAACCAGGTACTGGGGTTAAACATAGACCACCATGCATCATCTTCAGAATCGGGATCATAGTGTGCTCGTTTAAAATCTTCCTTTAAATCATAAGCTTCATTCATGTAATTAGCAATAATGGCGTCTGGATCAGTATCATTGTTAGTCAAATAATTACAGCAATGTACGCCGAGGTTAGTTTCAAGGGTTAGACAATAACCTCCTGACTGGGCTGTCAGGTAATCCAAAACGAGTCTGTGTTGTAACAGTTCATTACGAAAAGCTTTCAGTTCATGTCCGACATATCGAAATGTCTCATCATAAAGTTCAGTAACGTTGTCAATGAATTGGGCTAGATCAACAATCTCCTTTTGGTTCTCCAAATAGCCCCAGGTACCATAGGAAAAGATGTTGGCAAGGGTGGTACCAATACGATGCTTTATGGAGGAGTCAATTAACGGAAGGTGTTTCCGAATTATTATGTCTCTCTTATAACGTTGACCATCTTTTTGACCATCCTGTAAAAACACTTTTTTCAACTCATCATGGGTTATGGTGTAGAACTGTGGAATAATTCTCCCCAGGTAGCAAAGACCTTCAGAATTTGGGGGTAACCATTTATAAGCATTTTTCCCACAAATGTAATACATATCATGTGGAAGAAGGTAGGGAATGTCAAATCCTAATACCATAGTAGCCACTATCATACCAATCTGGCATGTCTGTACAATAGGATCTGTCTCAGAATGAGGAACATTTACTGGTAACGTGTAATCAAATACAGAGTTGTAGTAATCTATGGTGCATGAAATGCAATTGGAGCTTTTAAAATCCTCGCTACATGGCTCAGCACACTGTGGAACATATGGCTTGTATATGTTAACAATTTTATCACAATATCCTTTCTCCACTTTACCTAATTGAACCGGGTGATCTGCCTTGGGAAGGGTAAACATTCCTGCACTGGTCCACAGTTGTGGTTCATAGGATCTCATGTCAACTATAGTTTTATTAAAACAAAATGGCACTCGATCACTAACATGTGGGGCCAGAACGATGATGGGTGGCTTTGTCTTGTTATATTGATCAGTAACGTGTCTTCCACAACTTTTTAGGCTACAATCTTCTTCACAACTCTCTACACTAATCACTTTGGTTATCTCATCGTGTGATGCAGGGACTGGTGACATAGGCAGATTTTCGCTCAATAGCGGTGTTCTGGTACATACCCAACAATTTGTGACATTCAATACCTGTCCCAACAGTGCGTGATATTTTTGAATGGGGTAATTCCGAGAGTAATATCCAACATTATCCATACACCAGAGTATGCACCTCTCCTCTGGGGGTTTGGTACAGTAATCACAAATGCACCTTTCGACTGGAGGTAAATCAGACTCGGTGCACAGATCATCGTTGTTGATAGATCGGGGGGGCCTGCTTAGAAAAGAGGAAGGAATTGTTTGGTTAAAATAATGACCATCCACTCTAATGGAGGCCGCATAATCAGACCATGAGCCCCTGCTCGCCCTCTCTCCAAGATACAAAATGCCCCCTATGGTAAGGACCATGATGGTTCCCAGTAAACAGCAAAATAACTTGAAACTTTTCTGGGACATTATTCGGTAGGCCTGTAATCGATTATATGCAATCATCTCCATCTTGCTTGAAGAGCCCTGCTACACACAGGTCGGGTAAGTCTGTATTCACAAGCAAATTAGAGTCTCTGGAATCTTTCGTCGTGTCTGCGCACAAATCAGAGTCTCTTTGTTTTTTCAAACTTGGGTCTCTTACCGGTTTGCAATGGGATCCATGTACCCACGTGTCTCTTTCGGCAACCTTTATGGAGGTATCTGTTGTCAAGAGCACTTGCCAAGGACCGTCCCACCGATCTGTGAGGGAACCCGACCGCAGGAAGCTTCTCACCATCACATGGTCCCCAGGCTGAATCTGGTGTGCTGGACCCAAGGAGGAAGTAGGCTGAATACTCTGTTGAGCACGTCGGAGATCTCTTAGCTGCTTAGACAATTGAATAACATATTGAACAGTCAAATCATGTTGCATTTTTAAATCAGTCTTTGGGTTAGTAACGTATCTTGGTTGAAGTCCAAATAGCAATTCATAAGGAGAGAGATTGAGCGGGGGTTTAGGTGTGATTCTAATACTATGAAGCACTATAGGTAGTGCTTCTGGCCACGACAATCCCGTCTCTTTGGTAAGCTTAGCTAACCTGTTTTTAATAACCCCATTAATTCTTTCCACCTTTGCTGACGCCTTTGGGTAATACGGCGTGTGTAGTTTGGATTCTATTCCTATCATTTCACACATTCTCTGAAAAACTTTCCCTGTAAAGTGTGTTCCACGATCACTTTCAATAACATACGGTAACCCATATCTACATACAAATTCTTGCAAAATTTTCTTAGCGGTGAACTGTGCGGTGTCTGAGGCCGTAGGCCAAGCCTCAACCCAACCGCTGAACATGTCCACTAAAACCAACACGTACTGAAGCCCTCTTATCTTTGGTAACTGAATAAAATCAATCTGTAACCTTTGAAATGGACCTGAGGCATTTGGCAAATGTCTCATCTGGGTAGGTACTGTCTTTCCAACATTGTTTTTCAAGCAAATAACACAGCTTTCACATTTATTTCTGGCAACCTTGATAAACCCTGGAGCATACCAATATGACTGAACAATTCTGTTCATGCTGTCTGCACCCAAATGTACTAAGCCATGAGCACCTTCTGCTAGTGCTGGCAACAATTGTTTAGGAGCCACTGGTTTGTCATCTGGCCCCACCCAAATACCATCCTCTCTCTGACAACATTTTTTTAATTTCCAATTGTTAATCTCATTTGACGATGTACCCTTCTGATACTGTTTTAGTCTTTCCCATGTTATTTCATTAAAAATCATCATCATGGCTGGTGTTTCAGATTGGCATGGAGCTACGGCAACTTCTTTGGCTGTCATGTCAGCCAACCTATTACCCATGGAAACAGCATCAATTTGTTTTGTGTGTGCTTGACATTTAATTACTGCAACTTCTTCTGGCAATTGTATAGCATTTATTAACTCTTTTACCAAGTGAGCATTTGCAATGGGTGTTCCTGCTGCAGTAAGGTATCCCCTATGCTTCCAGATGGCCCCAAAATCTTGTACCACTCCAAACCCGTATCTGGAGTCTGTGTAGATGTTTACTCGTTTCCCTTCTGCTAACTGGCATGCTCTAATTAATGCTATTAACTCTGCTACTTGAGCTGAATGAGGTGGGCCCAATGGTTTGGCTTCTACAACCTTATCCTGTGTCGTGACAGCATACCCTGTCACCAATGACCCATCCTGTGTCTGCCTGTGACAACTACCATCGGTGAACAAAACCATATCTGGGTTTTCTAATGGTGTTTCAGAGATATCAGGTCTAACTGAAAAGTTTTGATTCATGTATGTATTGCAATCATGCACATTGTTCTCCTTCTCCTCCTCATCCTCTCTACTCCTCTCTTCGGAGGACGAGGGTAACAATGTGGCAGGATTCAGATTGTTGCACCTGTGTATTGTGAGATTACCAGGAGTCAAAAGAGCTATCTCCCACCGGGAGAATCTAGCAGTGGACACATGTCTAGTCTGTGCGTTGTTTAGTATTTGTGCAACTGCATGTGGGACATACAGGTGTAATTCATGCTGTAACACAATATCTTGGGTCTTTTCCAGCAATAGGACGGCTGCAGCCACTGCCCGTAAACATGTGGGCAATGCTTTTGCAACCGTATCCAACTGTGCACTGAAATAACCTATGGGTCTGTGTCTGTCCCCATGTATTTGTGTCAACACCCCTAAAGCTGTGTCTTTATTCTCACTACAATAAAGTTGGAATGGTTTGCTGTAGTTAGGTAAGCCTAACGCTGGGGCCGTGGTCAACAACTGTTTAATTTTGTCAAAAGCAGCGACTGACTCAGGTGTATGCTGCACTATCTGTGGTTTATCCTGAGAAATGAACTGCTGTAGGGGTAGGGCCACTGTCGAAAACCCTGGTATCCATTGTCTGCAAAATTGTGCCATGCCAAGAAAGGCACGCACATCCTTTTGTGTTTTGGGTAATGGATGTTTTACCATTACCTCCACCCTCTGAGGGTCTAACTGTCTTTGGCCTGGTGCCAAATAATGACCCAGATATTTAACCTTGTCAGTGCACAGTTGAATTTTATCCTGCGACACCTTGTGACCTGCCTCTGCAAGGAAACACAATAATTGTTTAGTGTCTGCAAGGGATGCTTCAAACGACTTGGAGCACAGCAACAGGTCGTCCACGTATTGTATAAGGACGGAACCATCTGTGGGTACAAAAGATTGCAGATTATTACGCAGGCATTGTGAATACCAATTTGGACTCTCAATATACCCTTGTGGAAGCCGTGTCCAGGTGTACTGGACACCCCTATAGGTAAATGCAAACAGGTATTGTGAGTCAGGATGTACCGGCACTGAAAAAAATGCACTGCATAAATCAATTACACTGAAATGAGTCGCATCTGCAGGAATCTGCGTTAATATGGTGGCAGGATTTGGCACCACTGGATAATGCGACTTTACCACTTTGTTCAGTGCCCTTAAATCCTGAGTCAAACGCCACTTTGTAGGTTTCCCAGGTGTGGGATTACGCTTGGCTATGGGAAACACTGGAGTATTTGCAGTGCTTATACACTTTACTAAAACTCCCTGATCTAGTAAAGTTTGCATAACTGATTCTAGTCCTTTCTCTGCTTCTGGCTTTAATGGATACTGCGGAACCCTAGGAGGTAATTTTCCCGGGAGTAATTCCACCTGTACCGGAGGTGTATCCTTTATTAAGCCTATATCATGTGACTCAGTGGCCCATAAGTGCTCAGGTATTTCATCAAGCATGTTCTTTACCTGCGGAGATAAAATCACAGGGTAAATAGAGGTTTTTATATGGGCGGTATCCAAATACGCCTGCACTTCCTCTGTACTTTTGTCAGGAATCTGTAAAAATACCCCATCTGGAGAGCAATATATAGTGCAGTTTAATTTACAAAGTAGGTCCCTACCTAGTAAATTAGAAGGTGAATTTTCCGATAACACAAAGGCATGTGAGGTTGATATGGGACCCAGTGTTACTTTCTGATTAGAAGATACAGGGAGTGTAGTGACTTTCCCAGTAATTCCTATCGCTTGTACTGTTTGTAAAGTTTTGGAAATATTCCCCTTATCTTTTAATACACTGCGTTCAGCACCAGTATCAATAAGGCAATTGTATGTATCATTGCCTACTTGCATCCATACGGTAGGCTCCGGTAACCCTCCCATATGGGCAGCAAGAATGCTGGCGCTAGCCTCATCCTATAGTCTTGCTCTGGTCCCTTGACCCCCCCGTGCAGCCCATGACTGTGAGGGAGACTGTGAAGCTCCTGCTGCAGCGATTAGGCGTTGTCCTCTGGGCTCTCGGCCAGGAGAGCTTGCAAAGGAAACTTTGTTGGCTCTATACTTTCTGCCGGGGGGAGGAAAAGGAGGAGGGGGAATCACGGAGGGAGAAGAGTGAAAAGGCTGTGCAGAACGCCTTGCTGGTACCTGTAGTGCTCTGTAAGATGGACAACTACGCTGGTAATGTCCATAAATTCCGCATGCATAACATATACCATTTTGAGATGCTTTGATCTGCTTAATCTGGGGAGTTTGCTTCTGATGCATATGTTCCTTTAAGGACTCATTTGCTGCTCTCTCTAAAGTTTTTATCTGCAATGTCATTAGCTTATCTTTAGCCTTAGAATCCTTAACTAAAATATTTCTTTCATGTCTTTTTGAAGCATTAAGCAAAACACCAAGCACTTCATCTTTCCATTCAGGGTACTGTATGGTCACGCGGTCACGCAATTTTTCATTCAACCCATCCATAAACAAACCCTTAATCATGACTGCAACCTGTGCATCATTCTCATCACTGATTCCACCATACTCCTTAAGATTTTCCATCAATCGCTTATAGTATTCAGCCACAGACTCAGTCAGCTCCTGTTTTGTCTGATACAATTTAGACCAGTCAATACGCTGGGGAAATACCAGTTTTAACTGTTCTTGAAACATTTTCACCACATTCTTCTGCTGCTCAGTAGTTAATTGCGTAGCCTCTAGCATTTCTGCTGTAACTACCTTAGTGCTATCAATTTTCTCATTTGGATACATTGCTAGTATTAACTGCTTCCAATCCCTCCCTGCAGGTTCATGTATGAGTGACACAGTTTCCACATATTTACATGCCTTATGCAGATTTTTTCTTGGATCGGGAAAACTCTGTATTAAAGATTGCAAATCTGTTTGTCTCCAGGGACTCCACATCGGAACAGTTCTATCTGACCCTACCTCTTGCCCTGGCACTGTAAATACCCTGACTGGTTGCAACTCCAGTGTAGGTTTGGGTTTGCGCAGAGTATCTTTAGTAATTATAGCTTCAGCGCGCAACCTATCTGCTTTTTCCTTGCGAGTCTCTTTCGCTGCTACCTCCTCTGGTTCTGATAATATCTCATCTGTGCTACCGTCACTAGATTCCTCACTAGTTTTAACAGTTACCTGACCTGAGCTCGTGGAGGACGCAGCAGCCCTCTCTGTTCTCCCAACTGCCCTAGGTTGTGCTAGCGTGCAAGCTATTCCTGCAAACTGTTGCTCCTCCTGCCACTGATCCTCTGATATACTAGTAATATTCTGAGGATATAGTGGACAATATGCTGGAGGGCGACAGTCCCCTGTTGGTGCGGATACTGATGATGCCAGTGCCAGATGTTTACGGCAATCTGTTATAAGCGGCTGGGTTTGCATTGCTCCAACTGTATTATCTAATTTATACATATTGGCAATAGCATACCACTGGCGCAAGCATCTCAGTTGTTTTAACCTATTCTGAGCCTTCACTGTAGACATGATTCTGTCTCTTACTGTGTCTAAACATTCTGTATTGAACGATCCGCATACAGGAAAACACATTTTATCAAGCTTGGTAAGTGACACCCACTGGTCACAATACTGCACAAGGTCTGGATCACATTGTTCCATTATAAAGTAAGCACTTCTAGGGTTAATTCTCCCTGCTCTTTCATACGTCGAAAAACCTGCCCCCATCTTGAGCAGCAAATAGTTCTACCGCGGTACGTCTACCTATTGAAACCAGCAGTAAATATCCCTATAATCACAATCAATACTCTTCTTTAGAGTTACTCACTTCTGTGCACAGTAACAGTCACTGTTAATACATCAGATTGTCACACAGACTCAGAATCCTGAAGGGACTGCAGATTCCGTTATCTACCAGAATCCATATATTTAAACCAATTAGCAGCCCTTTTCTAGATCAGTATTACCATGAGTTACAATCACTTACACGATTTTCAAATATAACCTTGGGCTGTTCACTCTGTTCTCTCTCACACACCCTTCTTGTACACGTGTAGCTGACTAACAAGGGAGGTGGTCTATGTGCTTTTTACTTATTTTTGGCTCTTATCTTATCTAACACTTACAGCGTTAACGAGGGCACGTGATACTGTAAATGCAGATTGAAACACAAACAGACCTCGTGAAGATGGTCCACAGCACTTATACACGCACTCATTCACAGAGTTAAGAGTGAAAAACCCAGGTTTTTTTTTTTTTTTTTTCTTATTTCTTATTTACATGCAACAGCATCTGTCAATCAACATTTCCCGAGTTACTTTTCTTGGCTACTTGGTCCTTCAACCGACTTAAACACACTCAATGCACAACTAATCAGCAATGCAGTTATTAAGTACATCACACAGTTGACCAGTAAGTATAAAAGCAGCACAACACATCAGCATGCTACATTCCATACTTACCAGCACCCGTTGTAGTGATGTCAGGATTGGTGTCGTCTCCACCCTTAGTGAGAAGTCGATGAAAGGACCAATTCAAGTTCGTTCGACGAGCCCCCAAATTGTCTAATTCGTTGATTACAGTTAAAGTGCTATTGCAAGCAAATAGTCAGGATTCAGATTTCTTAAAATAAGTAATTAAATTTATTGGTATACAGATCACCTTGGTTACAGAGGTCAGTCCTCTGTTATCAAATTTGAATATCAGAATGCCCAGATCAGGGCGTTACATTTCAATATATTCATTATACATTTCATTATTCACGCCTACCGTAATGACACTTGTTTTCTAATAAAATGGACATATATGGACATTGGCATAATCAAACCAAAAATATGTAATTGCGTCAGAATCACAAGTTTCTCTTGGACATTACTAAAATATCCAATTCCTATTTTTCCATTGTCTACAATATGTGTGTGTGGGGGTAATGCATTCTTGGAAATAGACTGGACTTCGGAAATGCGTACGTGCAATTAGAACTGGCAAACAATTTGTTTTCAACATTCTTTTCTATGTTTTAAAGTTCAACTAAAATACAAAAGAATATATGCTGTATCATTTAGAGAAAAACAAAATGGATTCTCTGCTGAATATATCCTATACTAGAGACTATGGCTTTCTGGATATATTCTGACTATATGTGTGCATGCATATTACATGTACTAACCAGTAGTACTTATGGAAGGCTTTTAGGCCTTCAGCAGTTTGTCTCTGTCACAGTATTCGACAGCACCAAAAGGTGCATTTATTTCATTTAAAAATATACATGTTGCATGATTATGTGATACTCTGGTACACTTTGATACATGTGTTGCATACTATATATTTTCCATCTATGTGGTTTATACATGAAATTTCTAAACAGAGTTCTCTTTACTCTGGTGCTAGCAAGGTAACATTATTATATCAGACTGTCATGTATTTGTTCTTAATCGGTATAAATTATAATTAGTTTGCTGATTAACTATACTTTCTGTGTGGATAAAAGACCAAAACTGATAGGTCTGTCAATTGTTAAATTGTTACAAGCTTTGGAGGCAGTGTTTTTTCTGATTGCAGAATCATTAGAAGCCTATACAAGGTTAATTTATCAAGTGATTGATTCTGTAGATCCATTGCTGGAAAAAACTTTTTCTTTGCAACATTGTTTCTCTTACTTTTATTTTTAAACCTATTGATCCTGCAGACTTTCTGCTGGAGTATTTCTCTGCAACACTGATTTTGTACATATTTATACCTCTATGTGAGAGATTGGGACTTTCTTATCAACAATTATTTATAATTCAAGATACCCTAGATATCTATGAATTTGTATGATCACCACAAACTGTCACCTCTGCTTAAATATTTAATCTGTATTACCAGCATATATACTGGCTGACAAATGCGTAGGATATAATCTAATCAGTAATAATGTGTGAATATTAATTGATTTCCTATATATGAAAGTCATTATAATATTATTATTATTATTTTCATGCACTTTGGCATAGGAGAACAAGAGAGGATTCGCTCTAATATTCTGAATACTATTTGAATGAATTAGTTTAAACAAATTTACATTTCTGATTTTTATCAGAGCTTCCTCTCTTCTGAGCACTCTCTCATCTGGCTGATAGCTGTGCTGGCTTGGGTTCTGCCCTTCCCAGCGTACACTTGGTTATCACAACAGAAAGCAGAAGTGTTCCTTCTTCCTTCTGCCTTGATCTTAAGGGGAGTTAGATCAATCAATTCATGATCTTCCCCTATTTAAAACTGGTGAAGGTTCTCCTTTCCAACACTCTCTCATCTGGAAAAGCCTGGTGCCCAGTTATCCAGTGACGCATAGCAGGCAGAGTACAGACAGCAGAAGTGGGTTCTCTCTTCCTTCATAAGTCATCTTCATCATTCAAGGTCGTACTATCCTGAGAGTAGCCCGATCTTCTATCTCGGAAGCTGATAGGATAGACCTGGTTAGTACTTTGAAGGGGGACCGCTTAGGAATACCAGGCACTGTGGATATCACTAAGATGATCACTCATATCTTCATGTAAAAACACTGGTGGGGCAGTCCTAATCTGCTCACTCTCTCTCATCTAATCCATATTTCACCTCTTTTTCTCTTCTATTTTTATTAATTATTTAATATGTTTGGACCATATAGGTCGATATTTTAACGGAATAAAATAAAAGTTAAGTTTTAGATTATTTATCATCATATCACTTCACCTGATACTGATTAATTATCATCACCATTTTCAATTAAGAGTGCTCCCGAAAAGGTTTTCTTTTGTCTTGTCTCTTTTTATGTAGACAAGTGGGGTTTGCCAGAGATAGATCTCATGGCGTCCCATCTGAACAACAAAGTGCCAGTATACGGGTCAAGAACAAAGGATCCCGGAGCGATCTTTGTGGACCCTCTATCAATCAAATGGGATTTACATCTGGCATATCTGTTTCCTCCGATCATCTTGCTACCCAAGGTGGTGTGGAAAATAAAGCAAGAAAAGGGTGCCATGATTCTAATAGCTCCGGCTTGGCCCAGCGATTGGTATACAGATCTGCAAAGTATGTCAATGGATGCTCCAATTCTGCTCCCTCAACGTCCAGATCTACTGATGCAGTGTCCTTGTTATCACAGGCAGCTGGATCGACTGTCGTTGACGGCGTGGTTCTTGAAACCTCTATCCTGAAGTCAAGAGGATTATCACAACAGGTAATTCAAACAATGCTCAGAGCAAGGAAACCCTCCTCAGCTCGCATTTATCACCGAATATGGCAGACCTATATTCATTGGTGCATTAAAGGAAATATAGACCCAAAATCTTTCCAAGTTTCCAGGGTCTTAGATTTCCTTCAAGCAGGAATGGATAAGGGTTTGAAGGTGGCTTCCTTGAGAGTGCAAGTATCAGCATTGACTGTATGGTTCCAAAAGAAAATTGCCAATTTACAGGATGTGCGTACTGTTTTCCAGGGAATGCTGCGCATTCAACTGGCTTTTGTTCCTCCGGCAGTGCCTTGGGACTTAAAGTCTAGTTCTCAAAGCCCTTCAAGTTGCTCTGTTTGAACCACTTAATAAAGTGGATCTGAAATTGTTGACTGCTAAAGTTCTCTTTTTTTACTGACTATGACATCAGCTAGAAGAGTGTCAGATTTAGGAGCGCTGTCATGCCGTTCTTCTTTTCTGATTTTTTTATCCAGATAAAGCAGTTCTCAGAACTAGGTCTGGGTATCTTCCTAAGTTGGTGTCTATATTCCACCTTCATGAAGAAATTGTAGTCCCGGCTTTTCAGGTATCGGGACTGTCTGCGGGAGAAGCGTCGCTGGACGTAGTCCGGGCGTTAAGGATCTACTTGGATCGTACCAGTGCCTTCAGAAAGACAGATTCTCTCTCCATTCTCTACGGATTTCACAAGAGAGGATGGCCTGCTACTAAACAGACGCTAGCAAGATGGCTTCGAATGACGATTTCAGAAGCGTATTCTCAAGCTGATCTCCCTGTTACGGCTAATGTCTTGCTCACTCTACTCGTAAGGTAGGTCCTTCATGGGCAGCACAACATGGTGCTTCAGCAGAACAGATATGTAAGGCAGCCACATGGTCTTCCATTAACACTTTCATTAGACATTATGCCTTGGATACTTTTGCCTCTCATGACGCTAAATTCGGGCGCAAGGTTCTCCTGTCCAATCAGGAGTGTACCCACCACTAAATTGCTTTGGGCTAAATTGCTTTGAGAAATCCCATTGTTATCCTGTGGATAATCTGTGGGCCCCGCCGATGAAATATACGTTATGGTAAGAACTTACCGTTGATAACGGTATTTCTCCTATGTCCACAGGTTCCACAAGGATCCCACCCTGATGCAACTGATTTGGGGATCTTTATACTCGCTAAACTCGTCCCTCTTGCATGGAAGGGTGTGCATGTGTGTTCTTCTCGCCTTAATAGGGCTCTACATGATGCTCCTGCCTAAATGATTTGGAATACAACTGATTTGCCTGAGACAGTGGGCGGGGATATATGGACGAGCCCGTTGCATCCTGGGAGGACTGAAAGCTTGTGATCGTTTGGTGCCAATCCGCTGTAGCTCCATCATATCCCATTGTTATCCTGTGGAACCTGTGGACATAGGAGAAATACCGTTATCAACGATAAGTTCTTACCATAACGTATATTTCTTCATCAATTTAGCAGGCAAAGGGACTAGAGGTGATTCCAAGTGTTGAATTTGCATTTTTAAGCAGTTGCTGTGAACCCACAACATGCAGTTAAATGAGACAAAATCAGACAGATCGCAGGGACCTTCAGACTGGCCAAATCATCAAATTTATATTGACCTAACCGTATAGTATCCCATCTTCCACCTATTGTATCACACCATTGTCACCAAAATCTCCCTTTTTTTCAAACACACCAAACACATTTTCACTCAGTAAATTGGGATGTATTCCTCCCTTTCTAGAAATAATTCAGCAATCTTATATCCTGAAACCCCCCAAAAAACCCTAAAAAAACTTTGTTGACCTTTTGTGTGTCGACCATGCCCACGTCAACCTAATGACCATGTCGACCCAGGGCCGGTGCAAGGTTTCTCGGCACCCTAGGCAAAATTTCTGCCTACACCCCCCCCCCCCCCGTCCTCCCCCCGTCCTCCCCCCATCCTCTTGGCCCTCCCCTTCCCCCGTTGCTTGGACAGTGGAGTGATCACGTTATCTAGAGGCTGTGTTAACAGTATGTTGATCCTCCTGAAGCAGCCAAATAACAGAAAAAGAAAGCCTGACAAATATTATATTAAATGCACACAAGTTAAAAAGCATCCAGCCCCACATCCATATATAGTATAATACCGCAGTCTGTAGTTTTATACAGTATTATAGATAGGCACCAGGGTTGTAACTAGAACTTTGTGGCAGTGACGTGCGGTGAGGTCATTGGCTGGGGAGGCACTGAGATTTTATATATAATATAATATATATATATATATATATATATATTCACAAATGTCGGATCGGCACTCTCCTAACGATGGATATGTTGCTCAGGTGCCCTCTGGAGGGATTGATGCAAGTAGCAAACTGTGTAGCAAACAGCGGCACTCAGAGACTGACACAGCGAGAATAAAGTGCTGGTGCTTTTTAATTCATGGCTGGTAACTCCAACGTTTCGGGGCACGCAAGCCCCTTTTTCAAGGTGAGCCAAATACAAAGTGTGAAAAACAGTGCAAAACATTTACCTTTATGGTGAGGAGGACCCACGTGTGGGAAGGTGTGCAGCGTCCTGGGGAGCCTGGAGCTTCCGCCCTGGAAGTGGTGACGTGTCAATGCCCCGGTCACGTGACCTCCAGCGTGTTCCGGGCCGTCACGTTGCCTTGACAACCTGACGCTCCGTGGTTGCCATGGATGCCTGCGGCAAGTGCGGGTACCGGGATTGCGGAGGAGGCGCGACTACAGGCTGGGGGTGATTAATGGTGCAAAAAACAATTATATAAACAGGAAGATACTGTTGCACTATGCTGTCATAACGTGCAGCATACCGAAAACAAACATGCTGACTTGAATGCAGGTGTCCCCTGGTACTGTCAATCTCGTACTAGGTCCAAGCGTTATTAATGATAAATACCGGAATTGTACAGTACTAGTGAGCGAGATAAATATAAAATATAAAATGACATGCATAAGTCACAAAATACAGAGGCTAGTGAGCCTGTTATGTGACACCAAATGTCAACGGTGCAACCGTCCCCATAATCAGATAATGGAGACGAGTGCTGATAAAGGTTGCTCAGAAGACACTCCATTGGATTCTGTCATTGAGACCTTTCGGCCTCACAGTGTCCAATCTGTACATCCACGTTGCCTCTCTTCTAAGTAGGGTGGCTGCTCTGTCTCCGCCTCTTAAGTTGCTGGGAATGTGATCAATAATTTGGAACTGCAAATCTTTCAATGTATGTTGCTTGTCCACGTAGTGTCTGGCCACAGGTTGTTCCGATTTCTTGGATAGAAGTGCTGCTTTTAATGTCGACCTGTGCAGGGCAAAGCGCTCCCTGGCATTGCGTATGGTCTTGCCTACGTATTGTTGTTTGCATGGACAAGTGATTAGGTAAACTACATGAGTTGTGGTACAGGTGAGTACGTGCTTGATATTATAGGAAGACCCTGTGGAGGTGGATTTGAACCTTGTACCCGTAATCATGGTTTTGCAAGTTTCACAGCCTAAACACTTGTAGCAGCCTGCTGCTTTAGTTAGAAAATTGGTACTGGGCGCTGAATCGAATCCTGTGATGTCTGGATGTACCACAAAGTCCTTGATGCTTTTGCCTTTTTTGTAGCACATCATGGGTCTTTTCCTTCTTAGCCCAGTTAGGTTTTTATCGGTGGCCACTATGGGCCACAATGCATTGAGAGCCCGTGGGATCACAGCACTGGATGTATTGTATTGTGCCACAAATGGTACAGTGTCCTTACTCTTCTTAGTGGTAGGGGTTAGGAGTAAATCTCTGTTTGTCATCAGGATTTTTTGTTCATTGGTGAGTAGTAGTTTGCTGTTGTAGCCTCTCTGTTTGAACCTTGAAGTGACATTATTCAGAGCGGATTCCAATTGTGTCGGGTCGCTGGTAATTCTGGCTGCCCTCATGTATTGGGATTTGGGGAGCCCCTTTTTGAGGGCAGTGGGGTGATGGCTGTTGTATCGTAATAAGGTGTTTTTGTCGGTTGGCTTATAGTACACCTCAGTGTGCAGCCTGCCGTCTTTGATGATAACGTTGACGTCCAGATAATTTAATTTGATAGGGTCGCACTGCGAGGTGACTCTGATGGCGGACGGTCTGGTGTTGATGGCTTCGATGAATTTTTCAAACCTTTCTTTGCCACCGGTCCAGAGCAAAAACACATCATCTATATATCTACAATAATGTAGTATATATTGTGTGTAAACGTCATCATTGAAAAACATAGCCTGTTCTTCCTCTAACATGAAGACGTTAGCAAACGAGGGAGATACATTGCTTCCCATGGAGCAGCCACTTACTTGTCGATAATATTTTCCGTCGAATAAAAAGTAATTGTGGGTTAATATCAGTTCAAGTAATCGCAGGAACAAATTATGATCAAAGTTGCTCATATTGGTTTTGGTTAAGAACGATCTCATTGCCGTTAGCCCTTGATCGTGCGGAATACAGGTGTATAAGCTACAGATATCAACTGTGCAGATGATGGTCTCCCCGGGTATCACGTCGACTGTCTTAAGTAGATTTAAAAAGCTGGTAGTATCCTTGAGGTAGTTTGGTTGCGCCAAAATGAGCGGCTGCAGTATACTATCCAGAAAAATGGAGATCGGCTGATAAAGTGCTTTGTGCGCAGAAATTATCGGCCTGCCGGGAGGATGATCTAGGCTTTTGTGTATTTTGGGGACCAAAAACAACAAGGGGACCACGGGGAAGTCTTGTTTGAGTGCTTTGCATAGTTTGCTGGTTATTAACCCGGTATTGTATGCTGAATCAAGGATGTTGTCCACTTCAATTTTGAATTTTTTGGTTGGATCCGCAGTCAGTGCTTCATAGACTGATGTATCGCCCAGCTGGCGGTATGCTTCCTGTTTGTAGTCACTTAAATTCATAATTACTGCCGATAAGGGGGGCGGTATAGTAATTATGAATTTAAGTGACTACAAACAGGAAGCATACCGCCAGCTGGGCGATACATCAGTCTATGAAGCACTGACTGCGGATCCAACCAAAAAATTCAAAATTGAAGTGGACAACATCCTTGATTCAGCATACAATACCGGGTTAATAACCAGCAAACTATGCAAAGCACTCAAACAAGACTTCCCCGTGGTCCCCTTGTTGTTTTTGGTCCCCAAAATACACAAAAGCCTAGATCATCCTCCCGGCAGGCCGATAATTTCTGTGCACAAAGCACTTTATCAGCCGATCTCCATTTTTCTGGATAGTATACTGCAGCCGCTCATTTTGGCGCAACCAAACTACCTCAAGGATACTACCAGCTTTTTAAATCTACTTAAGACAGTCGACGTGATACCCGGGGAGACCATCATCTGCACAGTTGATATCTGTAGCTTATACACCTGTATTCCGCACGATCAAGGGCTAACGGCAATGAGATCGTTCTTAACCAAAACCAATATGAGCAACTTTGATCATAATTTGTTCCTGCGATTACTTGAACTGATATTAACCCACAATTACTTTTTATTCGACGGAAAATATTATCGACAAGTAAGTGGCTGCTCCATGGGAAGCAATGTATCTCCCTCGTTTGCTAACGTCTTCATGGTAGAGGAAGAACAGGCTATGTTTTTCAATGATGACGTTTACACACAATATATACTACATTATTGTAGATATATAGATGATGTGTTTTTGCTCTGGACCGGTGGCAAAGAAAGGTTTGAAAAATTCATCGAAGCCATCAACACCAGACCGTCCGCCATCAGAGTCACCTCGCAGTGCGACCCTATCAAATTAAATTATCTGGACGTCAACGTTATCATCAAAGACGGCAGGCTGCACACTGAGGTGTACTATAAGCCAACCGACAAAAACACCTTATTACGATACAACAGCCATCACCCCACTGCCCTCAAAAAGGGGCTCCCCAAATCCCAATACATGAGGGCAGCCAGAAGTACCAGCGACCCGACACAATTGGAATCCGCTCTGAATAATGTCACTTCAAGGTTCAAACAGAGAGGCTACAACAGCAAACTACTACTCACCAATGAACAAAAAATCCTGATGACAAACAGAGATTTACTCCTAACCCCTACCACTAAGAAGAGTAAGGACACTGTACCATTTGTGGCACAATACAATACATCCAGTGCTGTGATCCCACGGGCTCTCAATGCATTGTGGCCCATAGTGGCCACCGATAAAAACCTAACTGGGCTAAGAAGGAAAAGACCCATGATGTGCTACAAAAAAGGCAAAAGCATCAAGGACTTTGTGGTACATCCAGACATCACAGGATTCGATTCAGCGCCCAGTACCAATTTTCTAACTAAAGCAGCAGGCTGCTACAAGTGTTTAGGCTGTGAAACTTGCAAAACCATGATTACGGGTACAAGGTTCAAATCCACCTCCACAGGGTCTTCCTATAATATCAAGCACGTACTCACCTGTACCACAACTCATGTAGTTTACCTAATCACTTGTCCATGCAAACAACAATACGTAGGCAAGACCATACGCAATGCCAGGGAGCGCTTTGCCCTGCACAGGTCGGCATTAAAAGCAGCACTTCTATCCAAGAAATCGGAACAACCTGTGGCCAGACACTACGTGGACAAGCAACATACATTGAAAGATTTGCAGTTCCAAATTATTGATCACATTCCCAGCAACTTAAGAGGCGGAGACAGAGCAGCCACCCTACTTAGAAGAGAGGCAACGTGGATGTACAGATTGGACACTGTGAGGCCGAAAGGTCTCAATGACAGAATCCAATGGAGTGTCTTCTGAGCAACCTTTATCAGCACTCGTCTCCATTATCTGATTATGGGGACGGTTGCACCGTTGACATTTGGTGTCACATAACAGGCTCACTAGCCTCTGTATTTTGTGACTTATGCATGTCATTTTATATTTTATATTTATCTCGCTCACTAGTACTGTACAATTCCGGTATTTATCATTAATAACGCTTGGACCTAGTACGAGATTGACAGTACCAGGGGACACCTGCATTCAAGTCAGCATGTTTGTTTTCGGTATGCTGCACGTTATGACAGCATAGTGCAACAGTATCTTCCTGTTTATATAATTGTTTTTTGCACCATTAATCACCCCCAGCCTGTAGTCGCGCCTCCTCCGCAATCCCGGTACCCGCACTTGCCGCAGGCATCCATGGCAACCACGGAGCGTCAGGTTGTCAAGGCAACGTGACGGCCCGGAACACGCTGGAGGTCACGTGACCGGGGCATTGACACGTCACCACTTCCAGGGCGGAAGCTCCAGGCTCCCCAGGACGCTGCACACCTTCCCACACGTGGGTCCTCCTCACCATAAAGGTAAATGTTTTGCACTGTTTTTCACACTTTGTATTTGGCTCACCTTGAAAAAGGGGCTTGCGTGCCCCGAAACGTTGGAGTTACCAGCCATGAATTAAAAAGCACCAGCACTTTATTCTCGCTGTGTCAGTCTCTGAGTGCCGCTGTTTGCTACACAGTTTGCTACTTATATATATATATATATATATATATACACACACACATACATATACAGTGGTCGAAGTGGACATTTTGAAGTGGGGGTATGGAAAAGTGAAGGTTGCAATTATGCGCGCGCCTCCGAAAGAGGGGGTGTGGCCACTTAAATGGGGGCATGTCCATCAGTGTATTAGGACCCCTTATACTATCTAGAAATTCTTATACTATCTAGAAATTCACATTACAGCACACGAACTGAGCCAAAATTCACACTACAGCACATGGTATGATCCGAAATTCATATTTTACCACACAGTATGAGCCGAAATTCACATTACAGCACACGGTATGAGCCAAAATTCACATTACAGCACACCGTATGATCCGAAATTCATATTTTACCACACAGTATGAGCCGAAATTCACATTACAGCACACGGTATTAGCCGAAATTCACATTACAGCACACGGTATGAGCCGAAATTCACATTACAGCACACGGTATGAGCCGAAATTCACATTACAGCACACGGTATGAGCCGAAATTCAAATTACAGCACACGGTATGAGCCGAAATTCACATTACAGCACACGGTATGAGCCGAAATTCACATTATAGCAAACGGTATGACCCACAATTCAGGGACAGGGAGAGAGAGTGACAGCATGGACTGAGAGAGTGACAGCAGGGACTGAGAGAGTGACAGCAGGGTCTGAGAGCGTGACAGCAGGGACATAGGGTAACATTACCTGATATGTGCAGCGGAGGTGCGGAAGGGACTGTGGTTGTTGGTGGCGTACGAGTCCATGGTCTGCGGGGGATGCGGTGGTACTAAGCTGTCCTTCTTCGCTGCGGCGTTGATGTCCCTCTGACCACCGCCAGTTGTGGTCTGCGGTGGTCAGCTTTCAATGGCGGTGCAGCGTGCGGCAGTGAGCGCTGGTCAGCGGGCGGCTGTGATATAAATATATAATTTTTTTACATTTATTTTATTTATTTTTCCCTGTCCCTGCGTCCAAGTGATCTGGGGGTGAGCTGGAGTCCAAGTGATCTTGCCCAGATCACTTGGACTGCAGCTCACCCCCAGATCACTTGGACTGCAGCTCACCCCCAGATCACTTGGACTGCAGCTTACCCCCAGATCACTTGGACTGCAGCTCACCCACAGATCACAAGGGGGGAGCTGCAGTCCAAGTGATCTGGGGGTGAGCTGCCCAGACACTTGCCACCAAGCACAACTCCCCCCACCCCTCGCCTTAGTGGTCCTGGTTCCTCAGTCCCGGAGGAAGCAGATGCTGCCGGAGATGCTGAGGGCACGGAAATAGAGGTAACAGCGCTGCCTGTTGTCTCCAGAGCTGCCGCTGCTGTAGGCAACTCCAAGATCGGGAGGCGCAGGGAGGGAGGGGATAGGGAGACGTGGGGTGGGAGGGAGGGGATAGGGAGACGCGAGGTGGAAGGGAGAGGATAGGGAGACGCGGGGTGCGAGAGAGGGGATAGGGAGGCGTGGGGCGGCAGGGAGGGAGGGGATAGGGAGGCGCGGGGCGGGAGGGGATAGTGAGATGCGGGGTGCGAGGGAGGGGATAGGGAGACGCGGGGCGGCAGGGACGGAGGGAGGGGATGGCGCGGGGCGGCAGGGAGGGAGGGGATAGGGAGGCGCGGGGTGGCGGGGAGGGAGGGGATAGCGAGACGCGGGGCGGCAGTGAGGGGATAGTGAGACACGGGGTGAGAGGGAGAGGATAGGGAGACGCGGGGCGGCAGGGGATAGGGAGGCGCGGGGCGGTAGGGAGGGCGGGGATAGCGAGGTGCGGGGCGGCAGAAAGGGGATAGTGAGACGCGGGGTGCGAGGGAGGGGATAGGAAGACGCGGGCGGCAGGGAGGGGATAGGGAGACGCGGGGTGGAAGGGAGAGGATAGGGAGACGCGGGGAGGCAGGGAGGGAGGGGATAGGGAGGTGCGGGGCGGCAGGGAGGGCGGGGATAGCGAGACGCGGGGCGGCAGGGAGGGGATAGTGAGACGCGGGGCGGCAGGGAGGGGATAGGGAGGCACGGAGCGGCAGGGAGGGGATAGGGAGGCGCGGGGCGGCAGGGAGGGAGGGGATAGGGAGGCGCGGGGCGGCAGGGAGGGAGGGAGGGGATGGCGCGGGGCGGCAGGGAGGGGATAGAGAGGCGCGGGGCGGCGGGGAGGGAGGGGATAGTGAGGCGTGGGGCGGCGGGGAGGGAGGGGATAGCGAGACGTGGGGCAGCAGTGAGGGGATAGTGAGATGCGGATTGAGAGGGAGAGGATAGGGAGACGTGGGCGGCAGGGGATAGGGAGGCGCGGGGTGGTAGGGAGGGCGGGGATAGCGAGGTGCGGGCGGCAGAAAGGGGATAGTGAGACACGGGGTGCGAGGGAGGGGATAGGAAGACGCGGGGCGGCAGGGAGGGAGGGGATAGGGAGACGCGGGGTGGAAGGGAGAGGATAGGGAGACGCGGGGCGGCAGGGAGGGAGGGGATAGGGAGGTGCGGGGCGGCAGGGAGGGCGGGGATAGCGAGACGCGGGGCGGCAGGGAGGGGATAGTGAGACGCGGGCGGCAGGGAGGGGATAGGGAGATGCGGGGTGGCAGGGAGGGAGGGGATAGGGGGGCGCGGGGCGGCAGGGAGGGAGGGGATAGGGAGGCGCGGGGCGGGAGGGGATAGCGAGACGCGGGGCGGCAGTGAGGGGATAGTGAGACGCGGGGTGAGAGGGAGAGGATAGGGAGGCACGGGGCGGCAGGGAGGGGATAGGGAGGCGCGGGGCGGCGGGGAGGGAGGGGATAGGGAGACTCAGGCGGCAGTGAGGGGGAGAGGATAGGGAGGCGCGGGGCGGCAGGGAGGGAGGGGATGGGGAGGGAGGGGATAGGGAGACTTCCCTTGCCTTTCTGATCGATGCTCTAATTAAATATATTTTACATTAAAAAAAATTATTTTGATACGTAAGCCCAGACCAGGGGCGGCCGCGGCGAGGATCTAGCCTGCCACAGCCGTCAGTCACCTCACCGGCGCCAGTGTATTGATTTCCCTGCTCCCCGTCTCTAACAGAAATAGACGGAGCTGCGCGTATGAGAGAGCAGGGGGGAGACGGGCGCCGCACAAGCGCACGGTATGTTCGTGCTGACGGCGCATAGGATGCATGTTAGGCTGTCAGTGTGTGCGGCGCCCATCTCCCCCCTGCTCTCTCATACGCGCAGCTCCGTCTATTTCTGTTAGAGACGGGGAGCAGGGAAATCAATACACTGGCGCCGGTGAGGTGACTGACGGCTGTGGCAGGCTAGATCCTCGCCGCGGCCGCCCCTGGTCTGGGCTTACTTATCAAAATATATATATATATATATTTTTTTTTTAATATGTTTAATTGGAGCATGCCGCCCTCCAGTGGCCAGCGCCCATAGGCAGCTGCCTAAAGCTGCCTAATGGTAGCGCCGGCCCTGTGTCGACCTTCCATATATATTGACCTAGACATGTCAACTTTCGGTCAGTGTCGACCTACTTACTGTTGACCTTCAGTGGTCAAACTAGTGACTGACGACCTAAAGACCGGATACCAGTTTAGTTATTTTTAGATTTATATATTATATTTTAAGTTAGTAGTTCCCAAACTTGGTGCCGTGAGGCACTTCCAGAGGTGCTTCAGGTTGGTGGTCCAGCACTAGGGTGCCATGATTCAAGAAAGTTTGGGAACCACTGTTATAAGGCAATTCTTTCCTCTGCCACTGTAAATTGTGCGGCAGTATCAGCAAAGATGGTGTTGATGAGCTTCTGATTCAGTGTGGGGCTGAAGGGATCTGCCCACACAGAGAAGAAAAAGGGTGGACAGACAGTCCAGGTGGAGACTGCTGTTAGAGCCCAGGGTGCCTGGAGGCCAGTGGGGGCTATGAAGCCACATTCTTATCCGCAAGAGGCAGGGAGAACCAGAATACACACATGTGGCGCACCTGTGGGTTTGTGTGCTGTAATAGAAATCCAGAGGGAATGTGACCCTGACTGCAGCCTGTTCATTTGCCAGAAAAAGGGAGTACCAGCTTCCATTCCCAGTACATGTCACCACACCTTGCATTACATTTCTATCTTCCGCAGTGGAAGTACTATATCTAGGGAGATATCTTTGTGATCTATTGGCGTATAATTTCTGGTGAAGATGGCAGAATATCGCAATGTAAGAGCCTCTGAATGAGGCTTGATAGTAGGTACATTCTGCAGTCACTTAGATGGGAGCAGGCTCTTTTAGGAAGACAATGCATCACCCTACAGGTCTGGAGCCACCATATTATGGCTGGAGGAGCATTCCTCTGAGTCTGACATCAGAAATTGGACCCCTCATTTGCCATATCTGAACCCAGTAGCACTCCACTGGGGAATATTATAAATTGTACCTTATTATGGAGAGACATTCAATTTTCTGTACACTTATTCCCAACAGATGAATGTAACAGAAGGAATATCTCTGAAGAAAATCTAATTTCATCTTCAGGTTGTAAAACAGAAGATGATGACATCACACAAGATTCTCCTGGAGAAACCCCTACTGCTCTACTCGTACCTCCTGTACCTCAAAATGTGCTTGTGTCATGTGGTCCCTCTAATCAAAGGGAATGTTCTGATAACACTGATATTGGGTCATCTTCTACAGCTCTGACAGTAGATAAAATATTTCCCTGTTCTATAGATGACAGATGTTTTACACAGACCGCACAGCTTATAACCAATCATCCAGCTAAGGGAGGTGAGAAACCATTTCCATGTTCTGAGTGTGGGAAATGTTTTACACACAACTCACGTCTTGTTACACATCAGAGAAGTCACACAGGTGAGAAACCATTTCCATGTTCTGAGTGTGGGAAAAGTTTTACCGATAAATCAAATCTTGTTACACATCAGAGAAGTCACACAGGTGACAAGCCATTTCCATGTTCTGAGTGTGGGAAAAGTTTTACACACAAGTCACATCTTGTTGCACATCAGAGAAGTCACACAGGTGAGAAGCCATTTCCATGTTCTGAGTGTGGGAAAAGTTTTACACACAAGTCATATCTTGTTGCACATCAGAGAAGTCACACAGGTGAGAAGCCATTTCCATGTTCTGAGTGTGGGAAATGTTTTACACACAACTCACGTCTTGTTAAACATCAGAGAAGTCACACAGGTGAGAAACCATTTCCATGTTCTGAGTGTGGGAAATGTTTTGCTGATAAATCAAATCTTGTTACACATCAGAGAAGTCACACAGGTGACAAGCCATTTCCATGTTCTGAGTGTGGGAAATGTTTTACATGGAAATCACTTCTATGTCTACATGAGAGAATACATACAGGTGAGAAGCCATTTCCATGTTCACAGTGTGGGAAATGTTTTACCAAAAAATCAAATCTTGTTACACATCAGAGAAGTCACACAGGTGACAAGCCATTTCAATGTTCTGAGTGTGGGAAATGTTTTACACACAAGTCATGTCTTGTTAAACATCAGAGAAGTCACACAGGTGACAATCCATTTCCATGTTCTGAGTGTGGGAAATGTTTTACACGGAAATCACTTCTATGCCTACATGAGAGAATACATATAGGTGAGAAGCCATTTCCATGTTCACAGTGTGGGAAATGTTTTACCAATAAATCAAATCTTGTTACACATCAGAGAAGTCACACAGGTGACAAGCCATTTCCATGTTCTGAGTGTGGGAAACGTTTTACACACAAGTCACGTCTTGTTAAACATCAGAGAAGTCACACAGGTGAGAGGCCATTTCCATGTTCTGAGTGTGGGAATTGTTTTAGCGATAAATCATCTGTTGTTAGACATCAGAAACTTCACACACATGAGAATGTGTAGCATGACAGTAATCGAATCTTGATAAAACTATACTTTATTAACACTAGTTAAAATTTGTATATATGCAGATGGAAAGTTATTTATCTTACAAATAAATCTAATTTCTCACATGTTTTTGTTAAAGGGCTGAGCTGGAATGATTTGTGTTATTTCTCTAGCATCCGTAAGGGATATTGGGGACAGAATTAGTGCGATGGGGTATAGATGGGTCCAAAGGAGCAAGTGCACTTTAAAATTCTTCACTGGGTGTGCTGGCTCCTCCCCTCTAGGCCCCGTCCTACAGCTCAGTTTAGATAAAGTTCCCTCAGGAGAGGATGCACACTCTATCTAAGTTTTATTTATTTCGGTATGCTGTTTGGGCAACAGCATACCTGCACCGTGGGAGTTATGGGGGAGATGGTCACCGGCCTCTTGAGGTGCAGAGCCGCTTACCCGCTGAGGGGCCGTTTGTTCAGCGAGGCATGGATCCTTGGCTGTTGCAGCTGCAGCATGCCGCAAACCCTTAACACTGCGTGAAGGTGATCATCAGTGGTGAGTACCAACCAGAGGCCCCGCTAGGGGGGGGACCCATTATAGTTCCTGCATGAGACTGGCTAACTAGAGTGAACCAAGCATTTATGTGAGGTTGTACATGTTAAAGGAGACATGTCCAGTATAAATATACAGCAGTAGCACCGGCGCCATGTCGGGGGGCGGGGCTACATGAGAGCAGGCTCAGCGGCATTTTGGCACCTTCCTCTGCATGAGCAGCAGCTGCAGCAGCCTACACAGCTCCTCCAGAACTGTCCCTGTATACACTGGTACCGGGTATAGGGAAGGGGGGGCACTATTATTGTGCACAATAATCCCCTGGGGGATTTTATCAGTAATCTCACTGTGTTTACTCATATATATCAAATGCTGACAACCTCACTGGGGCCGGCCAGCGTTGGGTGCGCTAGAGTCTCTCTTATCTGTCTCCTCTCACATTCAATAGGGCAGGCTTGTCATATATAATATCAGGCTGTATTGTGTGTGTATATTATACCTGTTTTTCTAATCACTATGGTAAAACAAAAGTCTTGTAGTGTGTGTAATGTCAGGTTCTCTCCTAGTAAATCCAGCTCATTATCATGTGAGCAGTGTAGTCAGTCATCTCATGCTGATACTAATGTGGGGGAGAATGCAGAGCCCCCCTGGTTGGGGTCTATAAAAACTATGATGTCTGATATGTCATCTCAGCTCACTGCAACTGCAAACAAGACACAAGAACTGCAACAAGCAGTTACTGCTAAGCGTCCCTCTAGCCTGCTTCACAGAAACCTGCTCTACCAGCACTCCTATCAGATGATACTGATGATATACATCCCACCCCGATTCAGGGTATTGAACCCCTCATATTGGATATTGGGGAGGTGTCAAAGCTCCCCCTGGGGGATGCAAATACTCAGCATTCATTTTTCCTCCCTCAAGAGGAGCCAAAAGTCACATTCCCTGATTCCACAGAATTGGATGATTTATTTAACCTAGCCTGGAAGAATCCAGATAAAAAATATCAAGTGACAAAAAAGTTTGTGAATTCCTTCCCCTTTGCCCCTGAGGGCAGAAAGTTTTGGGAAGAATCTCCAGCAGTGGATGTCTCAGTGTCTCACCTTTCTAAAAAGGCGGTGCTCCCTGCTCCGGGCTACCTTACGGTAAAGGACCCAGCAGATAGGAAAATAGAGACCACTCTACAATCTATTTACATTGCTGCAGGCGTAGCACAAAGGATGGTCATTGCAGGTTGCTGGATGACACATACAATCCATTCCCGGGCTAGTCAAATAAAGGAAGGTCTGTTGGGTGATAGGACCTTAGTCGCTACTGTTGCTTTCCTGACTCGCATTCAGGACATGGCAAGAGTCCACTGTGACTACCTAAAAGAGATTGGCACTATTAATGCTGGAACCATGGCTATGGCTGTGTCTGCGCACAGAGCCATATGGTTACGTCATTGGATTGCTGATACATGTTACAACTGAGGGCTGAGGCTAACCTGGGGAAGCCTCAGATGTAGAGGCTGACGTGTAGGTGAACCAGGAAGGTAGTATTGGGTTCCTAGACATACCGGAGCTATAAGTACCATTTGCCCGAAGGCGTGACCACGACAATGAAGTTTTTAAAAAGGTAAAGTCAGTTTTATTGAACACACAGCTTAAGATATGCAAAACATCACAGAAGATGTGCAGTGGTAAATTACAGTACAGTTCCTAGAAGCGCAGGGGTAATTAGTGCTGTGGCTTGCAGAACAGAATATTAGAGTCCTTGCCAGAACTGGAGATGGTAAGTCTGTATGCCACAGCTAACCGCTGAGGAGAGGTATTAAATGGTACTGCCCAGCAGATGGTATACAGAGGCTAGAGCAACACAGATGCACAGAAGTAGATGGTACTTGGTAATTGCAGAGAGTGCTGGATGGAACCAGTATGAATGAAAGGTGTGCAGAACTCACCACTGTGAGCATCGATGGACGCTGTGGTTCAATGGTAGAATGGTCACTGATGCAGGCGATATAGGAATATCACTGATGACGTTGAAATAAACTGAAGACACTGTGGAGCACCGCTAGCAGAATACCAATGACTCAGGAGCACTGTGGAAAGCTGGTAGGCCATGATAAGTACGCTGTGGAGTATGGATAGCGTTGCTGTAGAAAGGAGAAGTTGAAAATGATACTAGGACACCGCTGGAGGCTAGAAGCAAAGCAGGACCAATGCTGGAAGCAGGAAGCCGGTGTCTGATCTTAGAGAGTAATCAGGAGCAATGCTGGAACACTGCAGAAGTCAGGCTGCACCGCAGGATGGAAACAGGTGCGGGTCTCTTAGTGGAGCTGAATCACAGGAGCTGGTATACCTGGAGAAACAAGCAGTAGAATCCACAAGCAGGAGAGACATGTGTATAGGTTAGACAACCAAAGCACTGACGATTATCCAGCCCAGGATCAGGAAATTTATACCAGCTGGGAAGCAGGCATTGGCTGGATAATTAGGCAGAGTCCAGAGTGCAGCGGATAGGTTGTGAAAGGACATGTGATGAGGAAAAACATGGCTGCGCCCATGTTTGCATTTGGAGGGAAAGTCTGTATATTCCATGTGGTAAACAGCAGTAATGGCGGCGGAGGGCAGGAGACGCCATTCTTTAAAACAGTGTAACTAAACTGTAAGGTTGCCATGACAGCCCTGCGGGATCACAGGGAAGAGACTTGAGGTGAATGTATACAGCGCGCTGCACGCAGACAGCACAGATGGAATCTCATTTTGGAACGCTGGGCCAGTCTCAGGAGACACTTGGAAGGTAAATAATGATGTCCAATAACCCGGATCGTGACAATACGGACTCAAAATGTAATGTGGAATCTGTTCCCTTCACAGGTGAATGGCTCTCTGGAGGTGACCTAGACACCTGGATTTCTAAAGCCACATTTCTTCCTTCAGGTGCCCCTCCTGCTAGACGTACCTATCCAGGACCGTCTGCTCAGTCCTTTCGGTCCCGCAGATTTCGATCCAGAGCCAGAGGAGCCTCCAACGCAGCGAGAGGCTACAGAGGAATACCTAGAAAACCAGCAGTTGCTGGGTCTCAGGACCAGAACGCCAGTTCTGCTTCCGCAAAATCTTCAGCATGACTGTACCCGCCCACCCCAGGGAGATCTCGTGGTGGGAGCTCGGCTACATCACTTCAGTCACATCTGGGATGGTTCTTGCCAAGATGCTTGGGCAAGGGACTTTATCTCTCAGGGCTACAAGCTGGAGTTCGACGGTACTCCTCCCCAATGATTTTTCAAATCAGGCTTACCAGTTTTGGTAAGTAGGCATGGTACGCTACTACTGGCCATAGAGAAGTTGGTACAGTCCCAGGTCATTGTCCCAGTACCACTACTGCAATAAGGACAGGGTTACTACTCCAGTCTGTTTGTAGTACCGAAACCAGACGGGTCTGTGAGACCCATTCTGAATCTGAAATCCTTGAATCCTTACCTGAAGGTTTTCAAATTCAAGATGGAATCTTTGAGGGCGGTGATCGCAGGCCTGGAACCACAGGAATTCCTACTGTCCCTTGATATCAAGGACGCTTACCTACATATCCCAATTTGGACTCCTCATCAGGCCTATCTGTGATTTGCCCTGCTGAATGATCACTACCAATTTCTGGCATTAACCTTCGGCCTGTCTACAGCTCCGAGAGTGTTCCCGAAGGTGATGGTGGAAATGATGTTTCAGCTTAGGGTCCAGGGAGTCAATGTGATTCCATACCTGGACGATCTCCTGATAAAAGCAAGCTCCACATAGATCGCACTATCCAACTTCTGTCTCACCACGGGTGGATCCTCAATCTACAGAAGTCCCACCTGGAACCGTCTCAGCGGCTCCTGTTTCTGGGCATGCTACTGGATACTGTAGCACAGTAAGTGTTCCTCCCCAAGGACAAAGCGAGAACACTCCAGGAAATGGTTTGCATGGTATTCAGACCTGCTCGAGTCTCTGTCCGTCTTTGCAAAAAATTATTGGGAAAGATGGTGGCCTCCTACGAGGCGATACAGTATGGAAGGTTCCACGCCAGACCCTTCCAATTGGACATCCTGAACAAATGGTCCGGTTCCCATCTTCAGATGCACCGGATGATTCAGCTGTCACCCCGAGCCAGGATTTCACTCCTGTGGCTACAGTCTTCCAAACTCCTGGAAGGCCGAAACTTCGGGATTCAGGATTGGATCCTCCTCACGACAGATGCGAGTCTACGAGGATGGGGAGCTATCACCCAAGGGGCGCAGTTCCAGGGCAGGAGGCCCTTCTTCCAATCAACATTCTGGAACTTCGGGCTATCCACAATGCTCTACTTCAGGGGTCTCCTCTACTAAGGGATCGGGCAATCCAGGTGCAGTTGGACAAAGCCACGGCAGTGGCATACATCAATCGACAAGGAGGGACAAAAAGCAGGGCCAGAATGCGAGAAGTGTCAAGAATACTCCTCTGGGCAGAAAAACATGCAAGAGCGCTGTCCGCAGTCTTCATTCCGGGAGTGGACAACTGGGAGGCAGACTTCCTAAGTCACCACGACCTCCACCCAGGGGAGTGGGGACTACACACACAGGTGTTCCAACTGATCATCGACAGGTGGGGTTGCCCACAGATCAACTTGATGGCCTAACGTCTCAACAAGAAGCTTTGCTGCTATTGCTCACGAACCAGGAACCCTCAGGCGAGCGCAGTGTATGCGCTGACTTCGCCTTGGTCATACCGGCTGGTCTACCTGTTTCCTCTGATTCCTCTGATCCCAATGGTGCTCAGGCGGATCAGACATCAAAGAGTGGAAGCAATCTTGATTGGCCCCGAAGAGCATGGTTGCGGCTCTACTGGACATGTCCATACAGGACCCTTGGCCTCTACCACTAAGAAGGGATCTTCTTCAACAAGGACCGTTCGTCTACCCGAACTTATGGCAGCTTCGTTTGACGGCATGGAAGTTAAACGGAACATCCTAGGTCACAAAGGGATTTACAAAAAGGTCATTGCCACTATGGTACAAGCCAGAAAACCTGTGACGTCAAAACACTATCATCATATCTGGCGGAGATATGTCTCTTGGTGCGAGGAACGCACATATCCCTCTGCGGAATTCCACTTAGGAAGGTTCCTCTGTTTCCTGCAGGCTGGAGCGGATAAGGGCTTACTTCTGGGATTTATTAAGGTCCAGATTTCAGCTCTTTCCACCTTCTTCCAGAAGAAGTTGGCTCTCTTGCCGGAAGTTCAGACCTTCTTGCAAGGGGTGCTTTATATACAACCTCCCTTTGTGCCCCCTACGGCACCTTGGGATCTGGATGTTATGTTACGCTTTCTACAGTTTTCCTGGTTTGAACCTCTGACGATGGTAGAGGATAAATACCTCTCGTGGAAAACTGTGATGTTACTGGCCCTGGCTTCTGCTAGGCATGTCTCAGAATTGGGGGCCTTGTTGTGCAAAAGTCAGTACTTGCTCTTTTACAAGAACAGAGCAGAGCTCAGGACTCAACAGCAGTTCCTGCCGAAGGTGGTCTCCGCGTTTCACTTGAATCAACCTATTGTGATTCCATCCAGTTCTGACACAGCTTCTAGTCCGGAGGCATTGGATGCTGTACGAGCCTTGCAGATCTATGTCAAAAGGACGGCTTGGGTCAGGAAGACGGTTTCCTTGTTCGTGCTGTATGATGCACGAAAAAAAGGGGTTGCCCTGCTTCAAAGCAGTCCATTGCTCGTTGGATTAAGCTTACTATCCAACAGGCTTATGCATCAGCAGCCTTACCGGTTCCACAGTCTCTGAAAGCCCACTATATTAGATTGGTGAGCTCTTCCTGGGCGGCTGCCCGTGGAGTCTCGGCCCTACAACTTTGCCGAGCTTCTACCTGGTCGGGGACTAAAACCTTTGTGAAGTTCTACAAATTTGATATCCTGACGAAAGAGGATACCCAGTTTGGGCAGACGGTGCTGCAGTTGTTTCCACCCGTTCCCGCAGCTTTGGAACATCTTCATCGTACTAATTCTGTCCCCAATATCCCTTATGAATGCTAGAGAAAATAGGATCAGAATCAGCTTTATTGGCCAGGTGTACTCACGTACACTAGGAATTCTTTGTGGTACAATGCATCGCCAAGCAGCAACATGGAGGAAAAATGTAGCATACATTACAAACATTACACATATGAGTTCATACTGCACATATGCAACTGTACAGTAGACATATTATACATTTAAGACTAAAAACTAAGGCTGCTTGGCAGAGCAGCACCGAGGCAGCCATCCGCGGCGCCAAGTAGAACTCACACAATGCACATAATACAGAAGATTTAAGTATTACATCAAAAGATAAACCACACAGACAAAGACACAGAAAGAATAATGCATGATTGGTGTAGGCATTTTGAGTAATAACCTCCAGGGGTTGTGTATTCCACCCTCACAAGGCACCAGGTGCGGCAGCCATCTTAGGCGCACTGCGTAGGATTACCCAGGGTGGAATAGTCTACCCCTAGAAGAGAACACAAAATAGGGAGATTGCAGAGTCCTTAAGTTCAGAGTAGGGTTCCAATAAAAACATCAGGTCCACGCATTTTTCATCCCATCCACAAGTGCACCAGATAAGGCAGCCATGTTGGGCGCACTACAAGGTTACACAGTGGGAGATGAGCCATACAGGTGCCAAATGCATGTATGGGAGAACTGACACGTGTGTAAGGAGTATGTTATACCCTGCATGGAAAGATCCAAATGAAGCACACCCCGCCCACGGAGGAACCATCCGAGGCAGCCATGTGGGGCGCACTGCATAGGTTACTGCTGGCAGGGTGTGCAACCAATGGAGGTAGACATTACAGGAATAGCACACAGTGGAGTGGAAGTACCGTGTAAGAAGATAGAGAAGAGAAAGACACATTTGCAGGAAAACTGTACTAACATTATTTTGTGAAAAAGATAAATGTCCTGGTCTCATGAGAGCAGTGCGGGTGGGTGTGAGAATGTGGGGTGCAGTGCGGGTGGGTGTGATAGTGTGGGGTGCAGTGCGGGTGGGTGTGAGAATGTGGGGTGCACACTAATGTCCAATGGAATTGGCCCAGCAAAGTCTGGTCCTGATGTGCACGTCCCTCAGTTCCCTGCTCAGTTTGAGGGGTAGTCCCGGGGCAGTCATGATGTTCTTGGACACAGAAGTAGTAGGCATTGGTCCTGGTGTTCTCATGGCAGAGGTGAGGAGAGGCCACATAATGTTCCAGAGTTCTTTCTTGATGTTGTTCAATGTTTGTTCAACTGTTTCTTTAACTGTTCATTTTCAAAACGCTTAGAGAAGGAACGCTTGGAGTATTGGAAAGTACAGCTGACGGGCACAGCTGTGCATGGTTGAAGTTACAGATATACTATGGGAAATTGACCCAACTACAGCTGAGGCAAATGTCCCACTAATCAAAGGTGTTACATTACACAGTGTTTGACTAAACAAACACCAGCCCAGTCAACCTTAATTAAATATGCGGCACTGACCAAGCTTTGAAACTCAGGTATTTTAAATTACAAACAAATGCATAAATCACAAAACTGTCTAACAAATGATTTGAACATACATTTGGAATATAGATGATTTTAATATACCTACCGGTAAATCCTTTTCTCGTAGTCCATAAGGGATATTGGGCGCCTGCCTCTGTGCGGAGACTTTCTGCAGGTTCTCTGTTATGTGTTCCTGTTCAGCTGTTGCTGTTAATGTTGCCAGACCTTGCTGGCTAAGTTATGTATTGGTGTGCTGGTGTTTAACTCTCACCACACCTGTTGTTGTTATGTTCCTTCTCTCAAGTATGTAATTCTCCTTCGGGCACTGTTACTATATAACTGAGCTGTAGGAGGAGGCATAGAGGGGAGGAGCCAGCACACCCAGTGGAAGAATTTTAAAGTGCACTTGCTCCTCTGGACCCGTCTATACCCCATCCTACTAATTCTGTCCTCAATATCCCTTATGGACTACGAGAAAAGGATTTACCGGTAGGTATATTTAAATCCTATTTTTTTCTTTCTGTCTATTGGAGGATTCTGAATTTCCATTAGGTATAGGGTGTGCGATTTAGACATGGAAGGTGTTGCGTCCACTCTAGCGCCCATTGACAGAGTCACAGGCGCAATAATATGCGAATACTACTTTCAGCCTTCCTCTTGTGCAGTAGTGTGTGCCGGATAGTGTAAGCCCTGAGATGTCCATTATCTGTGCCTTAATCACAGTAGCACAGCAGGTGGTTCTGAGTTACCCCATACCTTACTGGGGTTATATTATGGGTTGCAGCCCCCAATATTGGTTCCAGGTATTAAAATTAAATATTTCCTAAATTGCATGTGTACATATGTAATTTATGCGATTACATGTCCATGAAGGCAAACAATATGTTGGCCGCACGACACGTACTCTCCACATAAGGTATATGGAGCACAGAAGAAATGTTATAAGGAAAGCAAAACACCCATTGTCGAGTCATGTGGTAAACTGTCAGGGTACAGATTTTAAGAATATCAATATGTTGGCTGTGGAACAAATGAAAACGACTAAAGGGGAAGGTGATAGATACAGTGTGCTGTGTAGACTGGAAGCATACTGGATCTTTAGAATGGATACTCTGACGCCTGGTGGATTAAATGATACTGTGGAGCTTAATGGTATATAATTATGCATATAGGGTAGCATTATGTTTTTGTAACCTAATGCGTAGCTATTAGGGATGATATATTATATAGTTAGGCTAATAGATGGTAGTGGTGTGTTCCTCGGATCTGATCTATATACATGGATGTGTGTATGGATAAAATGAACCTATATAACTTTTAGGATGGAGTGGCGGGAGAAAGTTAGGAACTGATCATTTAAAAATATTAGATATAGTATGGTGTGGTTAAGACTATATGTCTATTGACATTATACCATATATATATAGTCTATAGGTAAAAGGAGAGTGAACCAACTAAACAATTAATGATGGATTGGGACTTAGTGAATATGGATTTATCTGTGTCTCTATTTCTATTTTGTTTTTTATTTTTTTATTATTAGTAATATTATTATTTTTATTTTTATCTTCATATTATATATATTTTATATTTTTTATTTTTAATATTAATATTTTTTTTATGTATGTGCATTCACTCTTACTATGGTCTAGAGTAGTAGTACGTGTGCAGCAGCTTATTGTTTTAATGTCCTATATCTTCTTGCTACATATAAAAGTATACTTGTTTATACATGTATATTTTTATTTGATACATAAATAATGGTCGTTGAAGCCAGAGAATATATATGTTGTAGTGGGAGGATGCAGCTTAAATAGCTGCATAAATTAGATGAGCTACACTGGTATGGAACGCATAGAATCCTGTAAACGAGAATGCGGGAATGTAGTCAAAACGAGTCATGAACTGCAACAATGTATACGCATGCGCGAATCGAGCGGCGCAAGATATAAAAAAGCACTGAGTATCTGCAGTATAACTATAGACACTGATGAAGCTGCTGACGAAACTTTAAGCGGAGAAACGCGTCTGTCATAACTACTGCAAGGAGTATTGGATATACCAAGTACGTGCCGGCCGGCCGGCCAGAGACAGCTACCTTATATGCAAAGGATTGGACATCTCACCTACTATCCATCACACGGTGGACTCCGGATAAGGCTATTTTTTGAAGCGATTACCGGGAGAGGTATTTTAGCACATGCAAAGCCGTAAATTAACACGTAGTTGACCAATCCTATGGCTCTGATGAGCGGGGACTTTGAATAATTATAAAGCTGGAAATAACATCCAATACCGGTTTATAGTATGCGGGGAAACTCTGTGCAGAGACTGCTTTAGAAATTGTGCAGTCAACTGCCACCTGGAAGGGAAAAAGGAGGCTTGTTAAATAGCTATACAGGCACTAAATTCCATACATCCGCTACTATTGTAACGGGCTGCTAAAAAAGGTTACAATTGTGACAATAGGGTTGTATGAGATTGCTTAGGTTAAGTGTTTAGCTGCATGCTTTTATATATAATTAGGATTGTGCAATATTCTCTGGCTGGCAAAACAAGATAGCAATATGGTATGAATGATATGAAGTATATATTTTAATTATATCTAATGAGAAATATTGTGTACCTGAATGTTTTATATGGGTTATTAAAAACATTATTTTAATGTGAATGTGCCAGCGCTGTCCTTGTATTTCTCTGACGTCCTAGTGGATGCTGAGAACTCCGTAAGGACCATGGGGAATAGACGGCTCCGCAGGAGACTGGGCACACTAAAAGAAAGATTAGGTCCTATCTGGTGTGCACTGGCTCCTCCCTCTATGCCCCTCCTCCAGACCTCAGTTAGAATCTGTGCCCGGCCAGAGCTGGATGCACCTAGTGTGCTCTCCTGAGCTTGCTAGAAAAGAAAGTATTTGTTAGGGTTTTTATTTTCAGTGAGATCTGCTGGCAACAGACTCACTGCTACGAGGGACTGAGGGGAGAGAAGCAAACCTACCTGCTTGCAGCTAGCTTGTGCTTCTAAGGCTACTGGACACCATTAGCTCCAGAGGGATCGAACACAGGGCCCGACCTCGATCGACCGTTTCCGGCCCCGCTGCCGTCCCCCTTGCATAGCCAGAAGACAGAAGACACAACGAAAACGGCGGCTGAAGACTCCTGTCTTCATTAAGGTAGCACATTGGTGGGTGCAGGGCGCTGGGGGGGGGGCGCCCTGGGCAGCAATTAGATTACCTTTTGGCAATAAAAACACACATAATACAGTCTAGCACTGTATATGTGTAAAAACCCCGCCATTAAAGTACATAAAAGGACAGAAGCCCGCCGCTGAGGGGGTCGGGCCTTCTTCCTCAGCATACCGGCGCCAGTTTCTCTTCACAGCTCAGCTGGAAAGAAGCTCCCCAGGCTCTCCCCTGCAGTATCCTGGTACACAAAGGGTGAAAAGAGAGGGGGGGCACATAAATTTAGGCGCAGAATTTGTATATACAGCAGTTACTGGGTAAACACTGAGTTGTAGTGTAATCCCTGGGTTATATAGCGCTGGGGTGTGTGCTGGCATACTCTCTCTCTGTCTCTCCAAAGGGCCTGGTGGGGGAACCGTCTTCAAATAGAGCATCCCCTGTGTGTGTGGTGTTGGTACACGTGTGTCGACATGTCTGAGGTAAAAGGCTCCTCTAAGGAGGTGATAGAGCGGATATGTGTGTGGGAGGGTGTTTCCATCGACAACGCCGACACCTGTTTGGATATGTGTAAGTGCTGAGGTAAAATTATTGCACAAAAGGTTAGGGAACAGAAAGGAAATCTACCCTGGTCTGTCCTATGTCACAGGGACCTTCAGAGTCTCTCTGTGCTCACTATCCAAAATAACAAACACTGGTATCGACACAGAGTTTAACTCCACTGTCGACTACGATAATGCAAAGTTACAGCCAAGAGGGCTAAAAAATATTCAATATATGATTATTGGAATAAAAGATGATTTGCATATCACTGATGACTCATCTGTCCCTGACACGAGAGTACACATGTTAAGGGGAGGAATGCTGAGGTAAATTTCCCTCCTCTCATGAGGAAAAAGAGCGGGAATCTCCAGACAAGAGACGGCAGCTTCCCACAAAAGAATTCTTAGGCTGTATCCTTTCCTCACTAGGACCAGGATGTGTTGAGAATCTTCCCCTTGGGTGTCCTGTTTGCACTAGCTATTCTCAGGGATCCTGCAGATAGTGTGCACATTCTAGTATACTACCCAGACCGGCGATTGGGTCGGCATGGGTTTATAGCACTGTGGCAGCGTGGACAGGTACCTTATCAGCAGAGATTGAGACCCTAGTATGCATATAAATATATTAAGATGCTGTCTTAAGTGATAGATATATAATTATAAAGCATGCCCAAAGGGACATGAGTATAATGGGTCCTAGAGTCAAAGCTATGTCGATTTCTGCTTGACGTGTCCTGTAGAATATACAGTGGACAGATGATGCCGACTTAAGAGGCATATGGAAGGCTGAGGATTGTGTGGAGAAAGGTTCTCGGGCCTGGTCTCCACAGCTATAGTGGGTAATTCTGCTAGTTTGCCCTATATTCCTGCACAACCTAGGAAAGCACGACATTATTAAATGCAGCTTTTCGAAAAAAGAAACAAGATAGTCTGAGGTGAGTACTTTCTTGTCAGAGCCGGGGGCAGAGGAAACAAGCTGTACAACACAGCTAGTCCCCAGGAACAGAAGTCCTCCCCGGCCTCTACAAAAATCCACCGCATGTCGCTGGGGCTCCACAGGCGGAGCTAGGCCCGGTGGGGACACGCCTTCGTAAGTTCAGCCACAAGTGGGTTCACTCCTGTTAGATCCCTGGGCAATAGAAATTGTGTCGCAGGGATACAGGCTGGACTGTGAGAAGATGCCCCCTCACGATGGCCCGGTGGGCTTCCCCCCAAGAGAGGGAGCCAGTGTTAACTGCAATTCGCAAATTGTATCTTCAACAGGTGGTGGTCAAGGGTCCCCTCCTTCAACAAGAGGGTGTTATTATTCGACCATGTTGTAATCCCGAAACCAGACGGTTCGGTTAGACCCATATTGAATTAAAATTTCTGAACATATACCTGAAAAGGTTCAAGTTCAAGATGGAATCGCTAAGAGCGGTCATTGCAAGCCTGAAAAGGGGGAGACTTTATCGTGATTCGGGACATAAGGGATGCATACCTTCATGTCCCCATTTATCCACCTCATCAGGCGTACCTCAGAATTGCGGTACGGGATTGTCATTACCAATTTCACCAAGGTAATGGCGGATATGATGGTGCTCCTGTGGAAGCAAGGTGTCACTATTAATACATACTTGGATGATCTCCTCATAAAAGCGAGAACAAGAGAGCAGTTGCTGGACAGTGTATCACTTTCTCTGAAAGTGAAACGGCAACACGATTGGATTCTATATATTCCGAAGTCGCAGTTGGTTCCTACAGCTCATCTGCCTCGCCTAGGCATGATCCTAGACACAGACCAGAAAAGGGTTTATCTCCTGATAGACAGAGCTCAGGAGCTCATGACACTGGTCAGGAATCTATTGAAAACCAAAACAGGTGTCAGTGCATAACTGCACTCGAGTCCTGGGAAGATTGGTGGCATCATACGAGGCCATCCCCTTCGGCTGGTTCCATGCAAGGACAATGGAACTTACTGGACAAGTGGTCCGGATCACATCTTCAGATGCATCGGTTAATCACCCTATCCCCCAGGGCCAGGGTGTCTCTCCTGTGATGGCTGCGGAGTGCTCACCTTCTCGAGGGCCGCAGATTCGGCATTCAGGACTGGGTCCTGGTGACCACGGATGCAAGCCTCCGATGGTGGGGGGCAGTTACACAGGGAAGAAAATTCCAAGGTTTGTGGTCAAGTCAACAGACTTGCCTTCACATCAATATCCTGGAACTAAGGGCCATATACAACGCCCTAAGTCAAGCAGAGTTCCAACTGGTTCTGAGCCAGTCAGACCGCAGGGGCTCATGTAAACCGCCAAGGCAGCACAAGGAGCAGGGTGGCGAGGGTAGAAGCCACCAGAATTCTTCGCTGGGCGGAGAATCAAGTAAGCGCACTGTCAGCAGTGTTCATTCCGGGAGTGGACCACTGGGAAGCAGACTTCCTCAGCAAGCACGACCTCCACCCGGGAAAGTGGTGACTTCATCAGGAAGTCTTCACGCAGTTTTGCAAATTGATGGGAACTGCCTCAGGTGGACTAGATGGCGTCCCACCTCAATAAAAAGATTTTAAAAAAAAAAAGGTTTTACGCCGGGTCAAGGGACTCTCAGGCGATAGCTGTGGTCGCACTGGTGACACCGTGTGTGTTCCAGTCGGTCTATGTATTCCCTCCTTTTCCTCTCAGACCCAAGGGCTGAGAATTGTAATAAAAGGGGGAGTGTGAACAATGGCCCTCATTCCGAGTTGTTCGCTCGGAGATTTTCATCGCATCGCAGTGAAATTCCGCTTACAGCGCATGCGCAATGTTCGCACTGCGACTGCGCCAAGTAACTTTACTAAGAAGATAGTATTTTTACTCACGGCTTTTTCATCGCTCCGGCGATCGCATTGTGATTGACAGGAAATGGGTGTTACTGGGCGGAAACACGGCGTTTTAGGGGCGTGTGGCTGGAAACGCTACCGTTTCCGGAAAAAACGCAGGAGTGGCCGGGGAAACGGTGGGTGTGCCTGGGCGAACGCTGGGTGTGTTTATGACGTCAGCCAGGAACGAAAAGCACTGAACTGATCGCACAGGCAGAGTAAGTCTGAAGCTACTCAAAAACTGCTAACTCGTTTGTGATCGCAATATTGCGCATACATCGGTCGCACATTTAAGAAGCTAAGATTCACTCCCAGTAGGCGGCGGCTTAGCGTGTGTAACTCTGCTACATTCGCATTGCGACCGATCAACTCGGAATGAGGGCCAATATTCTTTGCTCCGGATTGGCCAAGAAGGACTCGGTACCCGAAACTGCAAGAAATGCTCTCAGAGGACCCATGGCCTCTGCCTCTCAGACAGGACATGTTGCAACAGGGGCCCTGTCTGTTCCAAGACTTACCGCGGCTGCGTTTGACGGCATGACGGTTGAACGCCGGATCCTAGCGGAAAAGGGCATTCCGGATGCAGTTATTCCTACGCTGATAAAGGCTACGAAAGATGTGACAGCAAGACTTTTTCACTGTATATGTCGAAAATAGGTTGCTTGGTGTGTGGCCGGGAAGGCCCTACAGAGGAATTCCAGCGGGGTCGATTCCTGCACTTCCTACAGTCAGGAGTGACTATGGGCCTAAAATTAGGATCCATAAAGGTCAAAATTTCGGCCCTATCCCTTTTTCTCTCAAAAAGAACTGGCTTCACTGCCTGAAGTTCAGACGTTGTTACAGGGGTGCTGCATATTCAGCCTCCTATTGTGCCACCAGTGGCACCTTGGGATCTTAACGTTGTGTTGGATTCCTAAAATCCCACTGGGTTGAGCCACTTAAGACCGTGGAGCTAAAATATCTCACGTGGAAAGTGGTCATGCTTTTGGCCTTAGCTTGGGCTAGGCGTGTGTCAGAATTGGCGGCTTTGTCATGTAAAAGCCCCTATCTGATCTTCCATATGGAAAGGGCAGAATTGAGGACTCGTCCCCAATTTCTCCCTAAGGTCGTATCATCGTTTCATTTGAACCAACCTGTTGTGGTGCCTGCGGCTACTAGGGACTTGGAGTATTCCAAGTTGCTGGACGTAGTCGGAGCTTTGAAAATGTATGTTTCCAGAACGAAGCAGACTATTGCTCGCTGGATCTGTAGCAAGATTCAGCAGGCTCATTCTGTGTCTGGATTGCCGCATCTGAAATCAGTAGAAGCCCATTCCACAAGGAAGGTGGGCTCTTCTTGGGCGGCTGCCCGAGGGGTCCCGGCATTACAGCTTTGCCGAGCTGCTACTTGGTCGGGTTCAAACACGTTTGCAAAATTCTACAAGTTTGATACCCTGGCTGAGGAGGACCTTGAGTTTGCTCATTTGGTGCTGCAGAGTCATCAGCACTCTCCCGCCCGTTTGGGAGCTTTGGTATAATCCCCATGGTCCTTACGGAGTTCCCAGCATCCACTAGGACGTCAGAGAAAATAAGAATTTACTCACCGGTAATTCTATTTCTCGTAGTCCGTAGTGGATGCTGGGCGCCTGTCCCAAGTGCGGACTATCTGCAATACATGTATATAGTTATTGCTTAACTAAAGGGTTATTGTTATGAGCCATCTGTTGAATGAGGCTCAGTTGTTGTTCATACTGTTAACTGAGTATGGTTATCACGAGTTATACGGTGTGATTGGTGTGGCTGGTATGAGTCTTACCCGGGATTCCAAATCCTTTCCTTGTAATGTCAGCTCTTCCGGGCACAGTTTCCTTAACTGAGGTCTGGAGGAGGGGCATAGAGGGAGGAGCCAGTGCACACCAGATAGTACCTAATCTTTCTTTTAGTGTGCCCAGTCTCCTGCGGAGCCCGTCTATTCCCCATGGTCCTTATGGAGTTCCCAGCATCCACTACGGACTACGAGAAATAGAATTACTGGTGAGTAAATTCTTGTTTTTTTGTATGTTGTTGTTCAGGCTGTGAACCCAGCCTTTTGGACATAGCAGCAGGCGTGTTCACTACAACAATAGTGCCAGATTCTGTACATATATCTTTTTTAGGTATTGAGCCTCTTAGCACCAAGTACTCACTGTCCCCTACCCCAGATATCGGTCCCTTGGTAGCCCCAGCCTGACCCTGGTCCCGATGCTGAGGAGCGAAGCGGATAGGCCACACAGACTCTGCCCCCTGGAGCAATTTTCCCCTCCCTGTATGTCACCAGCCTCATCCTGTGCCCAGCAGTGATAGGCCCTGGTTCCCCGGTCACAGATCACATGAGCAGAGCACCGTCCGGCTAGTGATAGGCCCTGGTTCCCCGGTCACAGATCACATGAGTAGAGCACCGTCCGGCTAGTGATAGGCCCTGGGTCCCCGGTCACAGATCACATAAGCAGAGCACCGTCCGGCTAGTGATAGGCCCTGGTTCCCCGGTCACAGATCACATGAGCAGAGCACCGTCCGGCTCAGGTTAGGAAGGCGCCATTGGATGATGTGAGGGTTACGTAATAGTGGGGTGAGGAGCACCATGGCTACAGGCAGGACAGCAGGAAGCCGTTACTACTTACCTCAGTGCTCCTCTGTCACCCAGCTGAAGACACACCCGACTCCCCCTCTGTGCACCACTTCCAGTCCATGTGTTCCACCCAGAAATGTACTATAACAGCTTCTTGGTGATGAATAATTAGATGGAATAAACACATTATTGTGTCAGCCAGCACATATACTACAGGGGGAGTAGCCTGTGGTGTCTTTTTATTTATACAGGGGGAATCATCTGTGTAATAGCTTTCATGGCAAAGACATTCTCATCGGAGATTATCTTTGCCATGAAAGGATGTACCTGGTCCATAGCAATGTTTAGGTAGATGGATGATGAATGGCTGGACGCAGGGTTTCCCAGCAGAATATTCCCCAAAGGGTCTCACTCAATTCCAGCTTGTTTTCTTCCCACAACGCATCCTTGCTCAGTCTCTTCTCTAGGTAAATGATGCACCAACCGTCCACATGATACAACAGAAAACATGAGGCATCAGACCAGATGTCCTTGCTCCAGTTCCGATGCTCATATGACCATTATAGGTGCTGTCAGTGGTGGACATGGGCTATCAAAGGCACTCTAACTGGCCTGTGGTTACCTAGCCCCATACGCATCACGGATTGATGTATTCTGTATTGTGACAAATTAATCCCATCACTGTGAAATGTTCAGTGATTTGTGCTACAGTAGCCATTCTGTTGGTCCATGCCAGATAGGATCTCCTTTGCACCTCTCACATCGATGACTCTTGGCTGCCCTACACCTCATTTGCGGTTTTCCCTCTCTTCAGAGCTCTGCCGGTAGGAACTCACCATGGCTGACCTTGAGCACCTCACATGACTTGCCATTTGAGATTGCTTTGACCCTTTCAGGTCATAACGATTTGGCCCATATTAAAGTAACTCAGGCCTTCACAACTGTCCATGTCTTCTGCACCCAACACGTCACCTACTATTACTAAGATCAGCCTACCGTCTAATTTATTCCTGACCTTGACATTAGGGAGATGGCTGGCTTCACTGACTTTATATGGGAGTGGTGATAATGTTTTGGCTTATGAGCATATAATCTCAGCAAAGGACTGGAGATATAGGGGGGGTCATTCCGAGTTGATCGCAGCCAGCAACTTTTTGTTGCTGGTGCGATCAACTTATCCAAGCCTATGCGAGAGTGTATTTTAGCTTAGCACGGCTGCATTCGCTTGTGCAGCCCTGCTAAGCTAAAAAAGTTTCCCGCAACCTATGAGTAAGGCTGGATCTACTTACCATGCGCGACGGTTCCAGCGACGTTCCTCCTGGCTTTGACGTCAGACATCCGCCCTCCGTTTGCCTGGACATGCATGCGTTTGGAAGACCACTCCCCGAAAACGGCATCTAACGGTGAGTATCCGCCCCGGACCACCTCTCCGCTGACAATCTTCCTGCGTTAGGCTCTGCGTCTTCTTTTTTAGTTGTGAGCGTCGTTGCCCGGTGACTGTAGTTGCCTGGCAATGACACATGTGCGCAATGCGTACGCTGCGCATACGCAGTTCTGACCCGTTCGCACCGCAGCGAAGAACTGGAATATTGTTATATTGTCCTTTGTTATACTTTTTGATCGTTTTTAAAATGACTTATATAACCTTTTACTGGAAGTCATTTACAAAGATGCAAAATTGTGAGCCCATGGAGGGGGGGGCAAACACATTTAGTTATGCAGGTACGTTATTGGGTAGGTAAAGATATTTCTTCAGGGGTGATAAACTGCTTCTCATGGGAGGAGCTAAGTGGGCCCATCCTGGTATTGCTCCTTCATATGAAAATTAGATGTTATTTTCCTGTTGAGGTGTTTTAAGTGAGTTTTGGTTTAGCATGTGTACAGTATACCTTCCAGCTGCCCCAATTTAGAAAGAACAGCATCTGGGCTGGGTTTGTATGGATCAAGAGTTGGACTTATTTGTCCTGGTTCTGTATGTATCAGTGTTAGGAGGTATACCCATGTATAGACCAAGCCAGTGGCTGCCAAATTTCTCGAATCACGATGACCTAGAATCTCAGCTTTTTTTCAAGGCCCCCCCAGCCTAGATGTTTCTTATTAAGATAATTAACAAACATTATTAAATTAAGTAAAATATTTTTATCTGCCATCCTTCAGTTCAGTTATGAGGTGGTCGACACGGTTGTACTTTTGTTTGTCCATGCATTTAATGATTGGAAGCTACCTGCACTGGTTTTGCCTAACATTGACCAGAAATAACTTGATTTGGGACTGCGCCACCAACTTCCGAGAGCCAGGAACTAGCACAGTGACTGTATGTATCAAACGCCCAGAGCGAGGAACTGAAACAGTAACTGTACGCACCAACTACCCTGAGCCAGGATATAGATATTGGTCCCAGTAGAAGCCTGTTGTGGGGATTCTTCCAATCTGGACACCCTAGGACAGGCTTTTCCAACCTCGGTCCTCAAGGCACACTAAGAGTGCAAATGTTAGTGATATCCAGGCTTCAGCACAGATAAATCAAAATAACTAATGTACTGATAAAGTCCCCTGTGCTCAACAATGGATATCACTATAACTTACTGATAGTGTGCCTTGGGGAGCGAGATTAGAAATGCCTCCCAAGGATCTACTTTCTTCTGCCAAAAATTTCAAGCAGGCAACACAACAGAGTCTATTTTCTTATGGTAGGCTCATCCCGGACACCTGGATGTCATCTGACTAGAAATGGCACTTCACACTGCAGGAAGGTACATACTGTAACATTATAGTTGGGGCTTGTCCATCTCTATACAGACATTGTTCTAGAAGTCTTAGAATCAATACTAACCCAGGTTCTAAGTTCTGTAGTGTTTCCCACACGTTGTGTTCTTAACCTATTTCCTTCATTAAACAATGACTATTTCTAATAAAATTCTGTCAAAAATATCTGCCAGATAAATGATTAATAGCTGATATTGTTCACTTTGGTCACCTTCCTTTAAAGTTGTTCCGTATTTGCAACACAATGGGAGGATTCGTTTAGGTGCAAGCAGCTCACAGGGGTGTGTGAGTTACCAGTGCAACCAGAAGTAAGTGCTGGCAATCACCCTCAAACTCGCTCCCCCCACAGCCTCTTCTAGTACCAGACACATTTTTGCTTGTAGCCCTATGGGGGCTGCACACAAAAATCTGCAAGTCTGGCAGTACCACAAGTGTGGCATGCCCCTGCACTTGCTCAAGCCTAATAGGATTAGCCTCACTGGGGGAATCCAAAGCCACACATAAAGCAAACAGAACTCCGTAAGCCTGCTTTGACCGGTACGCTCTAGCGACTATATGGCTGTATTCTGAATTCTACGCTACCATGTAAATGCAGTGCCCCCACTGTCATTACTATCATGGGCTCTCACACCTATGTACCAAGTGCAGGAGACCTGTCTGGATTTGGTATCCACAATATATATGCACAAATAGTGAGTAATTCTGGCTACACACCCACGACATGCCTACTATACAGTTTTCTTATGTGTGCTTGCATTGTTGCCACCTAGAAATGCCCATTTAGTGGACACAGAGAAACATTAGATGTGTCTGTCCCAGAAGTAGGCCCTTTGTGGTCTATCGGAAATATCCACTGGCTAAGAACACAGGATGTTATCTAGCAACTAACCTGACATACATCCCACTCAGGTTTTTCCAATGGTTTAGATTAGTTATCATGGTGCATATGTATATCCCCTAGATCAGTGGTTCTCAAACTTTTGGTATTACTGTAATATCCAGACTCTACTGATAAGTGCAGGTATACTAGGAACGTGGTATAGCGAATACACAGGTAAGAGCAGGTGATTGGAGGCAAAGGACTTGAAGTGCAGGTGATCTGGAATGCACTTGGCAAACATTATAGATAGCAATATTGCTTATTATAAAGGTACCGGATTGTACTGGTAGGTGCAGATTATCAAGCCGGTAAATGAACAAAGTCCTAAATGGCAGATATATACAGTATATTAACAGAGTCCCGGATAGCTGATAGATGTGATAAATGAACAAGTTCCAGATGATTGGTAAACTGAACACTGGGGAAGCAGATTAGTGTCCCAGACAACTTACTAGATGAAGGCACAAGGGAAGCAGGTTGCAGGGGGACGGGACATAGAGCCAGAAGTAAAGCACAGGGAATACTTGCTGGAAACGTGGCCCAGAGTGCAGTCACTGAGGCAGAGTTGAATTGATGAGCTGGCACTGGTCACTGCACAGAGCACACACAAAACGCCAGTCCCCAGGTGTAATCACAATTCGGTAATCAGGGCTATAAGATCACAGACTAGCCAGGGTGGAGAATCCTAGACAGACCTCAGGCAGAATGACACCACAGACAGGGAAAAGAACGTGTATGAGTTGTGACAGTACCACCTCTCCAAGGAGCGGGTTCTAGATGCTCTAACAAATGTCTAAGTGAATGGATAACGGAGACATCAGGGTATCCTAATGCTGCCAAGGAAGCCCAACAGAGACCCTCAGATGCTCTCTATTTCCTCCATGCAGCCTTCCCAGTAGTAACCGTAGACTGGAGCTGGAAGGAACCAATGCGTAGGCTGCTGGTTGCAATCTTTTTGCTGGCAATGGAGATCCCTGCAAGGGACAGTGTATGGTGGAAAGGTTCTAGAGACCTGACACTGGAGACCTGGAAGGACCCGGTGTGACAGTTCAGCACATGAATGTAGACTGCAACCTACCAGACACTCCAATCTGTTTCCTAGTTCAAAAACAATATGGAAACCAGCGCTGGCTGTAAAAATTCAAATAGTATGGACGGTTTGTTATAAATGAATAATAAACCATTTATTAATCAATACACATTCAAAAAAATATTAAAAAGGGGTATACACAATAAAAAAAACTTAGTAAAATAGCCAGTGCCATCAAATTGAAATACTAAATTCTCAGCGATCCACTATAAGGGCTCTTATAAATAAGTCCTCAATTGGCTGGGACCTCCTCCAAAAGATAGCATTCAGAATATAAGCAATGGATATTACCAGATATCGATTAGGATTGTCCCTTGATGTACTCTCAGCCTTAGGGATTATCCATTTGTGGCCAGAGGGGAATCCAAATTAAAAGTGCTTAGCTGTTGATCCAAATGGTGGAGCGAATGTCTAATAGATGCCAGAGATACAGTAGATGGCAGGAGTCCAAGATATCTGGTGTGGTATCGGTTCTCAATTGTGGCCTACCGGCTCTCAGTATCACGCTCTACGCGTTTCGCTGGTTACAGGACATCCAGCTTTATCAGGAGCATCATGTTTTCATGTTGTTTTACCCCTAGTGTGTTTCTTTTGTTTAGTTTAGTGGAATTTAGCCAGAGCCCGGTGGTCAGACAGGTTCCCAGCAGACACCAGGGCGGGACAACGAATTCTTCCAGAAAAGTATACATAAGCAATCCCCAGCCACATTGTAAAAGGCTGACCCACCTGTCTGACATCAATAACATCACTCTCAGCCAGTGGTGGCTCTAGAGGTGGGGATGCAGCACAGTCCAAAATTCAAATAGGGGAGCCACACCAACTGCCACCAACTGTCATTCCAACTGACTCACTGGCAGTTGGTGCGGCTCCCCTATTTGAACTTTGGACTACGCTGCAGCCCCACCTCTGGAGCCATCACTGCTCCCAACCAATGGGCATGCTACACATATCCAAGACAAATGGGGGAGGAGGAGGGGAAAACAGTGATTCATTCTGTGTGTGAGATTGGAGGTGAGAGGTTCTAGAGAAATCTGGGGAAAACCTGTCTGGGAAGAACTTGAGCAGCCAATGGAGGGGGTAAAGCTGCTTTACCCAGGAATTGGACCCAGTAAATATCAGGAGACAGCAAGCAATATGATCTTAAGCAGCTGTACACAGTGCCATCAGTACTATACCCCTGGGTGAGCGTGGACATATTTACAGTAATTATCACTGATGGTTGGGACTCTGCAGGGGCATTTAAGGGGACTGGTAATTACCTGGCATGTTATTCAATGGGTTACAATATGTAATGATTATTTACATTACTGTATTACACTATTGTGTTTTCTGTGCAATAAAGTGTCTGCTTATATATTTATTTCCTCCCTACTCGTGTGTTGCTGAACCTACAGATCCGGGCATACTGAGCGAACAATGGTTCAAATAGCTGTATCCTCACATATGGCATGAGCAGTAAAAGCCCCATAATCCTCAATGTCCCCAGGCAAGATTGCTTGGATCTCTTCTGGAATCATATCTGGGTGCTGAGCAGTCACTGGGCACTCAAAAGACTGGACAGAAGATGGACCCATATGGTCTGGAACCTTGGATGGGCAGGAACCCCCGGATAGACCCAGCTGGATAGGAAACTTGAATGGACCTGGCTGGGCAGGAACCTCGAATGACACCGGATGGGCAGGAACTTCGGCACAGAATTCTGGTGCTTCACGGATCTTGAACAACGGAGGCATACAGCTGCTGGAAGACACAAAAAAAATTAGAGCAATTTGACAGGCATCCGGTGAGGTGGCATTTGAGACAGTAGATGAAACCTCTTTCCCAGAGGCAAGGGTAGAGCTCAGGTTCTCATGCCCAAAGACAAGGGCAGGTGGGTCCACATGCCCAAAGGCAAGGGAAGACTAGTCCTTATGCCCAAAGGCAAGGGCAGACCTTGGGTGGGTTGCCAGCAAAGCAGTGCTAAGAGGGAACTGGAAAACAGCAGCTGGTCACAGGGATGGTTTCCCCTTAGAAGCTGGCAGGCAGGAGACCCTGGCTGAGGCTGACAGACAAGTGTCCTTTCCTGGGGTAGCAACGCTTAAAGCCTGTTTCTGGGGTAGGAAACTTGTACCCTCTCCTGGATTCTTGAAGCCACCTCCTTTGGCAGGACACTTGAAGCCTCCTCCTGGGGTAGGATAATTGGAAGCCATTCCCTGGGCAGGTTACTAAGAGCCCCCTACTGTGGCAGGATACTTGAATTCCCTTTCTGGTGCAGGACTCTTGGAGCCAGCTCCTGGGGCAGGACACTTGGAGCCCCCTCTTAGGCTGAAGCACTGAAGACCCTCGTTTAAGCTGAGGCACCGGAGACCTCACATGGAGCTATGGCACTCGTGACACCTTAACACCATTCATGAAAACATTCAACTTTCATTTAAAATCGAGGATAAGTCTATTAACCTTTTAGACTTTACAATATACAATAAAGATCGAAAAATTCATACAAAAAATTATTCTAAACCCACTATTTTAGGATGCTTTTATTGGTCCTATGCATTGGAACCATGATAGTTGGATCAATTATATTTCTGGGGAGCAACATAAAAGATTAACAATAATTTGTAGGGACTATATCCTAAGAATTGGATTTGAACAAAGAAGAAGAAGAAAGATAAATCTAAACTACTGTAAATAGTGGTGTTCATTACGAGTTCATTGCGAGATACACATGGACCCTTACTTTATGTATGATCTATTATTAATACTCTCCTTCTTGCCATGAATTGGAAGAACAGAGGAACCATATACATCACATAGAAATTATGGACCAAGAGACTGATTAGCAATAATCTGTCATTACTGTTCATGGGTGGTCATTCAGAGTTGTTCGCTCGCTAGCAGTTTTTAGCAGCCGTGCAAACGCTATGCCGCCTCCCACTGGGAGTGTGTTTTAGCTTAGCAGAAGTGCGAACGAAAGGATCGCAGAGCGGCGGCAACTTTTTTTGTGCAGTTTTAGAGCAGCTCAAAACCTACTCAGCGCTTGTGATTACTTCAGACTGTTCAGTTCCTGTTTTGACGTCACAAACACGCCTTGCGTTCGCTTAGCCACGCCTGTTTTTTGTCCTGGTACGCCTGCATTTTTTCGAACACTTCCTGAAAATGGTCAGTTGACACCCAGAAACGCCCACTTCATGTCAATCACTGTGCGGCCAGCAGTGCGACTGAAAAGCTTCGCTAGACCTTACTACTTCGTCCGTTGTAATAGTACTTTGCGTGTGCGCATTGAGCCGCATGCGCAGAAGTGCTGTTTTTTTTGCCTCATCGCTGCACAGCGAACGAATGCAGCTAGCAATCAACTCGGAATGACCACCATGGTCCATATAACATTGTACATTATAAGGTTGAGTGTAATGTATGAATCTGGGACAAAAAATTAGAATTGATATAGCCATTTTTGAAGTGCAAATGTCCTTGACTATAAGCAATATCAGATATGAGAGATATGTGTGGAGACATTTTGATAATGAATACTTACCATGTGGCCGGGATCCTGAGAACCTGTAAAAGAGAAAAAGATACATCATACCTGATTGATGGGGAGGATGGTCGAATTATGATTAATGGACCATTACTAGATTATAGAATATAATAATGGCCTGGCTATTCTATATCCCACTATATATGGTAAACAAGACATACAGACTGTTAACAATATGAAAGAAAAGGGACTCTTATTGGAATTTTGAAATATCACCCTGGCAAATATACATATGCAAAACCCCTCTTAAATAAATTTTCAATATTGGCTTACATGTATCTAGAAGGTGAAACACAAAATAAGCTGTAAATATTATAATATATATGGAGATGGAAACACGTGTTTAGTGATCAGTAGACTTATATATAAGGAATTACAATTAGTCGAATAGATAACAATCACATACAAACAATTAGGGATCACTCTACACAAACCTATGATAACACCACAACACTTTAAACATTTACTCATATCACAAATTCCATTATTTATACTATATCAGTCACAATCATTCACTGTAAACAGAAAAGTGTACAGATGGCGCTTCAATTCAAAGGTGCTGCAGTCCACCAGCCGGGATGGTCACCAATTTCCCACAAAAGTTCAATTTCAGTTCTACAGTTTTGCTGAGGTGCACTCCCTGGGTCACTACGGGTAATGTTCTTTATCCGAAAAAAAGAAGGGTTTACTTCTACAAACGACTTATTCAGCAATGCTTCCTCATTCCAAATTTTAACTGATATCCTCAAAAAAGAAAGAGAAAACTGTATATATTGAAGTACCGTAGGGCTCCAATTGGTTCACAAAAAGAAGTGGATCATATATCTGGTATGGTGTAGAGCACAACACTAGAATCCACCTTAATATAGCAGACCTACGTACCAGAAATAGTGGGGTGTCAATACTGCCCACCCAAATGCGCGTGTTCTCTCTGGCTTCTGCAGGTACCTCCAATCAGGTGACTGATTGGAGGTACCTGCAGAAGCCAGAGGGAACACGCTGATTGTTGCTACATACCCCGGGGAGCAATATTGCAAGCGTTTTTGGGTGGGCCACTGTGACACCCTACAAACTCTGGTACGTGGGTCCACTAATCTGTGGTGGATTTCAGTTTTTATATTCATGTGAATTTGCACTTTGTTTTATGTTGCACTTAAAAAATAAATCAATTTTGCACTTTACAACAAGCAGTACTTCACTATATATTGCTATTTTCTCCTATTTCCGGACACACTGCATCCGAACGGAGAGGTGAAGGATTGGGAGAAAAAAATTACTATTGAAGCCTGCAGGAACAAAGGGAGTGATATTACAAGCGCATTGGAGTGGGCAGTATTGACACCCCACTATTTATGCTACGTACGTCTGCTATATTAAGGTGGATTCTAGTGTTGTGCTCTACACCATACCAGATATATGATCCACTTCTTTTTGTGAACCCATTGGAGCCCTATGGTACTTCACTATATACAGTTTTCTCTTTCTTTTTTGGGGATATCGTTTAAATTTTGGAATTAGGAAGCATTGCTGAATAAGTCGTTTGTAGAAGTAAACCCTTCTTTTTTTTGGATAAAGAACATTACCCGTAGTGACCCAAGGAGTGCACCTCAGCAAAACTGTAGAATTATTCACTGTATTTATATTTATTACACGGACACATTGTTGTTTCACTATGTTTATTCTGTTTTTTTCACACACGATTTTGATTTCTTGATGTGTTTTTCATATAATGCTGTGGTTATTTTCAACAATAAATGTTAATATATACTAATAAAATATATATATGTTCTATAATTAAGGGATATAAATCCTTAGTTGCATTTGTATATTATGCCTGTCAGAAAGAAATTAGGTCATTAATTAGATCGAGTGTAAGAGAACCAATCACATCTTCCCTATTGGTTCGGCTAGATCATGTGACCAGAAAACGGAATCCATACCAGGAGACAGAAATGTAACATTTTATCTATCACTAGCAAATGGTGCTCAGGCTCCAGGATTGGCCCAGACAGACCACATGATCGGACACATTCCAAGTAAACTTTTATTAAAGGGAGCCTTGCCGTGATTGGATGAGAAAATCACGTGATCAGGAATCCGTCCCGGGATTGGCATGGCGATATTGTTAAATCTTGGTCACTGGAGACATTCTGGTTTGCCCTGAAAAAACTATCTGTGAAACGCGCGTCGGTGGTTCACACTGTACCAATGTGGTTAATAACTTGTGCATGCTGATTATGTGCGTTACTGTCTAAATGTGACTCTGATTGGAATGTACTCCAGATGTAGAGTGATACGTATAGGGGTCAGATTATATGTATCCGAGGCAGAATTAACTACTTAGCTACACAGGCAATCAAACAGCGTAATAGCAGCAGTATAATATTATACAGAGATATAGTGCTTGATGTATCTTTGTACACTTCTATATAAGTGTTTGTGATGCATTGAAAGTAACGTATTAAATAATAAATTACTACTACAGTGTATAAAGCAATTGCTCCCTTTCACTGAATAGGAGAACGTCACTGGTAATATTCAGTATTTAGCTGCATGCAGCCGTTTGTGAAGCACTGAAAGTAATATAGCAAATAATAAACTTCTGCTACAGTATACAAAGCAATTGTTCCCTCATTGAAGAGGAGAACGTCACTGATAATATTTAACATTTAGCCACATGCAGCTGCCTGTGATGTATTGAAAGTAATAAAGTAAATAATAATCTACTGCTACAGTATATAAAGCAACCGTCCCCTTTCACTGAATAGGAGAACATTACTGATACCATCCAGCATTTAGCTATATGCAGCCGTTTAGGATACATTGTGAGCAGTTTTAAAACAACTTGAGGAGGGTGGCAGAATACTGCAACTCATTAACATTTCAGTTAATTTGCTAACCCTCAGACTCTACACGGTGTACACACATTTGTCATATTTCAGCTACTACAACAGTGATGTACAGCAAAAACATTCACCAGGTTATCACTAACAGTTTAATAAATTCTGCTGACAGCGCTGACAATGAGGATTGAGAGCGTTTGCCAGTAACAAAATCAATATAAATTTGCTAGATGCGTAAGGTGATACTCACTTGAGGGTGAGTTAGTGAGATCATCCTATCTGCTGTAATACACTAGAGCAGTATATACTGCCAGCAGCAGACTCTTGGAATTATTTCACTATTTATGAACTTTTCTTGACACACTATGTGGCTGTGTGTGAAAGGGGAACACAAGCCAGCAGCTGGAAAACCACCACAATATCAATGAAATTGGAATGCTCAATACACATTTGGAATTTTTCTAGAATTATTATACCCTAGATTACATTTGAGAGTTTGGTTTGAATTAAACTGATACAATAAGAGAATAACTGCAAAACAAACATCAATTAAGTCTTTATTGACAGTAATAAACAAATTGACAGTACACACCGTGTCATTAGAGGTCATACTACCCAATAATCAATTACAAGAACGGTGCCCGACACATTGAGTACAGTGTGTGTTTTTAACAATATATGTCACACTTTGTCTTGTCATTTGGTGTTGGTTTTAATATTTCACAGTTATAGGCCTTTTAATAATACTAGATTAAAAGTTATATTTTATGTAACCATTGATTGTTTTTGTGGGCCACCTTAGACCAATTCTTTCCCTTCTTTTGTGAACAAGACTTAATTAGCACCTCAGTCAGTTTGATTTAACCATGTGTGCTGAGCCATGGATATACCTAAAACCTGGACTGTTGGGGTGCCTTGAGGACCGCGTTTGATAACCTCTGTTCTTTGCTTTTTTAAATTAGAGCCTACTTGCCTGTTGCAAGATACATTTGTGCGCTTCCCAAACTTACGCCTTTGAGAAATCAGAGAGATCATTGCATTCAATGCGAATCGTGCATTTTACCACCACCCCCCTCCTACCAGGGGAGAACCGTGAATCACGGAATTTTGCAGAAATGGGGGTGGGGCACGGAGTGCCCAGCAGAGTCTCCTCCCCAGGCCTCTGGAAGTAGGCAGGTATGCAACAAATATACCTACCAGCCCAATCTGAGAAAGCAGCGACCATTCTAGTGATGCCTACAAAATGCGCACGACTCTAGTGATGGATACACAATGCAGGAATAAATAAGATTTTACTCACCGGTAAATCTATTTCTCGTAGTCCGTAGTGGATGCTGGGACTCCGTAAGGACCATGGGGAATAGCGGTTCCGCAGGAGACTGGGCACAAACTAAAAAAAGCTTTAGGACTAACTGGTGTGCACTGGCTCCTCCCACTATGACACTCCTCCAGACCTCAGTTAGGATACTGTGCCCGGAAGAGCTGACACAATTTAGGAAGGATTTTGAATCCCGGGTAAGACTCATACCAGCCACACCAATCACACCGTATAACTCGTGATACTATACCCAGTTAACAGTATGAAACCAACGAAGCCTCTCAAACAGATGGCTTCTCAACAATAACCCGTTAGTTTAACAATAACTAAATACAAGTATTGCAGACAATCCGCACTTGGGATGGGTGCCCAGCATCCACTACGGACTACGAGAAATAGATTTACCGGTGAGTAAAATCTTATTTTCTCTGACGTCCTAAGTGGATGCTGGGACTCCGTAAGGACCATGGGGATTATACCAAAGCTCCCAAACGGGCGGGAGAGTGCGGATGACTCTGCAGCACCGAATGAGCGAACTCTGGGTCCTCAGCCAGGGTGTCAAACTTGTAGAATCTTGCAAACGTATTTGACCCCGACCAAGTAGCTGCTCGGCAAAGTTGCAAAGCCGAGACCCCTCGGGCAGCCGCCCAAGAAGAGCCCACCTTCCTCGTGGAATGGGCTTTTACAGATTTAGGATGCGGCAGTGCAGCCGCAGAATGCGCAAGCTGAATTGTGTTACATATCCAGCGAGCAATAGTCTGCTTCGAAGCAGGAGCACCCAGCTTGTTGGGTGCATACAGGATGAATAACGAGTCAGTTTTCCTGACTCCAGCGTCCTGGAAACATATATTTTCAAGGCCCTGACTACGTCCAGTAACTTGGAGCCCTCCAAGTCCCTAGTAGCCACAGGCACCACAATAGGTTGGTTCACGTGAAACGCAGATACCACCTTAGGGAGAAACTGGGGACGAGTCCTCAATTCTGCCCTATCCATATGGAAAATCAGATAAGGGCTTTTACACGACAAAGCCGCCAATTCTGAAACACACCTGGCCGAAGCCAAGGCCAACAGCATGACCACTTTCCACGTGAGATATTTCAAATCCACGGTCTTAAGTGGCTCGAACCAATGTGACTTCAGAAAACTCAACACCACGTTGAGATCCTAAGGTGCCACAAGGGGCACAAAAGGGGGCTGAATATGCAGCACTCTCTTAACAAAAGTCTGAACTTCAGGCAGTGAAGCCAGTTCTTTCTGGAAGAAAATCGACAGAGCCGAAATATGGACCTTAATGGAACCCAATTTTAGGCCCATAGTCACCCCTGACTGTAAGAAGTACAGGAATCGACCCAGGTGAAATTCCTCCGTTGGGGCCTTCCTGGCCTCACACCAAGCCACATATTTTCGCCATATGTGGTGATAATGTTTTACTGTAACATCCTTCCTAGCATTAATCAGCGTAGGAATGACTTCCTCCGGAATGCCCTTTTTCTTTAGGATCCGCTGTTCAACCGCCATGCCGTCAAACGCAGCCGCGGTAAGTCTTGTAACAGACAGGGCCCCTGCTGCAGCAGGTCCTGTCTGAGCGGCAGAGGCCAAGGGTCCTCTGATATCATCTCTTGCAGTTCTGGGTACCAAGCTCTTCTTGGCCAATCCGGAACCACGAGTATAGTTCTTACTCCTCTCCTTCGTATTATTCTCAGTACCTTTGGTATGAGAGGAAGAGGAGGGAACACATAAACCGACTGGTACACCCACGGTGTCACTAGAGCGTCCACAGCTATCGCCTGAGGGTCCCTTGACCTCGCGCAATATCTTTTTAGCTTTTTGTTGAGGCGGGACGCCATCATGTCCACCTGTGGCCTTTCCCAACGATTTACAATCATTTGGAAGACTTCTGGATGAAGTCCCCACTCTCCCGGGTAGAGGTCGTGCCTGCTGAGGAAGTCTGCTTCCCAGTTGTCCACTCCCGGAATGAACACTGCTGACAGTGCTAACACGTAATTTTCCGCCCAACGGAGAATCCTTGTGGCTTCTGCCATCGCCATCCTGCTTCTCGTGCCGCCCTGTCGGTTTACATGGGCGACCGCCGTGATGTTGTCTGACTGAATCAGTACTGGCTGGTCCTGAAGCAGGGGTCTTGCTTGACTTAGGGCATTGTAGATGGCCCTTAGTTCCAGGATATTTATGTGTAGGGAAGTCTCCTGACTTGACCACAGCCCTTGGAAGTTTCTTCCCTGTGTGACTGCCCCCCAGCCTCGAAGGCTGGCATCCGTGGTCACCATGACCAGTCCTGTATGCCGAATCTGCGGCCCTCTAGAAGATGAGCACTCTGCAGCCACCACAGCAGAGACACCCTGGTCCTTGGAGACAGGGTTATCAACCGATGCATCTGAAGATGCAATCCGGACCACTTGTCCAACAGGTCCCACTGAAAGGTTCTTGCATGGAACCTGCCGAATGGAATTGCTTCGTAGAAAGCTACCATCTTTCCCAGGACTCGCGTGCAGTGATGCACCGACACCTGTCTTGGTTTCAGGAGGCCTCTGACTAGAGATGACAGCTCCTTGGCTTTCTCCTCCGGGAGAAACACTTTTTTCTGGTCTGTGTCCAGAACCATCCCCAGGAACAGTAGACGTGTCGTAGGTACCAGCTGTGACTTTGGAATATTGAGAATCCAACCGTGCTGTTGTAGCACTTCCTGAGATAGAGCTACCCCGATCAACAACTGCTCCCTGGACCTCGCCCTTATCAGGAGATCGCCCAAGTACGGGATAATTAAAACTCCCTTTTTTTCGAAGGAGTATCATCATTTCGGCCATTACCTTGGTAAATACCCTCGGTGCCGTGGACAGACCGAACGGCAACGTGTGGAATTGAGGTACTCCTGGTGAGGATGGTAAATGGGGACATGCAGGTAAGCATCCTTGATGTCCAGTGATACCATGTAATCCCCCTCTTCCAGGCTTGCAATAACCGCCCTGAGGGATTCCATCTTGAACTTGAATCTTTTTATATATGTGTTCAAGAATTTCAAATTTAAAATGGGTCTCACCAAACCGTACGGTTTCGGTACCACAAACATTGTGGAATAGTAACCCCGTCCTTGTTGAAGGAGGGGCACCTTGACAATCACCTGCTGGGAATACAGCTTGTGTATTGCCTCTAACACTGCCTCCCTGCCTGAGGGAGTTGTTGGCAAGGCAGATTTTAAGAAACGGCGGGAGGGAGACGTCTTGAATTCCAGCTTGTACCCCTGAGATACTACTTGAAAGATCCAGGGATCCACCTGTGAGCGAGCCCACTGATCGCTGAAGTTTCTGAGACGGGCCCCCACCGTACCTGACTCCGCCTGTGGAGCCCCAGCGTCATGCGGCGGACTTGGCGGAAGCGGGGGAGGACTTTTGCTCTTGGGAACTGGCTGTATGTTGCAGCTTTTTCCCCCTACCTCTGCCTTTGGGTAGAAAGGAGGCGCCTTTAACCCGCTTGCCCTTATGGGGTCGAAAGGACTGTACCTGATAATACGGTGCTTTCTTTGGCTGTGAGGGAACCTGGGGTAAAAATGCTAATTTCCCAGCTGTCGCTGTGGAAACTAGGTCAGAGAGACCATCCCCGAACAACTCCTCACCCTTATAAGGCAAAACTTCCATGTGCCTTTTTGAATCTGCATCACCTGTCCACTGCCGGGTCCATAAACCCCTCCTGGCAGAAATGGACATTGCACTAATTTTAGATGCCAGCCGGCAAATATCCCTCTGTGCATCTCTCATGTATAAGACTGCGTCTTTTATATGCCCTATGGTTAGCAATATAGTGTCCCTGTCTAGGGTGTCAATATTTTCTGACAGGGAATCTGACCACGCAGCTGCAGCACTGCACATCCATGCTGAAGCAATAGCTGGGTGTGTATATACAGACTTCAGGATCGCCTACTGCTTTCTATCAGCAGGCTCCTTTAGGGCGGCCGTATCCGGAGACGGTAGTGCCACTTTTTTTGACAAGCGTGTGAGCGCTTTATCCACCCTAGGGGGTGTTTCCCAACGTGACCTATCCTCTGGCAGGAAAGGGTACATCATTAGTAACCTTTTAGAAATTACCAATTTTTTATCAGGCGAAGACCACGCTTCTTCACACACTTCGTTTAATTCCTCAGATGAGGGAAAAACTACTGGTAGTTTTTTCTCCCCAAACATAATACCCTTTTTTGTGGTACCCGGGGTAATATCAGTAATGTGCAACACATTTTTCATTGCCTCAATCATGTAACGTGTGGCCCTATTGGAAGTTACATTTGTCTAATCGTCATCGACACTGGAGTCAGTATCCGTGTCGACATCTGTGTCTGCCATCTGAGGTAGCGGGCGTTTTAGAGCCCCTGATGGCTTTTGAGATGGCTGGGCAGGCACAGGCTGAGAAGCCGGCTGTCCCATATCGTCAAACCTTTTATGTAAGGAGTTGACACTTCCACGTAATTCCTTCCATAAGTCCATCACATTAACAGGCATCTGCTCCGCCTCCACATAAGCCTCCTCATCATACATGTCGACACAGCCGTACCGACACACCGCACACACACAGGGAATGCTCTGACAGAGGATAGGACCCCACAAAGCCCTTTGGGGAGACAGAGAGAGAGTATGCCAGCACACACCAGAGCGCTATATAACACAGGGATCCGACTATAAATGAGTGTTTTTCCCTTATAACTGCTTATATAATATATACTGCGCCTAAATTAAGTGCCCCCCCTCTCTTTTTTACCATTTTGTATGCAGGACTGCAGGGGAGAGCCAGGGAGCGATCCTTCCAGCGGAGCTGTGAGGGAAAAATGGCGCCAGTGTGCTGAGGGAGATAGCCCCGCCCCTTTTTCGGCTGACTTTCTCCCGTTTTTTCTGGAAATCTGGCAGGGGTTAATTTACACCTATATAGCCTTTTGGACTATATATGGTGTATATTTGCCAGCCAAGGTGTCTTATTGCTGCACCAGGGCGCCCCCCCCCCCCCCCCCCCAGCGCCCTGCACCCATCAGTGACCGGAGTGTGAGGTGTGCATGAGGAGCAATGGCGCACAGCTGCAGTGCTGTGCGCTACCTTGTTGAAGACTGAAAGTCTTCTGCCGCCGATTTTCTGGACCACTTCTTGCTTCTGGCTGTGTAAGGGCTCCGGGACCGGACGATCGAGGTCGGGCCCTGTGTTCGATCCCTCTAGAGCTAATGGTGTCCAGTAGCCTAAGAAGCCCAAGCTAGCTGCAAGCAGGTAGGTTCGCTTCTTCTTCCCTTAGTCCCTCGTAGCAGTGAGTCTGTTGCCAGCAGATCTCACTGAAAATAAAAAACCTAATTCTAACTTTCTTTCTAGCAGGCTCAGGAAAGCCTCCTAGTGTGCATCCAGCTCAGCCGGCACAAAAATCTAACTGAGGTCTGGAGGAGGGTCATAGTGGGAGGAGCCAGTGCACACCAGTTAGTCCTAAAGCTTTCTTTAGTTTGTGCCCAGTCTCCTGTGGATCCGCTATTCCCCATGGTCCTTACGGAGTCCCAGCATCCACTTAGGACGTCATAGAAATTGTTTTAACTAATATACAATGCAGGGACCATCCTAGTGCTTCATATACAATCCATGTACCATCCAAGTAACCAATATACAATACAGGGACCATAGTAGTGACCCACAAAGACAATCCAGGGTCCGTCCTAGTGATCCATATACAATCCAGGGACCATCCAAGTAACCAATATACAATACAGGGACCATAATAGTGACCCCCAAAGACAATCCAGGGCCCATCCTAGTGATCCATATACAATCCAGGGACCATCCTAGTAACCAATATACAATACAGGTACCATCCTAGTGACCCATATACAATCCAGGGACCATCCAAGTAACCAATATACAATACAGGGACCATCTTAGTGACCCATATATAATCCAGGGACCATCCAAGTAACCAATATACAATCCAGGGACCATCCTAGTGACCCATGTATAATACAGGGACCATCCGAGTAACCAATATACAATACAGAGACCATCCTAGTAACCCATATACAATACAGAGACCATCCTAGTGACCCATATACAATCCAGGGACCATCCAAGTAACCAATATACAATACAGGGACCATCCTAGTGACCCATATACAATCCAGGGACCATCCAAGTAACCAATATACAATCCAGGGACCATCCTAGTGACCCATGTATAATACAGGGACCATTCGAGTAACCAATATACAATACAGAGACCATCCTAGTAACCCATATACAATACAGGGACCATCCTAGTGACCCATGTACAAATCAGGAACCATCCTTGTGACCCATGTACAATACAGGTACCATCCTAATGACCCATATACAATACAGAGACCATCCTAGTGACTCATATACAAGGACCATCCTAGTAACCCATATATAATACAGGGACCATCCTAGTGACCCAAAGACAATCCAGGGTCCATCCTAGTGACCCATATACAATCCAGGGGCCATCCTAGTAACTCATATACAATACAGAGACCATCCTAGTGACCAATGTACAATACAGGTACCATCCTAATGACCCAAATACAATACATGGACCATCCTAGTGACCCATAAAAAAATACAGGGAGCCATATACAATACATGGACCATCCTACTGACCCTTATACAATATTTTATCAGGGACCCATTTATAATTTATATTTTTTAATATATAATTTATAATTTTATCAGGGACCCATTTACAATACAGGGACCATCCCATATACAATACAGGGACTCATATACAATACAGGCACCATTCTAGTGACCCATATTCAATACAGTGACCATCCTAGTGACCCATATACAATACAGGGACCATCCTATTGACCCATATACAATACCAGGGACCATCCTAGTTATCCATATCCAATACAGGGACCATCCTAGTGACCTATACATACCCTCCGACTGTACCTTTTTAGCAGGTACAGTACCTTTTTTTTTTTGGTCTGTACCGATTTTTGGCTCTCCAAACTTCCATTGAAAGTATAGGAAAAGGGGCGTGACAACTCCCCATTTACATGTGGCCACGCCCCCTTTTTACATTTGTACTGATTTTTGTGTGTAAAATGTTGGAGGGTATGCCTATTTACAATATCAGGGACCATCCTAGTGACCCATATACAATACAGAGACCATCCTAGTGACCCATATACAATACAGGGACCATCCTATTGACCCATATACAATACCAGGAACCATCTTAGTAACCCATATACAATACAGCTACAATTCTAGTGACCCATGGGGGTCATTCCGGGATGATCACTCGCTAGCTAGCTTTAGCAGCCGTGCAAACGCTATGCCGCCGCCCACTGTGGAGTGTATTTTAGCTTAGCAGAAGTGCGAACACTTGTGCAGCCGAGCTCTGCAAAAACAGTTTGTGCAGTTTCAGACAGTGGCGTGCGGTGAGGTCAGTGGCTGGTGAGGCACTGCAACCATAATGTCCACCGCGTCCCTCCGATGACCCCTACCACCGCTGAGCCAATGCCTGCTACCACCCCCAAGCTTATGCTCACTACCTCCGCCACTAATGGCTGCTGCCCACACCAATGGCCGCTGCCTCCACTAATGTCCTACAAATTGCCACCATCAACCACCTCGGCTCCCCTGCCGCTAATTTGCATTTCAGTCCAATTAATAAAAAATATAATTGGTGCACACCCCCGTCCTGCTGCCCAATCACATAAGACTCAGTGACAGGGGCATGCTAGCATATGGACCGACAGCCAGAGGCATAACAAAGATAAAAAAGAGGGAGGAGGAGGCAAGGGAGGAGAAGGAGGAGGATGGGGAGAGGGAGGAGGAGGAGAGTGAGAGGGAAAGGGAGAGGGAAGAGGAGAGGGAGAGGAAGGAGGAGAGGGAGGGGGAGAGGAGGAGAGGGAGAGGAGGAGAGGGAGAGGAGAGAGAGAGGGGGAGGAGGTGGAGGAGGAGGAGGAGAGGGAGGAGAGGGAGAGGGGAGAGGAGGAGGGAGGAGGAGGAGAGGGGGGAGGAGGAGGAGAGGGAGAGAAGGAGAGGAGGAGGAGGAGGAGAGGGGGGAGGAGGGGAAGAGGAGAGGGGGGAGGAGGAGGAGGAGAGGGAGAGAAGGAAGAGGAGGAGAGGGGGGGAGGAGGAGGAGGTGGAGAGGGGGGAGGAGGA